>NC_051307.1:195367595-195685928 GCF_015220235.1 Choloepus didactylus | reverse complement strand
AAGGCTTTGATTCCATGTGGGTAACGTGCAGCCAGCCCCACGGGGGCATTGCAGGATCTCAGGGGCCCTTACCTCATCTCGTTCTAGAGGCCGTTCAGAAGGTGCCAGAGGATGGCACTAAGTGGTTGCCATGGCAGATGGGGTTCTTCCTGCTCCCCTGAGAGCTGCATTTCTGTAAACCGTGAGCACGTGCGTGTTTATCATAGTAGCAGCCTGTGGTTAGCCTGCTTTTGTGCTTGATGGGACCCTGCTCCGGTGCAATGATTTCTTTTCTTTATGCTTCCTTTTCCACAATATACTTTCAAGAATGGTTGAAGGAGTTATTTCAACTTAATTAATGTGCCACTTGAAGTAAATTAGAGGGAAATTGTTTTTCTCCTCATGCCCAAAGAAATGGTGAATTGCCTTTGGCCAAGTAGCTGATGAAAATCTACCAATATCAGATAATTTGTTCAGTAATAAGACAATGAAAAAAATAATTAGGCAATGATAAGTATATATTTTAGTTTGAGATTCTAGCTCTTTGTCAAAACTCTACAGGATAAAAAGTGTTAAGAAATAATTTTTTGGTTTCTCTTAAAGCTTTTGAATCTCCATAAAGTCCCAACACAGAGGGTTCACAGAAGGTCAGTGGGACTTTGTGGGTTGAGGTGGCCATTCTCACATCACTTAGGGCCCCCTCCTTGTGTGGACTGCTTCAGAAACCCACAGATCCTTCGACTCATTAAGATATAGCACCCTGTGCATCCTAGTATTCCTCCAGGTGGGATTTCTCCAGGCTCTGGTGTTGCTGAAACACCATTTAGAGTTGGTCAAATGGCAGTTTCTTAAAAGTCAGAGCCATCATCATCCTCAAGATCAGAACAGCAAAACAACATACAGGAATTTGAATTTAAGACCTAAATTCTGTGTTAAATCAATTTGCAGTTAAAATTATGGCTCAGACCTGAAACATTCTCCAAATCTACTTACTTAAAACTATAAAAAGTTTTGGAGACAGTTTCTGCTACACTCTTTCACGTATGCATTGCTTCAAGAATATAGCATAAATGGTTTCTACCTTGGGCACTGTATTAGTTTTCTGTTGCTGCATAATAACTTACCACAAACTTAGTGGCTTAAAACACACAGGTATTATCTCATGGTTTCCATGGGGTCAGGCACAGCTTGGTGGGGTCTTCTGCTTAGCATCTCACAGGTTGTAATCAAGAGCTATGGTCTTATCAGAAGGTCAACCAGGGTAAGATGTGCTTCCAAGTTCCTTTGGTTGTTGGCAGAATACATTTCTTTGTATCTGTGAATCTGCGAGGTCCCCATTTTCTTGCTGGCTGTTGACTGGGAATGATAAATACTAAATCTGGGGGTTGGAGATGCAGAGGGTTTGCTGAAGTCAAGTCCCTTGTATTAGCAATGTCTATTTCTTAAAGAAGCTGAGTGGTGGGTTTGTAGGATGGATAATGTTCAAGTTTGTGTCTTTGTGAAATGTTTTATAATTTTTAATGGAATGAGTAATCTTCCTGGATTTATGAGAATTACATTTTTTGTTTGTATTTGTTCATTTGTTGAAAGGAAAACTAGCAAGTGAGCAGGTGTGTGCTGTGGGGCCATCTATTGCCTGGGTGGCAGCTCGGTTGAGGGAAAAGCCCACGGTCAGGTGCTGGAGACTCTGTGTGCCCAAAACCAGGTGGGGCCCAAAGTGTCTGCCTTTACCCTGGGCCCGGTGACTGATCAGAGCCATACTTCCTCGCCCAGCAAAATGGTGATGGTGGTGCCAGCTTCCCTGAGCGATTGTTCAGATTAAGGAGGAGAGCCGGTGCCCAAGCCTGGCCCTTATTTACTGCAGAGTAAAGGGCAGGTCTGGTTGTAAAAGCATGATGGCTTCTGGATGATACAAAGAGTACAAAGCGAAGATTGGGAAATTTAGGAAGATATTTATATTTATCTTATATATTGGATCTATTATCCTATTACAGAACATATTTGCATTCTCCATTCTGTAATTAGAAGGAAAAAAAGCAATAATATAGAACTGTCTCAATTTCAATTCATTAATTTGTCCAACCTGAAAATAATCTAGGATATTTTGTAACACTCCGTTTTGCCTGAAACAAATTGAACCATGAAACTTCTGGTCTGTGAAATGTTTAAACACATTAAAAATGTGTGTAAATAACCAGATTAAAAATAGCAAAAGAATTTAACAAAAGAAGTGATGCTCGAACTGTATTTGAGGCACATTTCATTGTTGTTGTGTTTAATTTAATGTTTCTCTGTCATCTGACAGGAGTAGAGGGAACAATGCCTGGTGCTCACACGGGCAGAGAATGGTGCTGTTCCCACCAGCCAGACTAGAAACACCCACAATTCACAGGGCGTTGGGTAGAATACTCAGGGACGTCTTGCCCCAGCAGAAGGGAATATTAAGTCCTGGCCGAGCTCTGCTTTGGACCCACCTAACAAATCATAAAAGCTAGACCGAAAAGGATCAACTTGCTTCCAAATAACTGCATCCCAGGACAAAGCCCAAGAGTATCACACACACACACACATACACACCCACACTACTCATAATGAGGAAAAGCATCCACCAAAACTGAACTATGTGTTAAAATTAGCACCAGAATTAGTGAGTTTAACAAGATTGTAGGATAAAAGATATATTATATATATATATATATATATATATATCATTGCTATATATTACCAATGAACAACTGGGAATTAAAAATTTTTTAAAATGCCATTTACAGTGGCATCAAAAATATAAAATGTTTGGAGCACCTAAGACAAATGATGTGAAAGGCCCATACACTGAAAACTGCCAGCATTGCTGAGCGAAATTAAATAAGACCTACGGAATGGAGAGAGACACCTTGTTCATGGGTTTCAAGACTCATGTTGTGGAGTTGTCAATTCTCTGCAAGTTGATTTGTAGCAGGGCTTGGCAAAGGCTCACTGGCTAGCCGCCTGGCTTGGTAAGTAAAGTCTTCCTAGAATCCAGTCACGCCCATCTATTTACATGTTTCCTGTGGCTGCTTTCACACTGGCAGAGTTGAGTAGTTAGTTGTGACGGAGACCATATGGCCCATAAGCCTAAAATATTTACTGTCTACCCTTTTAATAAAAATTTTTCCAAACCCAGTTCTATAGATTCAGTGAAATCCCAGCAAAATCCCAGCAGGCTTTTTTGTAGAAATTGATGAGCTGGTTCTTAAAATTCATACAGATGTGTAAAGGACCTAGAATAATCAAAACTTTGAAAAAAGGAGAACAAAGTTGGAGGACTAACACTACTTGATTTCAAAACTACAGTAATCAAAACATTGTGGTAGTGGTATAAGGATGGACATATAGATTAATGGAACAGAATGAGCCCAGAAATAAACCCATGTATACATGTACTACTGATGTGAAGAATTCAGTAGAGAAAAAAAAAAATGAACATGGACCCACACCTCCCATCGTATACAAAATTGACTCAAAATGGATCATCAACTTAAATGTAAAACTTAATTCTAGGGGGAAAAAAAAACACAGGATACAATCTTTGTGACCTTGCTTTAAGCAGATTTTTTAGCTACAACTAAAGCATGCCCCTTGAGAGCGTAAATTGATAAATGAGACTTCATCAAAATAGAAATCTAATGCTCTTCAAAGTCCTGTCATCTGTATAATAAGAAAGCTAAACAAAAAGCAGGAGGCTCTGTTAGAACATTGCCTGGGACGCAGTGGGGGTAGCAGGTGGGGGCCCTGAAGCCCTGGGTTGGAGAGGTTCTGCCTCGGAGAGTTGAGCAGCCCTCGGCAGGAGCAGAAGCCAAGCAGCAAACAAGTGCAGCAAAATCATAATTTCCTGAAATCAAAGAACTGTTTTCAGGAAAAGCCACAAAGTAGTATACTTCCCTTGAATGCCAGGAAATATGGAAATTGAGGGAATTGGAAGGAACGGTGGCCTTGGAGCCAAGCAGCCCTGGGTTTACATCCTGATACCTAAACATTAGCTGTTGGGCCTCGGGGGTGTGGCCTAAACTTTGTGCACACCACTTACTGCATCTGTAAAATGGGAGACCTCACGAGGACTAGAGACAGTGAATGTAAAGTGCCCAGCATGCACCAGCACAAAGTGGCCTTCAGTTACCCGCTGTGGTGTTTATTCAATCGTGCTGAGCTTTTGTTATGTTTGGATTTCTTCCCAAGACCCTTGCCAGCAGGGGAAAGGATTCTGTAAAACGTGAAAACCAAGTGCAAGTGTAAGGTTGGTTGTTTGCTGTTTGATTGTTTCCTATAAATCCTAGCTGCTCTTCTTGCTAGAAGAGAAGGTCTAGGCACTTACTTTTTAGAGGAGATTAAGCATTCCTGTGCAGGATGGAAAAAATTCAGGAAGGAAGCCAGGAAAACAAATATCCTGAAGAGACTTAGAGTCAAGAGGTGAGGATGGAAGAATTTCACACAAGGGAAAAAGAAAACTGCAGAGCTACTGGTGGTATATTTATGACAGAAAGGTTTTCCCATAGAGGGTAAATCTGGACTTTTCAAGAGAGTTGCTTCATGCCAGGCTCTAGAACAAGAAGAAGAAAACATAGCCGGGTTGGAGCAAACTTCCTTCTACTGACCATGTGGGGGTGGGAGCCAAAGGACACAGCGCACAGGGCCAGCACCGCCACGCGGAAAGGATGTTGTCTTTTGGGCACATATTTCCAAGATTTGCAAGCATATCTGCCACCACTTCTCAGGCTTACCAGTTACCCTGGATTTCCCCTGATTTTTGTGAAAATGAAGTATGACTGAAAAAAAAAAAAAAACAATAGTTATAATGCCCTGTGAGTATTCACAGCCTTTCCCTTCTCCCAGGAATGTTTCTTTTCTACCCACCCAGTTCCTAGGCTCGTGTATGGAGCAGAATGACTAGGGATTGGGTGGGGTCAGACTGTGACAGGCTTGATTCCTTACACTGAAAAAAGTAGACGAGAAAGGGAAAGATCTGGAAATGGAGGAGGGGAGGTGTAGGAAAGACCAGAGCCTGTGAGGGCCAGCCTGAGAAGGAGCTTGGGGAGCTGGACAGGACGGCTGCCACCAAGCATCTTAGGGACAGGGTGAAGCGGGCTTACAGGAGCTGCCTCAGGCTGCGTCTCCACTGATGCTGGGCCCTGTGTGAGAGAGGGCAGGCCTGGTGGTGTTTAGGTCAAGACTGGGTAACAAAAAGGGAAGAGAAATAAATGTCTGCACAGATAGTCAAAAACACAATTTGGGTTTTTACATTGAGGCTTAAAATATCAGAGTAAAAGAAAGTATCTCAAAATACACGAGAAGAATGGACTTGTCAGAAAATTGGCCAGTGTAATCAAGAGAATGTTAAAGTATAATTTAAGGGTGAAAGAATATGCCAGGGAGAGAAAATATGCCCAGGCAAAACCTTCAGACTAGGTAGAATTTTAACCAGCAGATATGACACACTTAGTTGAGGAGCTGCCCAGTGATTTACAGAACGTAAGAATGATGAGATTTAGGAACTTTCATAGTCTGGGTTCTTACCATATAAAGAGTAAAGGTTGTTAAATGAACTTGAAATGTAACATAGTAAGAAGGTCAGAGGTGGGCCCAGGGTTGAGGGAACAACCCAGTGACACCATAAAGGGCCTGGGCTTTTTCTCTTTTCCCATCCAGCCATCCTCAGCACGTTGGCTTTCATTGTGGTCGCAAGGTGGCTGCTGCTACTCCAGGCATTGTATCTTCATCCATGCTTCCAAAGGCAAGGTGGGGAGGGGCAGCTTCTTTTTAGAATCTCTTTCTATTAGGGAGGAAAACCTTGGCCAGAGACTTTCCCTCAAGCCCCACTGACTAGGATTTGATGAATAGCTCATGCCCTGATTGCTGGGAAGTTTAAGAAATCACCTGACATTTCCGGCTTCTATAGTGAAAGCTGGGCTCCTATAGCAAGGAAAAAGTAAAAACCATGTGTAGAGGAAATGCATTGGGTCAGCAATGGGAGGGAACTCATCTTGTTCTGATAGATTAGACTTTGCAAGAATCTTTGCGTGTCAGGAAAATGCATAATCAATGGAAGATTCCTGAACCTGAGGGTGGAAAGATGGCAGAAAGCATTTGTGTGACCCTAAAAAGAGAGAAAAATTCAAGTGATGTGTTTGGGAGATAGCATAAGAGACCCAACAGAGACTCGGGGATGTCCGCTTGGCAGAGTATTCTACTGTGAACACTTGCTCCTACCTCCTGGTTGGTTCTGGAACACCAAATGCCTGTTCACCTGCTGTAGAAAGACTGGATTGACTGTTGCCTGCTGGTCCCTCACCAAAGCTTCAGACCCCGCACCCGTCCCAGGAGCAGGAGCAAAGCGAGCCACATGCAGAACCAGCCCAAGATCTGAGACTTTGGGGAGGAGAGTTCAAGAGGCTGGGGTGGGGAGGGCTCTCAAAACCAAGAACAGAACAGAAGTCCCGATTCTTCACCCCCCACACCTTGAGACTTCTTGAAACATCCATCATCCCCTCTGTAAATGGCTCTGTCACCCACCTGTTACTGCCCTCATGTGTAGTCCATTAACAAGTACAATGTCTGTCTCCAGAACTTACCCCCATTGGTCCACTTTCTCCATTGCCAGTACTCCCGCCCTATACACATGCACTCCTGCCAGCCTGGCCATGGCGGCTTCCCACCCAATGTCCTTGCCTCCCACCTTGCTGCCACCTCTCATCCCAAATTCCATCCTCCGCACAGGAGCCAGGGTGAATGGACGAACAGAAGAAGGGCGCAGGAAGATGGGCAAGCCCAGCAGTGAGAAGTGAGTCAGTGAACCAGGAGAGTTACAGGGGTATTTCCCAGTGATTTAAGACTTTAAGGATGTGCAGGAAATGTGGAAGGTGGGCCTGAGGGAGCTGAGACTCAAAGCTTTGGGGGGCTAGTGTCAAGCTCTGAGTGATAAAGGCTAGACCCACTTCTGGGCTCTGCCCCACTTGGGAAGGGTAATTAATGCACTGCATGAAGGAATTCAGGAAGACCTTGACAGGTCTTAATGATGAAGGTTAAAAAAGACAAGTTAAAATTTAATCAGGTTAAAACGAAGGTCTTGCATTTTATTTCAAAAAAAAGAAAAAAGAAAAATCAATCATGAAAAAATCTGACCAAACCATGTTCATGTGGGGGAAAAAAAAAGGAGGCCTGTTTCCCTGACTGCAAGTTCAAATGAGCTAGAAGTGCTGCCAAAGAAGCTTTCTGTAACCGGAGGCTGCAGTAATAGAGTGTCCAGGACAAAGGGTGTGACCCGAGGCCTCCTGGGCCCAGCTCTGGCCACCTCTCCTGCCCAACGCCTTTCTCTGCCTCGTCATTCCTTTGGCATCGCACTCACTGCTCAGAAGCTCCCTGTCAGTGACTGCGCAGTGGACACCAGAGCTGTCTTCTCCAGCCTCCGCTGCCCGGCCTCCAGCGCTGCCTCCTTGTCTCCCACTGAGCTCCAGCCTAGCCCTCCTCTCTCCTCCACCCCTCACGGCTGGACTCCAGGCTGCACTCGGAGGGTGTGCACACAGCGCCTGGCACGTTAGTGTCGTGAATGAACACATGAGTGACCCAGCTGTGTTCTTGTTAGACTGGGCACACCAAGGATAATATTTCTCAAACCCAATGTGCCCATGAATCCCCTGGGGAACTCGTTAAAGTGCAGATTCCAATCCAGCACATCTGGGGTGTATTTTGCCGTTACAGTGGGCTCCACACGATGCCGATGCTGCTGGTGGGACACAGACCAGAGAGTCGTGTTAAATCCTGGACACTGCATTTCAGTAAAGACATTGAAGAATTGAGGAGATAGCAGAATGCTCTGAAAATTATATTATGTAAAGAAAGGTTGAAGGAAGTGGCAGTTTTTTACCCGGAAATAGCAAAACGAGGTGGGGCAGGGGTTGTAACTTCCTTCAAATGCTGAGGCCCTGGGCACTCTGGTTCTGCTCTCCCAGCCAGCTCTGCGTGTCTGTGGGCAAATTGTTTTCCCTTTCTGTGTTTCAAATTTTTGCTTTACAAAAAGGACAGCATAATAGTATCCACCTTGTGGGGAGGTTATGAGTTGTTTGCACGGTACCTGTGGAGTCATAACACAAAGCAAATGCTAGCTGCTTTCACTGTCTTCATTTTTGTTGACTCCAATGGGTGGATCTAGGACCACTGCCCAATGGAACAATGGGGTAGATTTGGCAAAAATATAAAGAAAACCTGTGTGATGGCCAAAGCCCACCAGGGCTGGGGGCAGCAGTGGGGAGAGGAGAGGAACGTCCTCCCACTGACCTTTGCTGCCCGGCTGGCAGGAGGGTGATGAGGGACGGAGTCCCACCCTCCCTTCCAGTTCTGCTTTTTAGTGGAAGGGACATGAGCTTACAGAGACGCATAAAGAAAGAAGCAAATGAACTGGGCTTCTCGTGCATGTCGCCCATCCCTCAGTAGCCAGTTCTTTTGTTTGTTTGCTTCCCAGAGTTCCAGAAAGCAATGTTGAAAACTAGGAAGAGGATCACATAGAAATGATAATTGTGAACCTACTTAACAGCACTGACTTACATATTTGAATGTCGGTAAAAGGGGAAGTTTTAGGTTGTATGTAACTAGAATAAAATTTTTTTATAAAATCCATAGAACTGCACAACACAGTGAACCCTAAGTAAAACCATGAACTATAGTTAATAGTGCAATTATAAAAATGTGCTTTCATGAATTGTAACAAATGCTCCACACCAATGCCTGTTGTTAATAATAGGGTGGTATACGGGAACCCTGTATTTTATGCATGATTTTTCTGTAAATGCACAACTTTTTTAATTTAAAAAAAAGTATTTTTTGTTTTCTTAAAAAAAAAAAGAAAGAAAGAAATGATAATATCCCTCCAGGGAAGCACTTGTAGATCAGAATAAACCTTGAATGTGAAATAAAAACAACCTCCTTGTTCCAACTCTCTTATCTTCTACCCTGTGCTGAGAGGAGACCAGAGCTCAGGACCAGCTCCCAGGCACAAGGGCAGCAGGGGAAAGTGGTCCATCCCCAGGCCCATCACATCCTTCAGGGACAGCACGACTGGAGGAGCCCCCAGTCATGCTACAGAAGCAGGAGGCTTCGTGGCACTGCTCGTCCCAGTGGGAGTAAGAGACTGCGTGCCTGCAGACCTCCGGGAACAGGTTTCCCCTAGCATCCCAGCCGACACAGCCCTCAAGTCACGACCTTCACAGAGAAAGCATTTAGCAAATACTCATCAGGCCAAGCTTCATGCAAAGTGAGAGGATGAGTTGGGAGGTAAAGCAAAAGAGTGAGAGGGGGGTCATAGAATCAGATGATGGGTAAGAATTAACTAGGAGAAGAAGGGAGAGGGCACGTTCCAGGCAAAGCAAACAGCCTGTGCAAGGGCTTGAGGTGAGAGGGTGAATGGTGACTGCCCGAGGCAGGAAGAAGAGCAGTGAGGCTGGAGGGGAGGAGGAAAGGAGCGTAACCAGGGGTTGGCAGGACTGAGCCTTACACAGCGTGCTACTGCCTTTACCCAAAAGCATAGGAAGCCGCTGCAGAAGATTAAGAATGGGGTGGAGCATCTTTAGATTTACATTTAGGCTGCATCATGGAGTGTGGCCAGAGAAGATACAAGTAGATCAGTAAGGAGGTTGTTCCAGCAGTGTCTGTGATGGATTCATGTGAAAGTAGTCAAGATGTAGAAAAATGGACAAATCTGAGAAATGTTGAGGAGATGAAGTCATAAAGCTTAGTTTTCCAAGGCTCCTAAGCTGTGAATTTGGGTGGCTGGGTAGTTCAAGGAGAAGAGGACCTTGAATTTAGTAACATCCAGGGAAAATGTCAAATGGGCATCTGTAATATGTGAGTAGGGTTCAGAGGAAAACCTGGGCTGGAATACAGATGTGTGGGTGCCCTGCAAGTAGATGGCAGCTGAGGCCAAGGTTGTGCGTGATCTCTCTCAGGGAAGCGGAGAAAGCCACACTGTCCCCAGTAGCCACTAGCTTCCTGTGGCTATTTGAATTTAAATTAGTTCAAATTAAATCAAATTAAAAATTCAGTTCCTCAGTTGCACTTGCCACATTTTAACTGCTTAGAAGAATATTCCCATGATCTCAGAGAGCTTTATTGGACAGTGCTGATCTGGAATGAAAAGAAGAGAGGGCCTGGGTTTGATCCTTGAGGGATTCTAACCTGCTGGAGGCAGATGAGCCTGCAAAGTGGAGAGGCGGTGAGGTGGGAAGGTGTCATGTCACATAGCCGAGGGGACAGGGTACTTTAGGAAGTAGGGAGTGGCAGACTGTCAGTTGCTGCTATGAAGTCATGTAAGATGAGGACCAGGAAATGTCCCTTGGGTTTAACAGCATGGCAGTCACGACTGACCTGAGAGGGACTACTTCAGTGGATTAATAGGGCCAGGAGCGAATTTGAAGTGGTTTGTGAAGCAAGAGGTGACATAACAACCAGGATAGACAGCTCAATCAACAAATTTGGTTGGAAAGGAAGGAGAGAAATAGGATCCAGTTGAAGAGAAGGATGGGGCAGAGGAGGATTTTGTTGGCTTGTTTAATGGGAGAAACTAGGGTGTGTTTAATAGCCAGTAGGGAATTCTAGGGATTTATCCCCCAGATAACTCACATGTGCGTAAGGATATACATATGCATACACACACACACACACACATATATACATGTATGTGTGTAAGAATGTAAGAATAGAAGGTGTTAAAGACAACCTCAATATCCTGGTTTAAGAGACTGGTTAAATGAATTCTGTTGATACAATGGAATTCTTGCAATCATTCAAAATAAAAAGAATATTCTACAGTTCCTGACATGGGACAGTCTCCAAGATTCATTAAATGATTTTGCAAGATGCATAACAGGGAATATTATGCTACTCTTTGTATTAAAAACAAGGAGGTAGATATTGCAGATATTTGCTGATATTTGCAAAACAAATACCTCCGAAGGAATGATCATGAAATTGGTAATATAATAAGAAATTGCCTCCAAGATGGGGAGCTGGAGGACAAAAGTAGGGGTGCCTTTTTTCACGGTATTTTTATACTGTTTGATTTTTTTAACCACATGCATGTATTTTTAAAACAAAAAATATTTTTTTAAAGTCAGTAGGAAGGATTTGGTTGAGAGAAAAGTTAAATGATCGGGACAGGGAGAGATGAGTGACCCACTGCCTACCTCTCCAGGCAGGACACTCTTGACTTAATTATTCCACTGACCAGAAGCTCCATGAAATAAGGCATATTTTAATTTAAAATGAGTTTTTGTGATGCTCCCTTTTAACCATCCTGTATTAGATATCCATTGCTGCGTAACAAATTACCCCACAACATAGCAGTATAAAACAATAAACATTTGCTCTCTCACAGTTTTTCTGAATCTGCATATGGCTTACACAGGTGCCTCCAGCAAGGTCTCTCTCAGGCTTTCATCAAGGTGCAGGGGCTGCGGTCAGTTCAAGGCGCAGCTGGGGGAGGACCCCCTTCCAGGCGCACTCACAGGGCTGTTGGCCAAAGATACCGGCTCCACTCCACGTGGGCCTCACTATGGGGCGACTCACAACAGGGCAGCTGGCTCCGATCAGAGTGAGCAAGTGAGAGAGGGCGCTCTCAAGAAGGAAGCCACAGCCTCTTTGAACCTAATCTCAGGAGAGATCTCCCATCACTTTTGCTGTATTCTGTTGGTTAGAAGCCAGCCACTAGATGCGGCCCACACCCAAGAAGATTATGCCAAGGAGCAGATCATTGGAGGCGGGAATCATTGGGGACCATCCTAGAGGGTGCCTACCACACACCTCAAAATTCATCTAAGTTGAATACTGCTGCTGCTTTATGTGGTCATGTTCTATTCCAACTCATGGAAATTAGTTTTGCGTCATGAACAAAAGGGAATTTCCTCATTGATCAATATTTGTTTTTCCTTAGAATAATGCATTGCTGTTTTATTGTTCTGCATTATGCTCCCATCTGTTTTTGATGCCTTCTGAATTCTATCAATTTTATTAAGATTTGGAAATGTCGGTAAAATAGGAAACTGATCATCGCTTCATCCTTCAGAGTTGTTTAGGGAACGTGCTCTTGTGATTAAATAAGAGAATGGCCTTGTTTTTAGGAAATACATACTGATGTATATAGGGGTAAAGGGGCATGCTGTCTATAACATATTCCCAAATGGTTCAGAAAAAGTAATATATAGAGAGAATGATGAAGCAAATGAGGCAAAGTGTAAACATTTGGTGAATTACATTGTGGAATTGGTGAATCTGATGAAGAGTATAAGGGGCTTCCTTGTACTATGCTTGCACTTTTCTCTAAGTTTGAAATAGTATCAAAAGTAAAAGTTGGAAAAACAAAAAACAAACATTCTCAGACCTCTCTGCAGACCTTCTAAATGAGAATTGCAAATGGTGGGGCCCAGGGAACTCATTTTATAGAAGATCCTCAGTTACATGAGCTGTCATTCATTTCTTAACCACCATCCCTGGCTCCCCTCCAGCTGGAGAACTAACCTCTCCGAGGGACTGGGATTGGATGGCAGAGGAGGGAATATAATTCTGAAAATTAAAAAAATTGAAAGAAAGTAGAACCCAAAGAATGTGTTTGTGGTCACTGTACAGGATAGAGGCCATTGGTTTGAGCACAAAATTGTGCCTAAGTGTCCCCACCCTGCTTCTTTGGGCTCACCCCCAACTCTCTGCCCAGATGCCAAGAGCTCTTGATCACCCCCATTGGAGGAGGCTGAGCTCACACCCTGCCCTCAGGAGCCCGCCATCTGGTAGGGAGCCTGGTGGGAGCACACAGTGGAACATGCCAGTCCTGCTTATTGTGGTCTGAGGAGGCTTCTTGGAAGATGTGACATGTGCACTGCTTCAAAGAGTTGTAGGAGTTCACGAGTTTATGCAAAGCCATGGGAACCTGAAGCAAGAGGACCCTGAAACTAGAGACCTGCCATTAGTTCAGTGTGCTGGGCCTGAAGGATGAGAGTGACAGCCAAGAGCAGCCTGCTGGGACTGCCTCAGACCTCCCTGCTCAGCCCGCACAGGATCCTGCACTGCGGGGCCCCGGCAGAAGGGCAGTGGGGAAGAAGGAGACAAAGGGGGGCATAGAGGACTGTGAGAGGAAACCAGAGACGGGGGTCAAGGTCCAGTCCAGATGTGTCATCCTGGTGGCAGGAAACCCAGGGGTCTCCCCAACTCTCCCAGAGGCTGCAGCCTCTTCACAGCCCTTAGCATGATTAGCCCTTTGGGAAATACAGGAGTTGGGGTCACTGGGACCCAGCTTGCCTAAGGACAGAGAACATTCAAGAACTGTTGGCAGAGTTCCTTCCTCCATGCTGTTGTTTTGGTGGTGAGCATTTGTTAGCTGATGAGGGTTTTGTTGGGAAATAGTTGTCTTCTTCTTGTGACCTTTCGGCTCTGACTCACTCCACTATTTTGTTTTGCTCTGTCTCCGCCTAGTATGCGTTTCCTCGCATGGCCAGCCGTCACTTCCTCCCAGCCCGGGACATTTGGCTGCTGGGCTGTGCCTGCATGGGGAGTGGCTGGCTCTCTGAAGACACTGAGGAAGACTCACTACTGATGCCAGTTCCTCTTTGAAAATAAGAGTGCTGGGGTTTTTTCTCCGAGTTTATTACCTCCCTTCTGATAGTTTTCAGGTGATTTTAATTAAGCCTACATAAGTAAGAGCATCCGTCTGTGAGCTTTGCCACATACTATCTGGAATGTCTTGGTTCTTAGGTCAAAAAAATAGATACCCACAGCCTGATAACATTGCATGATTATTTATTGCCACAGCTTGTTTGTTTGACTTGCCTAAAATGACTTAAGAAAATCATTGGTGTGCTTCCCCCTCCTATAGCCATGTAAATTTGCAGTGAATTACCTGTGGGCTTTGCTAGGTGACCTAGAATCACTCCACCATGGCCATATGCTCCTGAAACATTTATTCCAGGTCCTCTTAGCAAAATGACTTGCAGGTTGTTTGGGGTAACAGGCAAAGAACGTCTATATTTTATGTTTTTTACCAGGGGATTCTCTGTTAGCAAACAGCTTATCTCCCTTTCTTTTCTGTTCTTGGCTTCATGCAAGAAAACAGCAGTAATGTCAGAGGAAGAACTAAATATTTGAAGGCATATTTAATTCAACACCTATTAGATGAATCAATTCATGTTTCTGAAAAGCAAATCAAGGAGGTTGAGCTGTGACACACCAGGCAGATACTGACTTTTGCTTAGAAACCTCTGCAGTCACGTGGCGAAAGCAGGATTACCTGCCTGTAACTGTGATCTTCTTTTGAAAAGTCAGACTAAAGAGAGTACTGATCGTGTGGGCTAAACACCATCTTTCTAGAACTCTCCTGTCTCTGCTAAAGTGTTTGTTTGATGGGAGCAGAGAAGGAAGCCATTGCTTCTCTCAAAACGTAAAATGCGGCTACAGTTTTAGACTTCAGAGTAGTGAATAAAGCAGGTGGAGTTGGAGCTGTATTTGGGAACAGCTTCTTTCTACAGTGGTTTGAGGAGCTTCAGGAAGTGCACTTCATTACTGCACTTCATGTCCTGTTTTGCGTCCTCTTCTGAATATGGTGTGTAGGTAGCACCACAACATTTTGGTCCCAGCTGTTATCCTGTTTCTGAAATTACAAACGGTCATTTTTTTTTTTCAGTAACACCTAAATTTGACAATACTGGCCTCACCTAGGGAACCAGGAACTTCTAAGTTCACCTGTGCCTTTGGGGTCTGGGAAAAGAAAGGAGGAAAGGCTTACCGTGATGATTCTTTACTTAGGAGAGAAAAAATCAGAACTTTTCTATTTCCTATAGTTGGACAAAACATGACCCTGTGATATTACCTATTGAATAATAAATCAGCTGCTATTCTATTTCCACTATTTTGTAAAAAACAAAAAACAAAAAAAAACCAAAGGACCACCTTTTCAGGCCTTTGTAATATGGTCTGAAACAGGGATAAGCCCAGGCATTTGTACGTGCCATCTCCCAGAGCCTCAGCCGGCCACCACTTACCTCTGATCGTGGCAGGCTGGGAATTCTCTTCTCCCAGGCTAGGAGGGGTGCGTGCCATGCTTAATTCCATACTCTGTAATTATTGGAATACTGAAAACTCCATCTCAGCCCACCTAACACCAGCACATAGCCTGCAGGCCCACCGCAGTTTGGCTTGTTTGTTAGTGAGATTCAGTCACAGATGATCCAATCTCCATCTAGACTCTGGGTTCTGATCACACCAGTGTCTTGGATTTCTTTGCTCTCAAAGATAAAGGGTATACATGTTAGTGAAAACATCATTTCCTCCTCCCAGACAAATCTGCAGTCTGCCCTCATGCAGGCATTTGTGTGTGTATGAGTAGTATGTAATTATGCCCTAATCCTGTAAAAAAGATTGACATACAATATAGGATTAAAAGTAAAAAGGAACACTCACAGATGTCCCCTGAGTGTGGATAAACTACATTCTCAGAGCTCCACAGGGAGCCTCTCTCCAGGCATGAACCCAGCCCTGGGGTTGACCATGGGACATTTCTGCTAGGACAGGTGTGGCTTCTGGCTGAGCTGTGCTCAGGAGAGCCCTGGTGCTGCCCACAAAGGTAGGGGACAAAAGGGATCGCCCCACTGTCTGCAGACTGCCTTGGCAAATGGGCAGAACTGTTCACCTAGCAAGTGTAGAATGCCTCAGTTAAAGGTCCTGAAGTGGCTTCCACAGTGTTTATGGTGGAAAGTGTGATTTCTCACGTGGCCCCAGAGGCTGCCCTCCTGACTCGCACATCTTTCTTAAGAATATTTGGGGAAAGGTGGGAGGGGATCTCGTGTCTACTCCTCACAGTCCAGGCTTCAGGCTGCTCTTTGGCTGTTCCCAGCTCCACATTGGGCCTCTGCTGACAAACACTATCTAGAAATTGCAACTACCACCCTCCCCAATACAGGGCTGACAGGGCTGCTCCCCAGGACCCTCCTCAGCAGGCGTTGGGGGGCAGCCCATACTCCCCCTCCCACTCCAGCCCCTTCATCCTCCACAGCACCCCCAAGACAAGGTTGAAGATGTGGGAATAACTAGAGGGAATTACAGATAGAAGAAAAAACCTTAAACCTAGATAGCAAATATGACTGTTTCCAGAATCCAGTGAAAAAGGAAAACATATTAGGAGCATTCCTGATTTCCTAGCCTTCTTTCCCTTCTCTTCCCCACGAGATCTCATCTTCAGTGCTGCCCTTTAGGAAAGCCCACCCCTTACTAAAGGCTGGTCTCTCTTTGGGATACTGGCTCATCGGTTTTGCTTTGTCATTTTGTATTAGCATCCACCTGTGGAGCCTCGTGGTCTGTAACATCAGCAGACGTACAGTCACTTTTGCTGCTCAGATTTCAGAGATGGCTGTAGTTACTCAGACCCAACTGGCTCCCTGTTCCAGAAGCATCAGGACACTGGGTGCCTGGGTGATGGCTGTAAAGCCACAGGCCTCCCCGGGCTCCTCATCCCCTATTGGAAGTAATTTGCGGTCTCAAATGTATCTGTGACATTTCCTTTCAAAGTGCCTTTAACTTCTACTTTGGGAAATTTTGCTCAGAAACCAAACAAGCAGAGATGGCAGGGCTCAAAAGATTAAGACGTAGACATCCAACAAAGCAAGTTGTTGTGTTTTTTTGGTTGAACTGACATTCATCTCCCTGGAGTCAGCTCTTGTGCTGTGAATGAGCTGTGTGGACACTCGCATCTTGGAGCCTTCTTGGAGATGTGTTTTAACGTTGGAGGAGCCTTGGGACAACTGGAAGAAAAGTTGGATGGAGATGGGGGTTCAGGAGCCCTGGCACGTTTGGTTGTCACCAAGTCGTAACATTTTGCATTTTGTCAAGTATTCAAACGAAACCACCTCTCCAGAGGGAGAGATGGCCAGAATCTTCTTTGTGGAAATATGGTACTTCAGTCTTTACTTTCCTTTTTCACCTTAATTTCCTGGACGCTGGCTTAATTTTGCCCTGACTCTTGCTCCATGACCTCAAGCGTATTAGCATGGCTGCGTCCCCATGGCCTCATCAACAAGGCCTTAGAGAAACCTTATCTGACGTTGCAGGGAGTGGCTGAGGAATGTGTGCCCAGCTCTGCCTGTGGAGGCTCCAGCTGTCACTCCCTCCCTCTCCCCCAGGTAAAGCTGAGGAGTATCTTCCTTGCAGGCAATGACTTGCAACCTCTGCTGCACATGAGAATCATCTGGGGAGCTTTCAAAAATCCCAATGCCCAGACCACATCCCAAGCTAATTAAATCAGGGTCCCTGGGGGTGAGGACTGGGCAGCTGCATTTTTAAAGCCCCCGGGGTGATTGCAGTGCTTTCTGGACTTGAGGCCGGGAGGCCCCTGTGGAGCCAGGTGCTGTTGTGAACTGGCCAGAGAAGCCAGCTCCTGTTTTCAGCTGGTGCCCCCGGACGGCCCGTGAGGCCAGCAGCCCGACTCCACCCCAGCCCCTGTGCCCTGCAGTTAGGATAGAAAGCCCCGAGTGAACAGGAGGAGATGAATACATGAGGGTTTCAGTCATTCAGCCAAGAACTGTGCAGATAGATTGATTCTGTAGGTGGTGGTGAGTGAACGTGTTTATGTTATTGTGGGGCGCAGGGTGAGGGTCAGGGTCAGGGTGCCATCACTTGGTAGTGATCCACTGCACACTGTGACTATAACGATCCTAAAGCTGTTTAGGCTCAGCCAGGGGGAATCTCCACCACAAGCCAGGGAGAGTGAAGGGGCCATCTGTGGGAAGCACCTTGATCGTCCGGGGCCTGGAGAGAGCATCGCACACCTCAGAAGACATCTCTGTACATCTCAACAGGGAAAAGGGGATCAGGTTGCACATCCTTTGGAATGTTACACCACACATTTGGCCAACACACTTAGTGATTAGGCTTCTGTTACAATCATTGCTAATAATAATGCAAAAATTAGTCTGCTTTTTAGAGAATAATTTGGAGCATGAGTGTTTTAATGAGTCATGCTTTGGGGAAAAATTCCATTCTCCCTTATTCTGATGCTTTTTTTGTAGGGAAGAAGTCGGCACTATTATCCAGCTTATATTTTTAATAAGGGTTTAATTTAAGGACTCCCAAAGAAGCCAGATGTTTTTTAAGGATATACTTGCTCTCCCCACTCCCTAGCCAGGGTTGCTAAAGAGAGGAAGCCAAACAGTTGTGCTGCAGAGGCAGGTGGGAAGGGCACCAGGCCCGACCTCCAACTCAGGACAGACCCCCAGGTGTCCTGGGAGGGAGCTGGCTGCCATCCCGTGGGACTACAGCTTGGTCACTTGTGAAAGGTGCCAAACAACAAATCCAAATCCAAGACTTCCAAACCTGGGGTGATCAGAGGAAAAACTACAAGGACTTGTTAAAAATTCAGAAAGAGAGCCTTGGGCCCTGGTACAGTTCTGCAGGTGGACATCCCAGGACGGGCCTGGGGTCTGTAATTAGCAAGGTCTGGGAATCCTTAAGCAGCCACAAGGCTGAGAGAACTTCAAGGTTCCTTCCCAATCAAAAATTCTGTGATTCTGAAGTTAATTCTGCCAGTGCTCACTATTTCCCTGCGTGAGAGCAGCACTCGGCCCTGGGCGGGGACTGTAGCTCCCCAGGCCTCCTTCCCCAGGTGGGCAGGTGTGCATCCCAGTCTGTACACAGTGAACAAAGGGGTTGTTTCTGTTGCACCTTGTGTGGCCCCAAACCGAGTGGCTCCAGGCCTGTGAACAGTAGATGGGTTGGTTTACCCAGAGCAGGATCCTTTTTTCAGATGGGCAAGATGGAGGCACCTGCCCGGCCCAGCCCCGTTTGTACAGGAAAGGTTTGGATGTCGGCCACTGACCTCACAGCCACCTTAGCTCCTCATCTCAGACGGGTGTGCTATTGCAGTAGCTTGTTTCTTCTGAACTACTTGGGCTTTTTTGTTGGGTTTTAGCTGTAGGTTTGAATTTTAGGTTCTGCTCTATGCTCAGTGTGTCCCAGCTGAGGGGTCCAGATCAAGGAGATGCTGAGTCAGGCTGGGTCCCAGCTCCCCACCATGGCCCCTCGGAGGCAGGGTGCCGCCTGGGAGGAAGTCGCCTGGTCTGCACGGCACAGAGGAAGACCGGGGTGCACAGCCTTCCCATCCCCACCTCCTCCCTTAGGTGTCCAAGCTGGACTCCGGTGACCTTGGACTGTCTGGCCTCTCCTTTCGGGGTCACAAAGCTCCAGGGAGGCAGATCAAGCCCTGTGGGGCCCAGCCCACCAGGCCCCCTGGCCCGGTTTCACTTCCAGGCAGGAGGGGGGGGCCACCTTGATGCGCTGATTTTGAAGATAAGTCTGATAACTGGTGACTTTAAAAGAAACCTTGATCTAGGACAGGTGAAGCAAAGGGCTCAAGTGGAGCCCAGCGTTCCTGGGCACACTGCTCTCTAGCCCGCCTGAGGCAGACAGGATCGTGTCCTAGGCCCTCCTTCATGCCCCACGACCCCATGCACACCCCAGGCTGCAGTGCCGGGACCCTGGGCCTGCGAGAAGGGGCAGTGGGCACTGAGGGAGCCCCACAGGCACACTGATCATCAGGACAGTGGGAGGGGCCCGCAGGGGTGGCTCCAGGGGTCAAAGGTCACGCTGCAGCGCAGAGTCCCTCGGAGCGGCTCACTCGGGGGAGGCAGCCAGAGCCACACAGGTAGGTAGGGGAGCAGTTTGCACCTCTCGAGGAGCCTCAACTGCCACTGGTTTGGATTTTCCTCCCCATGTGGAATGCTGGGGAAATATGACTAGAAGATTCTGGAACCTCATTATGGTTCTAGTTTAGTAAAATGTATTTAGCCTATATGTTCATATGGTTACTTGTCAATCTGGAAATAGATTCATATTCTATCTCAAAAGGGCACTGAAAAGGTCTTATAACTATTAAATGAGACCAGTGAATCTGAGCTAACATATTACAGTTTTCCTTTATGGAGATGTTTTACATCTGCAGTTAACAGGCAAAGAGAGCTCAGAAGAGGACAGGAAGTGTTAGTAATGGAAAAGGTAGCAGGTGCAAAAATAATTTCTGGGGAGACTGGCCTGGCGAGGCAGTTCTGCTTTTTCAGGTTGGTGAACTAAATCACACTGGCTCCCGCCCCCTGCCTGGTGGACGTATGCGGCTGTGGGTCACTGGGGCAGGCCGTCTCCCGGGGCCGGGCTAGCTCCCGTCCCACCCTGACCCACACCTGCTGAAAGGCTGCGTGTTGCTCAGTGGCGCAAAAGTGACTGAGGTGAGATCCCGCAGGTGATCTGCTCCCCATGACCTCCACCCGGCTCCTCCCTCGGCACGGCCACCCCTTGAACCCACGTGGAGAGGGATCAGCCTCCAGAAAGCCCTTCTCTGAGCCACCCTGTGAAATACCAACCAGGCTTAGAAAAGATGGGAGCTATCGGGAGTTAATTACAGATCAAAAGAAACCTCAAGGGGGAACTTGGGTTGAAGCAGGAAGGCAGAGGCTTTTGACTTAGGGTCTGTGAAGGGGCTGCTCTCCCTGAAACCAGGGGGAATTCCCTCCAGCGCCACGCGGCCCTTGGGCTCCCATAAGGGCGGCCAGGTAGCAGGGCACCCGCATGTTGATGCTCAGAGGAGTTCTGTTTTTTTCACATAAAGAAATAGCTTTTATCTAAAATTTGTGTGTTTTAAGCCAAATCCCAAAGTAGCTGTTCATTTATTCAACAAATAGGGAGGCAGAAGCATAGACAGAGGTGGCTGCGACCTGGCTTGGGGGTGTGGAGCCCCTGACGGGCAGTGGAAGGACTTCCTCCTCCACGGCCTCGGGAGCGCAGCTCTGTCCCCCTGGTGCGTCCTCCCACCCTGGCAGTCCAGGCTCCACCCCGGCCTCAGACCTGCCCCCAGAGGCCTGGGAGATGGGGGCCCTCAGGGAGACTTCAGGGCTGTCCAACGAGGATGGGAGGTGGGGGTGGGGAGTCCTGGAGCTCTAGGGACCAAGGGCTGCTAAAGACCGTCTGTGCGTTTATGGAGCTGCTCCTCTGGGCCAGGGACCCCACAACGGTGCTTTCCGCCGCCGCCTGTGAGCTCTGTGCAGGCGGAAACCCAGGCTCAGAGAGGGCAGACTGCCAAGGTCACACAGCTCACGGGGGCAGAGCAGGGATTTGTCCCCAAGTCAGTGCCCCAAGCCCCCTGCCCTCTCCCCTCCCAGGCCCTCCATCCAGCGGGCCCTGGAGGGTGGGGGGATTCCAGCTGCTTCTCATTTTGACACCTTTCAAATCCTCCCTCCCCCCAGGCAGGGGATACCACATTTCATTTCCACCTACATCTCTTTCCCTCTCCTCAGAGTCAGAAACAGAGTCTCAGGGCTTCCAGGACACCACAGTGAGCGCCTGAGGGCCCCGCCTCTCCATCTTGTGAAGGAGCTGGAAGGATGCCTTTCCCTGGCCCCCCACCGCCTGCAGCCTCGCTCAGGCTTGCGGATCTCACTGCGTGTCTTGTGCTTTCTCTACAGCAAATGAAGCTCGTGGCCGAGAACCTAAGAGAGGACTCGTGGGAAGAAGGAAAGGAGAAGGCGACCTGAGCACCAGGGGCCCCGCCCTGCCTGCCCTGTTCACAGAGGCCGCTTCTGTGCGGACAGAGACGGGCTCGGGGCAGGGTTGTGGGGCCTTCACCCCAGACCACACACTTGGCCCAACAAAGTGGCTCCTACCCGCAGGCGCCTCTGCTCTGCATTGTCCCTGCTGGGGGCGGGTAGAGGAGGGCGGCGGGTCCCACTTCCTGGCAGTTCCCTCCACCCCAGCCCCACCGGCCCTGCCCCTCCACGGCTGCTTCCCGGGCCCCAGCCGCCACTCCAGCTGCCTGACTTGCTCCAGAGCCGCTGTCGCCCCCTGAGCCTCTCTCCAGGAATGAAGCACCAGCTCTCCATGTTGCCCAACCCCACCCAGGCCGGGGGACCCCAGCAGGCTGGCGGAGTGGGTGTGTGCCCATCACAGAAGCCATTCTGGAGGGGGGCTTCCTGCTGCATTTCATTTAAGAGGGGATGGGGTACAGTGAGGCTGCGTTTCTACACCGGGACAACTCTACATACCTCTTTCCTAGTTCGATGTTGTAATATGTTGACGGATCCTTCATCAGCAAAAACAGTAACCAAGCTATTAAAGGCAGTTTGCACCTCTGACTGCTCCTTCCCGTATGTGGGCTGCAATGGCCTGCGCTGTCCTGAGCTGAGCCTGGGTCAGGTAATTAATTACAGGGGGCACAGCGAGGGGGGAGTGGGGAGGAGGGGGCTTGGCTTAAGGTCGGCCATGTGCTGCTTCTTCCATGGCCATTCCTGGGCCCCGGGTGAGGCTGCCCCCAGGAGCAGGGCCCATCTGCCCGGCGGTGCTGCCCACCTCCCACCCATGGGGCTGCACCACGCCCGGGCTGACCTTGCTCCCAGGGGGGCCTGGCCCCCGGGACCCAGCCCCTTAGGCAGACTCAGTGACTCTGGAGCCCCAGGCAGTCCCCTTGGCCCTGGACTAACCTTGCAAGGGCAGAGCCTGGCCTCCCACCCAGATGTTCACACAGCTGGAGCAGGCGCTCCACAGCCCCTCCCAGCCAGGCCCGCCAGGCCTGTGGGTTCTTCCACTTGGAAAACTGCTGATGCCCTGGCCCACCTACGAGGACGGGAGGCACGGAGGGCCTGCTAGGGCTTCTCAGAGGCAGAGACGCTTTCCCTCAGCCTGGGACTCTGCACCTTGACGCTCTCTGCCTCAGAAGTGGGGGTGGCTTTGGCAGCCTGGTTTAAGCACCACTTGTTTTGGGACACCCCCAACTCCCTGCCTGGCCCTTCTTGGTCATTTATGTTGGTCCTGCAAGAGCCTTTGGGTTCCGTGTGTCCCTCTCCCATTCACGCCTTGGCCCCTGTCACGTTTCCCAGGACAGATGCTCTCCAGTTGGCTTTGCCCCTGCCCTTACTTGGGATGAGACATGGCAGGGACTGATAATTCAGCAGTTGTTCATTGACTGACACTTCCTAGAATATGCTCATGTTTTAAAACACCAGCGAATGGCAGTCACCAATATAGGCCTGAGCCTTGAGCTCCCCAAGGTGTTCATCCCAGCCTGTGTTTGCTGGGAAGGGAGAAAGTTCAGAGTCCTTGGCCCCAGCCCGTTGCCCCAGAGCCAGCTTTGGGGCCAGTCCTGTGCATACAGTTGGTTGTGAGGCAGTCAGCTCTGGGTTCCTGAACGTGCACCCACCAGCTCATCCCCGTCTGTGGGTTCACGGCCGCTTCCGAGCCAGACGGCCTCATTCCAGGCGGGCCCTCCTCAGAGCCGGGAGATGCCAGTGCAGGTCCAGGCCTTCCCAGAAGCCCCCAATCTGCCCTTCCTTCTAGAGGACTGCGGCTTAGCCCCACTTGTCTTCGTGTCCCCTGGGGCTGGGAGTTGGTGGCCCCAGCAGGAGGTGGGTGCTCAGGAATCATGTGGCACAGTTGGAAGCACAAGGTAGGGGAGCTAAGTTATTCTTTTCAGCTCCAAATGTTGTAGCCCCTTATGTTGACTGACTGGGGACGGTGCTGCCCAGCCCCAGCCGCCCACACACTGGCCTCATGCACGGAAAGGGCCTTCAGCCCGTCCCCTGGGCTCATCGTCTCCATCTGGACCCACCTGCCTCGCAGCTCACTTCATCCTCCCGACTCTGCTGGCCCCTGACTCATCCCATGGTTCTCTTGTCTCTGGCTCCACCTTAGCCCTCAGATCCCACCCACACCACTGCCCTCCTAGCCTTGGGGGGAACCCCCTGGGGTCCCCACCCCAGCCCAGCTCTGCAGCCTTGGGCCCCCTGAGTGACCCAGACCCAAGAGGATGTGCCTGCTGTACCTGCCCAGCTTTCCCAGACACCCCCAAGGACTCTAGCTGGGGGGAAACGCACCTCAGATGATGCCTCAGCCCCCTTCCTCCACTGCGTTAAGAGCTGCAAGGCGCACACCTGCTGTGAACAGACATCAAGATTCCACCCTCCATCTTGGCTTAGGAGAGGTACGTGGAGAAATAGCACAGTCAGGAGACAAGCAGCAATGTCTCCTGGTAGGTCAGGCAGGCACGGAAGCTGGAAAGGGCCTCAGGGCCTGAGTCCAACCCCTCATTTCTCAGATGAGGGGGTGAGGCCCGGAGAGGAGGAGGGCTTTGTCCTGACATGGGGAGAGGATAGCTGACTTCAACCCTAGTCTGCAGACTCCAGGCCCAGAGTCACCACACAGCCTTCAAGGAGGACACTGAGGGAGACTGGATGGGCAGGTCATGGGAAAAGAACCTCGGCCGCCCAGGGAGAGCCCGAAGGCCCGAGGGGAGAGAGCGCTGGGCCTGATTCTCACGCGCACAAGCCCCGTTGGCTGGCCTCCCAGGGCGCTGCGCTCAGCTCCAGATGCCGCCCCTGCCTTTGGGGGAAATACTCTCCCCAGAAAGAGTGTTTCTCAAAGTTGCCGGGGATGGCTCCTGAGGGCCAGGAGATCCTGGGGGTAAGGGATGAAAGGCGCTCCCTCCCCAGGCTCCTGGCCCAAGGGGTCCCCTGCACGACAGCCCTGCCACCCCCACCCATCACAGCCATCACATCCACAAGCTTTTGCTCTTTGCCTCACGCCAAAGGAGGCCCCTGGCCTCTTCCCGCACTATTGCACTTGTCTCCTTCAAGCCATGAGTTATAAACTATCGCCAAGTCAGTGGGATTTGACCCCAGGCCTGATCCACTGAGTCAAATTGCTGGGTACCTCTGTGGGCTGGGGACTGAGTGGTCACACCCCACACAGGCAGCTCCTCCAGCTCTCCAGGAGCATGGGCGTCCCTGTGCCAGAGATCTGTGGAGACCCCAAAGCATTGCTATGTGGCCCCCAGCCCAGCAGCGCAGACCAGGCCTGGGGCTCCGGGACCCTCCCCTCCCTTCAGGTGCGCACCCTGTCATCCTCCCCGACAGCAGCCCCAAAGGCTCAGCCTGGAAAACAGATCTTCATTTTAGTATCTTTTGCATGGAAATAAGAAGCCAGTGTTTAGGGATACCCAGCCCTGTGCTGACGCTGGAGGGCCCAGAGCCCTGACACACCCTTTGGGACTTGGTTTCCTCACATTATCCCATTTTATAGGTGATGAAACAGGCACATAGGGTTCTGGTGACTTCCCCGAGCTCACACAGCCATGTGGGGCCACAGCCAGCACCTTTTGTGTGGTCCCAGCCTCCCACACCCGGCCACACAGCCTCCTCCCCAACACACAAGACCTGGGCTCCCTCAGCCACCACGACCCCTATTGCTCTTGACCATTGTCCGGCAGGAAACCAGTGACAAGGAGAGAGGAAGGGCCAAAGGCCACAGAATGAGGGCCCGAGATGCCAGATGACTCCTACCAAGTTGCTTTTAAGAATCCCACGGTCCTGCAAGGTCAGCGCCTGGCAGGGGGCTGAGGAAACAGCCAGGTCACGGGTCAGGCAGGTCTAAGGGGCTGCCAGGCTCCAGGCTTCCCTCCAGGACCCCACGCCCCACCCTGGGGGGCCTGAAGGGAACCTGACAGAAGCTGGTGCCACCCACACCTCCAGGGACCAGCAGAACCCGGGGGAAGGCCGTGCCCCTCTGCCAGGGCAGCTGTGTCCTCCGGCTTCTGCCTCAGGTTTGGGAGCTCCCTTCCACTCCACCCAGAAGAGGGGCCACAGCCTCTTCAGGGAAGGAAGGTGCTTTTCCTGGTCCTGTGGAGGGGCTTGTTCATGGTCTTCTCAGCTGTGCAAACGTAGGGAGACTGGGCCTGGGAAGGGTGTGGGGAGCTGCTCAACCCACCTTTCTAAGAGTCAAAGCCAGGGAGGTCTTGTAGCTCAGCCCACGGGGCCCGACCAAGGCCTGCACCAGGCGGGCAGAGAGACCAGGGACCAGGGACCAGACACAGCCACAGGGCCTGAGATTCCTCACGGGAGAGAATCACCCAGGACCTTGTTAAATGCAGAACCCTGGTCCCACCACCCCAGACCTGCTGGACCAGATCTTGGTGGTGCTCAGGACCATGCATCTTTGGCAATGCCTCCAGCAGATGCCTTTGCACACTCAAGTCTGAGGGCATGGTGGGCAGAGGGCTTTGCTGGTTTCCACCCAGAAGTGACTGATGCCAAAGGTTCCTCCAGACCCAACCTCCTTGGCTGCTGACTGATAGAAAAGCGGGGTCTCAAATGATGAACTAAAAAAGCAAAAAGGCTTGAACTTGCGGCCCAGACCACACCAATTACATGTGCTTTGCAAAGAATCATGGGCTGACAGAATTAACAGCATAGACACAATAGACATAACATCAGAGATATATTATATGGAGGCTGGGAATTCTAGTGAGAGTGATGTTGAATTCCTGAGTCTGAGTTCTCTCGGGCTGCAACCTCAGGTCAGAATGGAGGGTCTTCTTAAGGCAGAATTTCTTCTCTGAAGCTCTCGATTCTTTGCTCTTTAGGACACCAGCTGGAGATGACCCTCACCACGGAGGGTCATCTCCTTTACTTGAGGTCAACTGATGGTAGATGTTAATCCCATCTACGAAATACCTCCTCAGCAACCACTAGGCCAGTTTGACCGAAACACTGGATACCGTGACCTAGCCTAGTTGACACACAAAATTAACCATCATGCCTCCTCTGAGATTACAGAGCTCACATGGCTAGCGAATCTCAGCAATCAGGAAGACAAGGGCACAGCGTCTCCATGTTACAAGGCTCCTCCACTTGTCTCATTCCTGCCTAACCATTGTTATCTCCAGACCACACTGGAGAAACCTGAGGCTTAGCGAGGTCAGAGGCAGAGGCAGAGCCAGGCAGCGGTGGGTGGGTGGAGGTAGCAAAACAGCCCCCATTTCTCCAACAGGCACGGGCCTGGATGACCAGACTGAGTTGTGAAATATTTGCTGCCAAATTATCAGATTAGTGCTGCTTGATACCAGGAAAACCATTGTTCAATTGTGGAATAATTAACCAGAAGGGCAACTCAACAGTGTATCTGTGAATAAATACCTCCCTTTACATAGCTGCCTGGCTCAAAAGCAGTAAACAAATCCCTCTCCACCCTAGTGCAGGCAGAAGAGACGCTTCTCAAAGTGGCCTCTGCCCTCCCCTCTCTCCTCCCCCAGAACACAAGGCCAAAAATTGGCCTGGGGGTGGGGTGGGGGTGTTGTCCTTTGCAAGGTGGCATTGACTAAATAAAGGCAGGGAGGCTAAGGGCCTAAGGGCCTAAGGACATACACACAAACACTTCCCAGGATCTGCCTGGCTGCCACCCTCCTGGGGCCACCTGCCCGTCTGTGGGCCCGGATGAGAGTTTGCCAAGGCAGCTTGCCCTCCAGCTGTAACTACCTCTGCGGCCTCTGACATTTGGGCCACAGCTGAAGGAAAGATGCAGGGTGGGATTTGCATCAGTAGCCTGAATCAATGATGTGGCAGACTTCCACCTACATCGTGGTCCAGTCATCCGGGGGTCTGCTGTTATCCTTCCCAAAACCCACCAAAGACACTGGTCCCAAGACTGCAGACATCGTGGGGACCGAGAGGCACATCTAACCCAGTCCCGATTTCCTCTGCAGACAGCCGGCCCAGGGACTGGCCATCCAACCCAGGGAGGAGGGCAACGTGGAATTCTTTGGGAAATGTGATGAGGCCAAGTCTTTGGCCCTGAGTCCAAGTGCTCACTCATAAAGAGTTGTAATCAATCAGCTGTCCCACCTGGCCCCTTCTACAGGTCCCCAGTTCCCTCTCAGAAACTCTCAGGCCAGAGAGTTCAAGGAATTTATTATTTTTCAGGTATTAGAAAGGTAAGAGATGCACATACATATGTTATATAATAGCTCCAGTGTGGTTTAAAGAGTAATCCTAAATTAAATACCTTAATATTGCTTTGCCTAGTCCTCTGGTACTGAAAGGTCAAAGGCAGTCAAAAGAGCGCCATCTAGCACCTCACCTCTCCCATGCAGGTATGCAACCCGGGGAGTGGGTTCTGGGATGGGCTGTCCTTGGGTGCATCCCTTTTGAGCCTCACTGCCCCCCACAGTGCAACGGGGTCAATGCCCCTGCCCTGATCATCCCTTCCTGTGGCTCTGCCAAGATAACACCTATGTTCTCGGGCTTTTTGAAATCTTAATTCTGCCTTTGAGAATAGGTTTACACTCCATGCCTCGTCTGCCCAGACTCTTCCAGAGGCAGACAGCTCAAGAGTTGATGAGGAGGGTGAGGACATTTTGGAGGATGTTTGTGAAGGCAATGGGGGCAGAATGGAACATGCTTGGAAAGGAGAGAGCTGTGGCATGAAGGACATGTCCAGGGAAGCAGGGCTGGGAGGTGCCCCTGAAGTGGGGAGGGGCAGGGCAGCTCTGAGGGAGAGAATCCCTCTTTCCAGACCTCCAGTTCTCTTCTTGAGCCCCCACCGTACTACCACTTCCCCCTCTCCTGACACTTTTCAGAGGCCTCTGCAGGACCTGGTTCTAGATTTTTCCCTCTCATCCCCCTCAGCCTCGGAGTAGCATCTGGTGCCATTGCATATGCAGCCTTAGTAACATCTCAGGCTCACCTGCTGGGCCACCTTTCCCCTCCTCGCCTCCTCACTCCTTCCTTTCACTCCCACATTGGAGGTGGCCGGTGGGCTCTTGTCTCTCACTTCCTCTTTATTGCAGAATACAGATCTACACAGGAATCCCTTGGTCAGGGCACCTGGTGGCCAGGACCAGCTACCTAATCTGCAGGGCCTTGTGGAAAATGAAGCTATTTCCCGATGTTTTCTTCTAAGAGTTTTATAGTTTTAGCTCTTATATTTATATTTAATTTTGAATTAATTTTTATATGATGAGAGGTAGGGGTCCAAATTGACTCTTTTGCATATTTCCAATTGTCCCAGCACCAAACACTGAAAAAACTTTTTTTTCCCTGTTTATTGGACTCGGTGCCCTTGTTGAAAATCAATTGGCCATAGAGGTGAGGGTTTATTTCTGGAGTCTTAATTCTATTCCAATGGTCTACGTGTCTAGCCTTATGCCAGTACCAGACTGTTTTAATGACTGTAGCTTTGCGGTGTTTTGAAATCAGGAAGTGTGAGTCCTACACATTTGTTCTTTTTCCAGACTGTTTAGGCTCTTCAGGTCCTTTGAAATTCTGTATGAACTTCAGGATCGACATTTCCATTTCTGCAAAAAGGCTGCTGGGATTCTGATAAGGATTTCATTGTCTTTGTAGAATGCTTTAGGCAGAATTGACTTCTTAATATTGTCTTCCAATCCATGAACATGGGATGTCTTCCCATTTATTTAGGTCTTTAATTTCTTTCAGCAATGTTTTATAGTTTTTTGTATACAAGTTTTTCACCACCTTGGTAAAATGTATTCCTAGGTATTTTATTCTTTTAGATGCTATTGTAAATGGGATTGTTGTCTGAATTTCCTTTTCAAATTGTTCATTACTAGTTGACCCTCCTGCCTTAAACAACTAGAAACCCAAACAATATTCCCTATGAAACAGTAAGTTTTCAGACATCAGGCAACAGGCAGCACAGGACTGTGACCCTGAGGGAAGGGAAGCAATGAACCTGATCAGTGCTCCAGCTCACTGCCTGGAAGCAGCTGCTGGAATGCGGGAAGTAGGAGCCTGAGCGGAGACCCTAGTGGTCTTGCTGAACTGGACGAAGTGTGAAGTACAGGGAGATTAATTGGATAAAATTTGCAGGGCAGAGTACCCAGAGAGAAGAGAGCTGAGAGTCTTTGAGAGAGTACTGCCCTGCACTTGCAGGAAAACTACCTGAGGCCAGGGAACGAACCACTGGAAAGCAGTAGGCCAAACAATCCTAGAAACTTAGAAAGCTGGGGATAATTCACGCTCACCCAGCCAGAGTGGAAAGACTTCAGTAGGGTAGAAGGTGCTGCCTCAGAAGTGGGCCAAATTAGCTCTAAAGACTGCTCTGGTTCAAACCTAAAAAGTGTAAAAGCAAAACCTGAAAGGATCCAACCAATTCCAAGTAACTGTATGGCCAAACAAAATCACCTTTTATATGAATGTAACAAAACCCATCACTACAGTTTAACAACTGTCAACCTAGAACTTTATACTCAGTAAAAATATCTTTCAAAACTGAAGTTGAAATAAAGACTTTCAGACCAACAAAAGCTGAAAGAATGTATGCCAGCTTATCAGCACTACAAGACATATTAAAGAAATTATGCAGGCAGATGGAAAATATAAAAATGTGAATATACATAAGGAAATGAGTACTGGACATGACAAATATGTAGGTAAAATAATCACTTAAAAGATAACTGTTTAGAACAAAAATATTAACAGTGTAGCATGAGATTTGGATGTATGTAAAAGTAAAATGACAGCAATAGCACAAAGAACAGGAGGAGGAAAATGCAAGTATCCAGTTGTAAGGTTCTCACACTATACAGGAAGTGATACATTATTTGAAGGTAGACTGTGATACATTAAAAGATATTGTAAAGCCTACTGCAACCACTAAGAAATAAAACAAATAGGCAGAGCTAATAAGCCAATAATGGAGATAAAATGGAATCATAAAAAGTGCTCACTTAAACAAAAAAAAAGGTGGTAAAGGGCAGGGGTAACACCCCAAAGAACAGATAAGATGAATAGAAAACAACTAGAAAGATGCTAGACTTAAATCCAACCATACACTAAATGTAATTGGTCTAAACACTCCAATTAAAAGGCAAAGATTTTCATACTGGATAAAAATGCAAGACCCAACTATGTGCTGTCTAGAACAGACTCACTTAAAATATAAAGACACAGATAGTTAAAAGGATGGAAAAAGATAAACCCGCACAAGTGAAAAGAAAACTGAAGTGGTTATATCAATATCACACATCAGATTTCAAAACAAAGAATATTACCAAGGATAACGAGGAACATTTCATAATGATAAACAGTCAATTCATCAAGAGGACATAATAATCCTAAATGTGCATGTACTTAACAACACAGCTTCAAATTTAAAAAAACAAAACTGATATAACTAAAAGGAGAAGTAGACAAACCCACAGGTATAATTAGAGATTTCAACACTCTTTCAGTAATTGATATGAAGCAGAAAATGAATAAGGATATTGAAAACTTGAACAACACTATCAGCCAACTTGACCTAATTGACAGTTACAGAACACTCCATCAAACAACAGTGCTTTTCAAGTGCTCACGGAACACTCACCAAGATAGGCCACATGCCGGGCCATATAACAAACTGCAATAAGTTTAAAAAGGTTTAAATTATAAAAATGTTTTCTGACCAAAATAGTTAAAGTAGAAATTAGTAACAAAATGTATGTGAAAAATTCACAAATATTTAGAAACAGAACACCTTTCAAAACATATGGCAGCTTTTAAAAGGATCACTCATACTGCTGAGTGGAGAAGAGGGAGAAAGGCAGGGGCAGAAGGCAGGGAGACCCTTTTAGAGGTATGTACAGTTGTCCAAATGAGTGATGAGGGTGTCACGGTCCAGGGTGGGAATCATGGGGGCAAACAGAAGAGATCAGAGTTTGAATGGCCAGTAAGATTTCCTAATTGCCTGGATGTTTGGGTGAAAGGATGAAGGATGACACCAAGGTGTTTACTTGTACAAAACCAACAAAGGCTTGAAGTTGCCATTTATTGAGATGGGGAACAGTAGGAAAAGTGTGATTTGAGGGGATAGATAAGGAGTTTTGGACTTTTAAAAATTGAGATGCTTATTAGACACCTCCAAGTACAGAAGTCAAGCAGGTAGTTGGAGTCTCATGTTCCTGGGAGAGATAAAGGCTAAATGTCTTTTTAGGCTTTCTCAGCATAGAGTTAGACTGAATGAGATCAAGATACTGAGTTCAGATAGAGGAGTACAGAATTGAACCTTGGGGCATTCTAAGTTTAGAGGCTGGGAGAATGAGGAGGAACCAACAGACTGAAGAGCCCAGTGACCAGCCAAGTGGAAAAAGTGAATGAACTAGGGAAATAAAGTATAATTAGTGGGATGCTCTGGAACCCATCTGAGATTTATGGTCAAGAACAGACTATTTTTTTCAGCTACGTCTGGCTATATAGGTACAGGTGCACAGCACGTGGAAAGTTGGGTCTTCAGGGGCTGGAATTATTCAGAACTGCTTACAAGAGAAATATAAAATGGAACTCAGTTTATATTGCTGAACACCAATATGTCACTTTATTATTTGGATTTTTTTCCCATTTGTCACATACCTGTCAATGTTTACACAATGAGAAAAATCAACCAGCACTGGAAGCAACTGACCAAATCAGTTGATAATTCTGTACCCTCTTAACACACATCCTTACTTCATAGAATTCAATTCAATCTCACGGCTATTCTTAAAATCAGTGTCGAGATTGTCACATCTTTAAATACAGATAGAATTGCCAGAAGTACATAATTATATATACACACATACAGAAAAATACAAGACTAACTGTTTTTCCACAATATTTAATTTATACACTACTGTAACTATGTGCAACTTTTGAAGACAGGTTAAGGGGTACAAGAAACCGTTTAGAGCAAGTAAGTAGTTTGGTCCAATATTATCTTAACGTAATGGTTATCCACTCCCTCCCTTTTATGTGACGACATATTATGACATACAACACATGCACAATCATTCACTTGTGAACAAATGAGTAAGACACCACTCAGACTAACATTTGTATACCCAGAGGGTCAACCAACCACACACAACTAATAAGGCTATAATACAGCTATGCAGCATAAATGGTCAACACTGCTGATCCTAAAGTGAGCACCATATATACATCTGAATATAAAAAACCATTGAAAACCAAACACATATGGGTTAGTTAAAAGGTGCCATTCCAAGGCTATACATAATCACAGGAAAAAATATTTACATTACTTGGAAAACAGCTGCAACAAAGAGTTTATTGCCAATGCCCTTTATAAACTTCTTTCCTACGTTTAATACAGATGTTACGCTCACTATCTATGTGAACCACACATCTTATTTCTGGCCCTTTATAAGATCCCTGCTCAAGAATTTCAAGCAAATATGTTCTATGGCTTCACCCACACATCTATTTTTGTAGCTTTTCAATTATAAATATCACAATGGATATAGAGCTATAGCTTAAAACATATCTAGCCTAGGTCTAGAAAGTAAATTAAGTGTTTTAAGTATCACTTTTACTTAGTTTAGTAAGTATACCATGAAATTCAGAGTTCTGAGTAAAAGATATTAACCTTAAAGTTAGCAGAGTTGGTGTGTGGACTTGAAGAAACCACAACCAACATAATGCAGTTCTCTGGTGCTCTGCCCACTCTACAAATGACATGACCGGAGGTGTCCAGGTCTGTCACTTTGGAGATGTGATAGGAGGCTGGCGTGTGGGAAGGCCCCCGGGGCCCTGCCACTGTTGGGGCTGCCACATCCCATCACCAATTCTGCTAAAGCACTGCTTTTAAGACCCCAGGGCGCAGCATGAATGATAACATCTGGCCCCTTCCAAAATTAGCAATCTGCAATATATAAATATATATATCCCATGAAAGATGATTATCTGGTCAAAAGTAGTAGTCTTTGTACAGGAATAGTTTAAAGCACAAGTTCTTTGATTATTATTTTGGCAGGAAGGCAAAGTGAAAAATGCTTCCAGCAACAACAATAACAAAATACAAAGCAGGTTTTGTGTGTTTTTCTTTATTCTGCATGTGTGAATTTTACCCTTTTATGTGTATTTTTTGATCTGCCTATTTTCATAGCTAACTGAGCCAAAGGATGTAAAATAATGGAAATAACAAAAGAGAAAACCTAACTATCAAACACCTAAAAAAAGAAAAGAAACGACGTTTTTTTTTTCATTTCTCCGGGGTTTGACTTTGCCAGCATCTGTGTATACTTTTGCCTCCATCCTAGGCCCTCTATAGTCTCTTCTATCTACATGGTTTTAAAGGAAACCCTGGGGTGTGCCCTAAGGGAAGGAATTTACACAGAGCATCTTTTTGTTCTGTTAGACAGACATACTCTCTATAAGTAAAGACATCATCGATTCACTTCACATAACAAAATAAGATTGTCTGCTTGTAATTAAGTTATCACTACTGGGGAAGCTGCCTTATAAATCTAAGTACTTTATCTCACCTACTACAAAAACAAGAGAATCTTTTTCAGTTAAATTTTCAGAGACCAGGCTTTTTTTTTTTTTTTTTTCCACACTATAGCTTAAGACAAACAGGTGTGGGTATGTTCAAAGCATGGTTTCAGGTTCTCGGTGCAGACGCTCGCTGCACTCTGCTCTGCACAGGCCCTAGCAGGCTGAGCGGGTGCCCAGGTGCTCACCCCTCACCCAGGCCTGCCAGCGTTGCGACGTTATTGCTTTGGTTCTGTCTCAGACATCACAGAGGGTGCCTCAGAGCATGGAGTTTCCCTCTCTCAGAAGGTCAGGACAGGAATTTAGATTTCTCACAAGGAAACAAAAGCATTTTTTCTCTTTCTAGGTTAAGTGCAGAAACATCAAATTTCTAAGTGCTCCATTTATATTAGGTTCCAAATATACATTTTAATTTAATCCTGATCATCCACATTAAAATTATAAAAGTAAAAATTACACAATAGACTTTTTGGCTGGAAAAGAATTGTCTAGCAGCATGCAAAGACCATGCATTGTCACATCGTCAGGCGAACAAATAAAAAAGTAATAAATAATTGCTCCTAACGCCCACTTTTTAAAAAAAGTAAAACAGAAGAGGGAACAGTGAAGTGAGCCGGTCTTCACAGCTCTGAGCAGGAGGCGTGCTAGTGGCCAAGCTGGGCCAGTCAAATGACGTGGCAGCAACTGGCCTGGCTGGAGGCGCACAGCAGCCCCTCCTTAGGGTTCCGCTGGATGTTCACAGAGATGGTCTTTTCACACAGAGGTAGCTGTAGCACGTTATTTTTCAGGTTCTTGCTCTTTATCCGTTCCAAGTCGGTGGTGGTGTCTGACATCCGGTCAGAGAAAAACTTTATGCTGCCCATTGCAGGGGCCTGCCCTGCATTCCCTGTGGAGCTGATGCACATTTTCCACGTAGACTTCTCTTGGACTTTCACACTGGAAAACGACAAGCCATTAGGTGGATCAATAATGTACTTGGTACTCCCATGCAGCTGGGAGCCAAGGCAGAGGCCCATGAGTTTGAGGCTCTCAACAAGCTCCCCAGCACTGCGAGAGGCCAGCTGCATGGAGTTGACGGGGCCAGTGCAGCGGCGCGTGGTACCCGACGTGTTGCTGGGGTTGCCGCCGGAGCCACTGGCGGGGCTGCCCCCACCGGCGTTGTTCTCGCTGGGACTTGCCTTGTCCGCCCCTCCGCTGCTGTTGCTTGGCTTGCTCTGGCCCCCACCATCCCCCTCACTGCCAGGGGGCCCCTCGCTGCTATCCCGGCGATGCCAAGAGTAGGTAAACCCACTGTCTTTATCAAGCCGCCGCCGGCTTTCTGAGTCATCATCACTGGTCTCTGAACTACTGCAGCTGGAGCCCCGGCCCTGACTTTTCCTCCGGTGGTAGCGTTTGTGAACTGTACCTGGGGAAGCAATGTTCATTTTTAACCTGCTCAGCTTGGGAGGCAGATTCTCATCCATGTCAAACTCATCATCAGATTCCCCTTCCTCAAAGATCTGGTTGAGAACAGGAGCACTCTTCCTAGATGTCAAGCGGTTGGTCACAGATGGCTTCCGGCGCAAAACCACTTGTGTTGAGAGGGACATGGGTTTCTTGTCCTCCTCATCTTCCTCTTCATCTTCTTCCACCCTGAACAGACATTTCCGCCCACCGCCTGTGGGTTTCAAGCCTGCGGGAGGAACCGTGGACAGTGCTGGTCCGGCCAACTCAGGGAGGTCATCCTTCTTCGCTGAGTCACACAGGCCTTTGCTCCTGTGGCCATTGAGGACGTTGTCAGCAGCACGAGCAGGAGACTGAGGGACAGTCGCATGGGACAGAGGAGTGGCTGTGAGGTCATCCTCAAGGTCCTGGGGTACATCGATTTTGGTTGGCCATGACTGCCTGTGTAACAGATTGGAAAAAGAAAAGTCATGTAATAATATGCATATGTTAGCAAAACACATTATATAAAACTTACTGGGCAAAATCCACAGATTTAAAAAAAATAAGACAGCAGCAGCCTTACAAACCCATTCAACATCCTGTAAACATTAGCAAAGACACAAGAAGGGCAAATGTGGTTTTGAAACACGGTTGGTTCAGTCTGTGGCTCATTGGCCAAGTGAAAAATTCATCTTCGTTATCAGAAAAGAAAAAAGGGCAAAGAACTAATCTATCATTTCCATACCAAAGCCTGATACTATAAGAAAAATATTTTTAAAAGCATACAAGGAAGAAAAGAATCTCATTTACAATAGCAATCAAATATCTAAGAATAAATCTAACCAAGGATGTAAAAGACCTGTACACAGAAAACAATAAAACAGTAGTTGCTAAAAGAAATCAAAGAAGAGAAGACCTAAATAAACAAAAGGCCATTCTTTGTTCATGGGCTGGAAGACTAAATATTGTTAAGATGTCAATTCTACACAAAATGATTTACAGATTCAATGCAATCCCAATCAAAATTCCAATGACCTTCTTTGCAGAAATGGAAAAGTCAATCATCAAATTTATACGGAAGGGTAAGAGACCCTAAATAGGCAAAGCTATCTTCTTGAAAAAAGAAGAACAAAATTGGAGGACTCACACTTCCCAATCTTAAAACTTATTATAAAGTCACAGTAATCAAAACAGCATGGTACTGGCACAAAGACAGACATATGGACCAATGGAATCAAACTAAGAGTTGAGAAATCAACTGATTTTTGACAAAAGGACAACGACTACTTAATTGGGAAAGAATGGTCTCTTCAACAAATGGTGCTGGGAAAACTGGATCTCCATTTGCAAAATAATGAAGGTGGACCACTACCTCACGCTATATAAAAAACAACTCTAAATGGAGCAAAGACCTAAATATAAGAGCCAGAACTATAAAATTCCTAGAAGAAAACATAGGAAAGCATCTTCAGGACGTCATGATAAGCACTGGTTTCTTAGACTTCACATCTAAAGCACAAGCAACTAAAGAAAAAACAGATAAATGAGACCTCATCAAAATTAAAAACTTTTGTACATCAAAGGATTTTATCATGAAAGTAAAACAACCCCCTACACAATGGCAGAAAATGTTTGGAAACCACAAAACTGATGGGGAGTTAATATCTAGAATAAATAGAGAAATCCTTCAACTCAACAACAAAATGACAAACAGCTCAACTGAAAAATGGGTCAGGGACTTGAATAGACATTTCTCTAAAGAAGATATACAAATGGCCAAAAAGCATATGAAAAGATGCTCAACATCATTAGCCATCAGGGAAATGCAAATCAAAACCTTGAGATACCATTTCACACAAACTAGAATGGCTACTATTAAGAAAACAGAAAAGTACAAGTGTTAGAGAGGATGTGGAAAAACAGGAACACTCATTCTCTGCTGGTGGCAATGTAAAATGGTGCAGCCGCTGTGGAAGACAGTTTGGAAGTTCCTTGGAAAGCTAAGTATAGAATTACCATATGAATCAGCAATCCCTCTATTCACTATATACCCCCCAAAACTGAAAGCAAGGACATAGTTATTTTCACACCAATATGCATTATTCATAAATTGCCAAGCATCCATCAACCGATGAATGCATAAACAAAATGTGGTATATACATCAATGGAGTGTTATTCAGCCACAAAAAGGAATGAAGTTTTGATACATATGACAACATGGATGAACCCTGAGGACATCATGTAGAGCGAAATAAGCCAGACACAGAAGGAAAAATATTGTATGATCTCACTGATATGAAATAATTAGAATAAGCAAATTCAAAGATTAAGAATCTAGAATATACATTACTAGGGAATGGGGAGGGTGTAGGGAATAGGGAGTTAAGGCTTAAAATGGACAGAGTTTATATTTGGGATGATGAAAAAGTTTTGGTAATGGATGGCGGCAATGGTAGCACAACATGGTGAGCATAATTAACAACAATGAATTGTATATTTGAATGTGGTTACAAGGGGAAATGCTAGGTTGTATATATGTTACTAGAATAAAATTTTTTACAAAAATCCAAAGTAATGTACAACATAGTGAGCCCAAAGTTAAACCATGAACTATGGTTAATAGTATAATTATTAAAATGTGCTTTCATCAGTTGTAACAAATGTACTACACACACACCAGTGCAAGCTGTTAAGAATAGGGTGGTGTGCTGGTTAGTATATATTATGTCCCCCAGAAAAAGCCATATTCTTTAATGCAATCTTGTGGGGGCAGGCATATTAGTGTTGATTAGGTTGGAACCTTCTGATTGAGTGTTTCCATGAAGATGTGACCCACCCAACTGTGAGTGACACCTTTGATTAGGGTATTACCTCTTGATTGAATGTTTCCATGGAAACGTGGCCCTGCCCATTCAGGGTGGGTCTTGATTAGTTCACTGGAGTCCTATAAAAAGAGCTCACAAACAGAGGGACTTCAGAGCAACTGAGAGTGACATTTTGAAGAGCAGCTGCAGCTAAGAGAGGACAAAATGCCCCAAGAGCAACATTTTGGAGGGCACCATTTTGAAATGCCATCTGGAAGCAAGAGGATGCCAGCCAAGTGCCTTCCAAGCTAACAGAGGTTTTCCAGATGCCAATGGCCATCCTTCGGTGAAGGTACCTGATTGTTAATGCCTTACCTTGGACACTTTATAGCCTTCAGACTGTAACTTTGTAACCAAATAAACCCCCTTTACAAAAGCCAATCCATTTCTGGTATTTTCCACTCTGGCAGCATTAGCAAACCGTAACAGGTGATATATGGGAATCCTGTATTTTATGCATGATTTTTCTGTAAATCCACAACTTCTCTAATTTAAAAGGTGGAGGTGAGAGCGGGGAGCAGAGGGATGTTTCTGGAGCAACCAAAAGAACAGTACATGCTCAGATGAGCCTCATTTAGGTCCTCGGGTTCATCCAGTCAAGCCCCAATCATGCCTAGGTTCCCCCTAGTCTTGGGATGGCAAGGATTCAAACATTGTCCTCTCCCCTCTGTATTTCATCCATTACTCCATAAGGTCCCATTGACCTACTTTTTTTTTAATGAATTTATTAACTAAACTCTTTTATGTGTGCTAATTAACTTTCATACATTTCCCTCCTCTAACACAGCAGCAACCCCTAATTATCAATATGGCCACTCATCATTTTGACCCACAGAATCTTAGAATCTGCAAAACAGAAAATTTTAAAATTTTTGGTACCTTGAAACATTAGACATACATAATATTAAAATTTTAAATTGAATCATATGAATTTGCCATTTGTGTAGGTCAGAAATGGTTGAAAATAGCTGATTTCATGTGGTTCAACCTAGAAGAAACTTGGAATATTGGAATCCAAAGATTGTTACAGTTGTTAGCTCCTAATGCTACAGAATTTTAGAACCATAAGACTTTAAGACAGGAGGTGGCAAACATTTTCTGAAAAGGGCCAGAGAGTAAATATTTTCAACCTTGTAGACCATATAGTCTTGTTAGTACTTCTGAATTCCGTTATCGCACAAAGCAGCCACAGATAACATAATACATAAATGAAAGGGCATGGTTATGTTCCAATAAAACCTGATTTTCGAAAACAGATGGCAGGCCATTTGACCCATGGGTCATATTTTACAGCCTGTTTTGGAACATAAAATCTGAAAGGGTCCCATCAAGCACTTGGATCTGCACAAGAGTGCCTGGTCTTCAGCATTTCCAATGGACTCCATTCAAACATGAAGTCACTTTAAAGGCAGTTTTGCCCAGCTAAGACCAATCTCTCCCCAGACAGCATCTGGCCTCCAGAAAGGGAAGGAGGGCAAGAAGGAACCTTGAGGGGGATACTGCTAACGTGCTACCTGGCATTGGGGAAGAGCCAAATAGCTGTATCCCAGAGCTGGAGTTAAAGTAGTGAGTGGCCATCAGAATCCATGCCTGGCTGTCCCCATGAGCCAAGCCCCTCCATCAGAAGCCAGAGTTGACCCTGAGTACCCTAAAGGGCATCACTGATGGACCTGGCAAGAACCAGTGGGCCCCAGTTGTGCAGAGGGATTTGATGAGGCTATTTCATCTGAGTAGTGGGTGCAACTGGGCTATAACCTTGATTTGTGGAGGGAAAAGAAAGAGAAAGCACACCACTTACCAGTTGTTTTTTTCCTTTGCTGAGTCAATAAATGAACGAAAAGAAAAAAAGCATACAAGGGTTACTGCCAAAACCAACCTCAATACCACATGTTTTGTTCCTTTGGTTCTTAGATGGCAGCCTTTAAAGGTGTATTATTGCTAATAAAAGTCACCTGAAATTTCTGTTCTTCCTGATTTTGCATGATGGTGTAAAAGTGTGGTGTTTACAAAAATAAGGGGAAAAAATTTTAATGGATTTAAATGATTTAAGTCCAGTGAATATTAGCATACATAAATCTCTTCTTCCCTAACTAAAAAATGCATTTACTAAAGAAAACATAAACAAGCATACTTTTTAATGCATAGCAAAGCTCATTATTATTTAAACTTTTATTTTATTCCCCAATCTGGAGTTACCAAAAACATAGCTTGGTAGCCAAAGAAGACATTTGAAAATGAGGCTCTCTCTTTAGCCTCTATTTTGAATAAACACCTTAAAATTCTCAACTGCTGTGGGGAATAGTACATGCCAGAGACACTTAAACCAACCACTTCCACACTGTGGACATTTTCATTTTCACACCAATTTTGTTACCCTGAAAATAAAACCTGATTTTAAAAACTCCAAGGAATTTTATAGCACTGATATGAGTGGATCAAATTGTTAAATACTTCACATCTACTGAACACATATCTCGCCCCAACACTGTATGGGATTAAATAAGTCATTCTTAAAGCCACAACTTTGTAAGAAAATCCTGTCTTTACTTAATAAAAGAGAAGCAAGATTGGTAACAAGAATTATAAATAAGTCACATCAACAGCACAACTCACACTGATCACATGCTTACTGGAAGCCAGCCTCTGTGTAAGAGCCTTACAGGGACTGATTCATTTAATCCCACAATACTGTGAGGCTGGTGCTATTATTATACCCCTTTTACAGAGGAAGAAATCAAGACACATAGAGGGAAAGTAATGTGCCCAAGGTCACATGAAGACTGAAGGAGGCAGTGATGTCTGGTGATAGTCTGGATCCCAAGGCAGTGGCTCGACTCTGCAGCCTTATGAAGCCTCTGAATGGTCTGTAAGCCAATGGAACATGCGGTCAGGCGTCGATGCCTCAGTGGTCTCTTTCTGAGAGGATGTCAGACACCAAGCCCCTCCTGTGGGCTGAGGTCAGCTTCCCAGAGGGCTTCACCAGGCTCCACTAACAGCAGCCTTGACCACGCTATTTCCAACCTACACCAGTAAGACCCAACGAGCCCCAAGAGCCTGGAGTCCTAAGCAACTGTAAAGTTATACAGTTCTAATAATCAATAAAGCAAGAGCAAAAATTGACCAGTGACCACTGTATATAGAATATCTACTCTAATTGTTACACGTATGTTTTCTCAAATGTTCTGCACAGGTCCCGCTTAAATAGAACAAACCTGTTAATAGAAGAATCCAAAGGTGAGCTAAGTAGCAGTATCCCCTGAAGTGGTCACCACCCAACAACTGCTAATTGACGATGTGTGACCACCTCCTGCTTTCGGTAAGTACATCAACCTCTTGCTTTTCATCCCAGAATTACCTGACTGAAGGAAGGGACTGTCCCTGTCTATCCCCTTTCTGGAGGGCTCCAATTGTGTGTCCTCAGCTCTCTAGGGCAGGCTGGAGGACGATTCTCTGCAGTCCACAGATAACCCCCAAAGGCATCCCAAGAGTTTTAGATTCAGAATAGATCTAAATGCCTATGCCTCTCTCTTTCAGACCTTCCATAAAAATGTAGGGGGGCAGCCGCACATTTATTCACATTGCTGATTAACAATGTAAAATTCTACTATATTTGTTACAGAATCAGTTACAGAATTTAAGAAACCTTAGGCTACCAGATTCACCAACTCCCAACACCACATCACCTCACTGTTGCAGGATTCTATCTGTACAAACATCTTTCCTTTGAGTGGAGCCACATCTTACATCCATACTCCTGAAACCGGGTATCCCTCTCCACTTCAATCCCCAGTTGGAGCCCCCATTTCCAGGCCTAGGACTCTGCCCCTGACCCCAGAACCCACAGGCCAAGTCCCTGCCTTCCTCTACCCACGCACTGCCTGCAAAGACACCAGCAGCCCAGCCGGGGGACATAGCCTTTAATAACGACCCATCCCAAGTCTCATCACCAATTTCTCTGGGTTATCCACCTGGCCCCAAAGAGTGTATCTGTTCTCTGTGGCTGGCTCTTCCTGCCTGGCTTGTCCTCCCTTCCACTAACAATGCCGGTTTAAACACCAGTCTCCTGACTCAGTCCAGGTTTCAACCACTCTGATCCTAAGAGATACCCAGCAACAGAACCAAGTTAGGTCCAGGGCTTTGCCAATAAAATTGCAGTGATAATAAAGAAAAGGCAGGTAAGGAGACCTCCCACCTGCAGGTGGGCCCTGTGCCACAGGAAGAGACGAGGCCCCCAAAGCCACTTCCAGAATTCTCATGAGGGCAAAAGGAAAACTGCTGGGAAGGCTCTGGTATCTCTTTATAGCTACTACTGTCTTCTTAATTCCATAATAAAGTAAATAAACTAAAATTCATTTACCTATTTGATCAACTTTATGTGAATCCTGACATGTTTCACTGAACAGAAAACAGTTCTAATGTGAATATTCTCTTCTCCAAAAGACAGGTGACAGCTTCAGACCCAGCACACCAGGTGTGCAGTGACTGGCTGGTCTTAGGTGGCTCTTCCCGCTTGAGGGATCAGGTCAGGAATGGATGACCCTAACCTCGCAACGTCAGTCTTCTGTTTTATCTCATTTCCAGGAGACCCCTTGTCATCTAGGCCCAGTCCTCATCCAAGCAGACACTATACATTGTGCTTAGATTTCTGTGCAAAAGAATCCACTCAGGACATGAATGGAGTCACTAAATTCAATTAAACAAAACTTCTAAACTTCTGATTCTTTGGCAATCCAGGAATGTTTTCCTCTCTCCTCTGCCACCCCACCCCAGGTAACAAATGACATACAACAAGCTGACTGCAAGTAATTTAAAATCCAAATGGTTTTCTCCCTCTTTTTCAATAATAAAAAATATACACACTGTGATGGTTAGGTTCATGTGTCAACTTGGCCAGGTGATGGTGCCCAGCTGTCTGGTCAAACAAGCACTGGCCTAACCGTTACTGCAAGGACATTTCTTGGACTTAAATCATCAGTATGTTGATTTCACCTGTGGCTAAGTACATCTGCAGTCAAGGGGAGTGTCTTCCACAGTGAGAGATGTTTAATCTAATCACTTGAAGGCTTTTAAGGGGGGGACACAGAAATACCTTATGTATTCTTAAAGTGATTTCAAATAACTGAGGGAAAATTCCAGCATCATTCTAGAATGAAAAACTAAAGAAAATGACAGATAAATACACATCAGGCAAACCCTCTGGTGTGAGGCTGCTTCTCCAAATGTGCTTTCCTGGCCAGGCCACCAGCTACAGCCCCTCTTCCCATTGAGAAGAGGAGAAGGCATCACCGGTGACAAAGGGACCACCCCCCCCACCCCGTCCCCTGTATGTGGGCCACTCCAACGCATGTCCATGAGGCTGTACCCATGTTAGTAATCTCTCACACTGCAGAGTTAGGAAGCATTAACAAGAAAGTCCTCTATTTCAAAATGTTAACTTACTAAAATCAGTGAAGATTTTTTTCTCACCTAAACTGGGCCTTGATATTACTAGGGCTTGCAGATCTGGTCTGTATTTCTTTCTCTTGCTTTTCTCTCAGGATCCTTTCAGCAAGCAAGAAGTAAGTGGCTGTGATGTGGTTATACCTATTGGTTTCCAGGGCTCTGAGGAAAACAAGGTAAGAGTGAACATAAGTTAATCAGTTTTCCTTTTTACAAGAAGAATTAACACACACATACAAACACACATACACACACAGTATAAACAAATGAAATTCAACAACTTGGAATCTTTCAAATTATACAAAAATGAAAACTACAAAAAAAAACTCCTAATTGCTATTTAGGTTACTCTTGAAATTCTAAAAAACAACTGCATAAAAATCTGCTAGCGAGAAAAATCTAAAGTGCTCTTGGCAGCTGGGTGGATGTCAACTTTAAGATGTGAAATGAAAAGGTAATGAAGTTTCCAAAAGTCTGTACAGATTATTGAAGAAGTTAATTTGTGTCAAACTTTATTTCTGTTAAACTGGCTTACTTGCTTTCATTAGAAGTATAAAATGAAGATGAGGTCTGTTATGAATCTACATGAAAAACCAGGATCAAACAGAAATGCTAGGAAAAGTTTTTATTTGTAGACTGTCATTGAATTTACTGCATTTTAGGCACTAAAGAATTAATGCAGTTGAGAGCATGTCATCAGTCACCTCCTACTTGAATACAATCAACATACTCATCTGTTTAAAAGGTAGCACTGCCACGTGCTAGTCTGGCCAGGCGCTGTGCTAGCTAGGTACTGGCGGCATAACACCCAACAGGGCCCCGGCCTCTGCCCACACTCCTGCAAGCTGGCCTGCTGTGGGACTTGCCAGAGAGTGCCACTGAGGATCCCACAAGGTCCAGAAATACATAACTATTGTTTTCAGAAACTTTCTGTAGTCAGTGAAAATACACAATGGACACTTAGAAAAGAAATCACAGCGGAGATCACTTTTTACAAACTGTGTAGTAGGATCACAGCTAATGGGGGCAGGGGTGGCTGAAATGCAAGATTCCAAAGATCTCAGGGGTCACATTTATTTGTTCGAGTGGTTCCTTCAGCTGAGTACCACATAAAGCAGTTGGCTTGAGTTTGGGGGACATACTGTGTATCTTTAAACACAGGAACTGCCCTCAGAATGAGTTGCTCATAACGTGTGGCAAGCAAGAACTGAGACCAGCTAAGAAACTCCAAGCTCAGGACTGTTGCCTCCTGCACTAGGTCAAATCACTCAACCATGTCAGAGCAGCCCTCTCAATGGGAACCTCATTTTTGCATGGAGTCCACCCTCTTTCTATCACATCCAGCTGTTTCATTCAACATGTTAAATAACTTGGATTTTTTTCTTTTATGGAAATGTGTCTTATTTTCAAAGACAGGAACTTTTATGGAAATTAACTGTCATTAAAACAAAGCAACCACATCTTTATGCTATATTAAATCCTTGTTTTTAAACTTCTTAGATTATTAAAGATTGGATTTGGTCTTTAAGGATTTAATTAACAACCTATGTTATCGGTGGGCTTTGGGTTGCGGCAGCAGGAGCACTACAGTGCCAGAGAATAAATATTTTAGGCTTTCTGAGTCATCTGGTTTCTGTTCCAACTACTCTGCAGTTGTAGTACAATGAGAGTACTGACAATACAAAACCTAAAGGCTGTGGTCCAATGAAACTTTTCTTACAAAAATGTGTAACTGGCCCCATTTGCCAACCCCTGAATTACAGTGCACCCACAGTACCACCCCACACTCCCTGCTCACTGTGAGTAACAGCAGGACACAATGGGATGAAGAGGACACCATCAAGGACAAGGTGTGTACGGGACTAGAAAACAGGATATTCCAACCCACCCCCACAGGAAGGGGGAAAGGCCACAGCATTCACTGACACCACCCAGCAATGGCTTGCTTCTTCACTAACACAAAAAACTCAAGTGGCCAAGCACTAGGACAGGAACTCTATAGATAAGTAAGATAATAACTCTTGCTAATTGGGAACTCAGTGTTCAAAGGCCCTGACGAGTGTGAGGGTGAATGAGAAAGAGGAGGGCCTGTTCCAAGAATCCTAACCCTGTGGCCCCTGTACTGATAAGTGCTGACATACTCAACAATGGCGTCTCGATCAGCTATGTCCCCAAGCACCATGCGCTGAATGATGCTGTTGTGCTCCTCTTCCGAGAGATTTTTGTATGACACAAGGGGGATGTTATACTTTGTGGCCGGTGAAGGGTCCACTCCCTGAAGCCAAGGATGGTTTTCAATCTCTTCTAAAGAGGCCCTTTTCTTGGGATCTCTCTGTAGCATCCGTGTGATAAGGCTGGAAAGGAAGTTAAGTCCTTTGTTAAAGCAAACTGCTGGCAAGGATTAGTAATCGTGGATTATTTTATTAATCAAAATTATTGTCTGCATTTACATAATCAATTTAATTAGGTTAACTAGTGGTGGGGAGAGGGAGGAGGGCAGACAGGAATAATGAAAATTCAGTACATCAGATTCAAAAAACAAAAATATCACAACCTCCAGAAATACCAATAAGCCGAACACACAAATATAAGTTTCCTATAATCTGTAATTAACTCTAGGTATCAAAGTAACATCCTTCCTTGAATTAACTGCTGGCTTAGTGGCATACCAGAACCAGATATAATCAGAAGCAATGACATACTGAATGGAGCGCATGAGACAACTTCTGTTTCAGGAAGAATGAATGACCCTCCTGATAAATGCAATTAAAATGCCATACAATATATTTTAAAAATATATTTTATTTAAAGTATTGTTGTGTTGATGGAGGGGGAGGGAGGGAGGGAGAGAGAGAGAGAAGGAGGGAAGGAGGGAAAAAAGGAATACTTAGCAGCTAAAAACGGAGTAAAAGCAGGACCCTTAGGAGATGAATGAGAAAGCTGGCCTTGGACCTGATGGTTTCTGCTTCAGATTTGAAGGTTACACTGGATGCAGGAAACAGAACATAACGTGTAGAGCCTACTGATGGTGGATAGTCCAACTGGAGTCCTTGCAAAAATCTGAGATCTTGGCTTCAGTGTGAGGGTGAATGAGAAAACATATTCACTGCTCAGAAGAGGGCAAGAAGGAAATATGCATGCCTCACCATTGGCTGTAGAGTTGGCATGGAATGAGGGAGTTCCTTCTAAGAACTTCTAACTACAAACTGGTCCTCACACAAGTTTGTGGTCCAAATTAATAGTATCTATCAGTTCCACAGAGTGAAGAAGTTAATTTAAAGTGGTTTCAGGCTGACAGTGCCCCTAGGCAACTATTGAGAAGTGAATCCTTTTAGTAGTAATGTAACAAAATCAGGCCTCAAAGAATGCCCCAAATAATATTACAAGGAATATGACCTCACAGTCAAAAAACACAAAGGGCCATGACATCAAAATTGGATTGCAAGCTTTTAGATATGAAAACATTTAGACACAGAACATAAATGTTGAATATGTTTAAGACATAAAGGAGAAGCTTGAAAATTTGACCAAGGTATAAACCCTAAACAAAACTACTATACAGTCTGGAGAAAAAATGAAATGGGGTTTCTAAAAGTGAAAAACAGAAATTGTAATTAAGACTTAATGGATAAAGTAAACAACAGATAAGACATAAAGAGAAAATTAATGAATTGACAGACAGAGCAAAGGAAATAACTCTGTATGAGCAGACTAAGACATTAAAAATACGAAAAAAGTTAAAAGACAAGTACAGAGTGAAAATATACTAATAACCATATACACCTAGTAACATTTCCAGAAGGGAATGAAAAAATGGGGAAGAAGCTTCATTTGAAAAGCTAATGGCTAAGAATTTTCCAAATTCTGAAAAATAAATCCAGAGCTAGGAACCCTAACATATACCATGCATAATAAACAGAAGATCTCAAAGCCGCCTGAGAGGAAAGACAGATCACCTACATAGGAACAGCAAGATGGGCAGCTGGCTTCTGCACAGCTCCAATGCACGCCAGATAATGAACAACATCTTCAACCAGCCAAAAGGAAATAACTGCCAGCCTGGAATTCTACACCCAAAGAAACTGTCCTTCAAGAAGAGATGTGAAATAAACACAATTTCAAAGAAAAACTGATTAAGTTTGTCAACAGATGCTCACAAAAGAAATTCTAAAGGATGTAATTTTGGCAGAAGAATATGATCCCAACTGGAAGGTTTGATATGCAAGAAGGATGAGGAACCAAGTTTTTATCAAATATTTGGCTAATTCTAAATGATTTTTGACTTTATAAAACAATAATAGTTTCTAATTTGTGGAGTTAAAAAAAAAGATTAATAAAATACTGGATGGTAATTAAAGTGTTCTAAGAATTTTTGTTGTTTACGAAAAGGATATACTATAGATTAACTATAGATTTTATTAAATTAAGTATATGTATATGTGCATTAAAATAGGTTGAAAATCAGTAAAATAATAGACTATAACTTCCAAACTAGTTGGGTGGAAAAAGTTAAGTGAGAGGAAAAAGAAAAATTCCAGTCAAACTCAAAAAAGGAAAGGATAAAAAGGAAAAAACCAAAAAAGTAGGATAAATATAAAATATATAAAAAGATGGCATAAATACATCTACATCTATCAGTAAAAACTAGAAAGTAAATGAGAATAAACTCTCCAACTAAAAGACAAAAATGATCCAATTGTATTAAAGAAAAACCCACTTCCAGGCTGTTAAAAAAGATATATTTAAAACTAGGATAATGAAAGGTTTAAAATAAAAGAATGAAAAACTATATAGCACACAAGTGTTAACCTAAGAAAGCTGATGTAGCTAGAAAACACAGATTGACTTTACAGCAACAAGCATTATTGGAGCTAAAGAGGATCAGACACTACCCAGCAATACAAAAGTTCAATTCACCAGGAAGATCAAACAGTTCTCAACTTGTTTGTACCTAATAACATTGCCTCATAACACTCAAAGTAAAAATGGACAGAACTCCAAGAATAAAACACTATATCTACTCATAGTGAAAAAATTTCTCAGTAATTGATAGATTAAGCAAACTCAGAAAGGATGTAAGTAATTTTGAACAGCATAATTAACAAGCTGAGTCTTAAATACGTATTTATAACTCTAGCTCCAACAATTGGAAAATATACATTCTTTTCCAGAACAAAAGGATCATTTACAAAACTGACTCCATCCTAGGTGATAGGCAAGCCTCAACAATTTGTAAAAGAACTGGTACAATACACACTTTGTTCTAGGACCACAATGTAATTAAATTAGAAATCAATAACAAAAAGCTAATTAGAAAAACTGCAGATTTTTGGAGATTTAAAACATTCCTCCAATCAACTCAATGGTCAAATCAATCAATGAAACTAGAAAATACTCAGAACTGAGTAATAACAGGAAGACTATAAATCATAACTAGTGGGATGCAGCTAAAACGGTACTAAGAAGGTAATTTATAGCCTTAAATAAATATTACATAAGAAAAGGAAAATTTGTGAGTTGAGTATCCACCTAAGAAAGAAAAAGAACAACAGAATAAGCCCAAGGAAGCAGGTGGAAGGAAATAATAAAGAGGAAAACAAAAACAAAAAAAATGTGAATTACTAAAGGCAAATGGCAGTTCTTTTAAAAAAGAATAATAAAATTAACAAATCTCTGGCAAGACTGATCAAGACAAAAAAGAGAAGGCACAAATTGTCAATAATAGAATGAAAAAAGGCAAAATCCCCACAGATTCTGTGACTTCAAAAATATAATTATAGGATATTATAAATACTTGAGGCCAATGGACTGTAAACCTGAGAGGAAAAGACAAGCTTCTCTAAAAACAAAACAGCCAAATTGACACAGAAAAATAGAAAAACTGAATGGTCTTATAATTAATAAAGATAATCCTTCTAGGAGAGAGGCACAGAAAAGGCTTTTAAGATATTAATAACTGGTCTATTTCTTAAACTAGATGATGGGAACACAGGTGTTTATTTTATTACGTATATATTTTTTACACATTCTTTTGAATAATATATGTCAAAATAAAAGTAAGCTAATCTGTTTTTCTGTTTAGTTTTTTCGTTAAGGGCTGTGGAGCTATTCCTTGGATTTTAAACATCTAACATGCACAAACTATACCCACAAATGGCAGCCCCACATCCTGGGGCAGAGTATAATAATAGTGATAGCATAAAAATCATCATCATCAATAACAATATTCATATTGAGTGCTTCTGATGTGCTAAGGACTGAGCTACGAGCTTTACATGTATTATTTAATTTTCACAATAACCCCATAAGGTAGGTACTACCACTCCCTCATCATTAGTAAATGGAGAAGACAGTATTTGAATCCAGACCGTTTGACTACCTTAGTTCTTAACCATCGACCACATGGCCTAAAATGGTGCTCCATTTAGAGAAAAGAGTCCCCAAATTATGAGATTTCCTTCTCACCAGAAGATGGGAGAAACACGTCTTTAGTACCATGATCTAGAACTCAAAATTTTACTACAGCACTTCTAGTGGCTATAATCTTATCTGAGTTCATATTAAAAAATATCACTCATAATGTCTATGAAATACTGAACTTCCAACAGTTCACTACACATCTAATAGTATTACACAGTACTTTAAATTCCAGATTATCAACTTGAGTCAACTTTTGGTCATTGGCATCCCAAAGTCACATCGCCAAACCAGAGATTTTTAGTCAATGTGGGGAAAGGAAAGGGAGGGTGAATAAAATTTGAGACATGCTCTATAAATCCTAAGATGGTGTGCCAAGGGTCTGTTTCAAGAAAGAAAATGCCCTCTTTTTGGGAACTGAAAAGCACTGACATATTACCGGTGATCTTGCTTCCGGCTGACTGCAGAGAAAGAGGGTTCCCAAGGTAATGACTTCACTTAAAATGAAAGTAACCACTACTCCTGGATGCTGAAGAAGCATTATAAAGGGTTTCTTGAAAACAAAATTTCTTTTCTTTGCTTCTTAAATTCGAAATTTAAATTTGAAATCATATTCTGGGTTAATCCCCCAAAATACTCTTAACAACAGGTAAAATCTTAAATTCAAAAATTAAAACGAACCCAGATACATGGATGCTGAAGTCAACTCAAATTTTCTTGGCATGTTAATAGAATAAAATAAAATTTCTTGTTTTAATATGAGTGCTTAAGGTTTCCACTTACTTTTTAACTTAATTTTTTACTTACTCTTTACACTCTTTAGACACGTGGGACGGTACTGTATATTTGCAATCCATGATCATTGTCAATGTTTCACTGTCATTGGCTTCTTGAAAGGGTGGCTGCCCACACACCAACATGAAAAGGATCACTCCCAGACTCCATATATCTACAATCAAAGAAATACTGTTAAATATCAGACAGTCAAAACCCCAAAAACACTAACAATATTTATCATTTTATTTATGAATCAAGAGCATTCATTTCTCAAAGCAAAAATATCTAGGGAAAAAAACTTAAGCCCAGTAAGTCAGGGAAGGGAAGGAATCTGTCTTGTTCACTGCTATTCATATTCATACTCACATAAGGCAAGTGCCAGGCAGACAGTGAATGGTCAATAAATGTTCAATGAAAAGATGAATTAATTCATTTATTTGTTAATGGCAAGAACACCTACTGGAAATTACCTATCAAGGCTCCTAAACCATGGAGAACATACTGCTATTTCGTCCATTACTGTACACATCAAAGATAGAAACTAAGATACTAATTTTCTGAGACTTGAAAAGGATTTTGTCTTAAGTCACAATTACCTCAGTTGTTCACTCCCTCAGTTTTGGAGAGGTAACTGGGTCACATAACTCATGATCACCTTATAGATAAGAAAATTAAAGCTCAGAGAAGAGAGGACTACGCCCAGGCTGTCATAAGGAAAAAAAGGCTAGTTATATATTACTTAGAGGACAAAACTAGGACTGAAGATATAAGTAATCCGGAGGCACACTTTGGCTTAAAAATGGGAGCTACCCAAAAAGCTGTTAAAATACTGAAACCAGTTGATTACAAAGTTAGTATATTTCTCATTACCACAAGTAGTCCACAAAAGCTGAGCAACCATCTGTCTAATATTCTGCTAATGGCATTCCTGCACTAATTGTAAGTTTGGACTGCTTGACATCTGAGAACCTCCAAATTCTAGTGTTAGACTAATTCCAACAATACCAAATAACACCCTACTCCTTGCCATTAAATAAAGAACAAACCCATCAATCGGATGGAAAAAAAATATTTTTCAGATGAAAAAAAGGACACCTTCATTTAGGAAGGATATCACAAATAATTCACTCTAGAAACTGAAGTACAGACACAATAACACAAATATTCATGTAACAGAAGATCAGTTCAAGCCACAAAAGGCTTATAGAGCACACTTAGAAGAGAACAGAGGGGCAGGCCATGTGGCCTTTGTCATCACATCTGTTAACAGGACATACAACTGCTATTTCCATTTAAGCTTAAAACAACCAAAATAATGTTTCCATGTTATTTTCCAAGGGAATTAAAACTGTTAATAAGGCAATGAAGGCAGAAAACCAAAAGTTGCACAAATTGTAATTTTTCTTGTAAGTACAACAAATTTTACTAAGGATGTTCCAGTGGAAATCAGAGAACAGATGGGAAAATCTACTGAACTTAGAACACTGATATAAATTAGTTCAAACTCTTGACTGTGGTGTGTACAGGAGGTCTGCCTGTCACTGCTCGTTGGCTGCAAGAATCACCTAACCCACTGCCCCACGACAGCAAGCTGGCTCAAAATTCCATGCCACAAACTAACCCTCATTTCATTGCCCTGACCTTGGAAAAGACAGTCATCCTCATTCAAAGTCAAATAATCTGAGTAATGGTAGCTAGTCAAACTTGTTCTTTAAATAGTCAGTGAGGAGAATTTACCTGTTTGTTAAATATTCAGTGAGAAGAATTTGCAACCTTAATTCTAGTAGCTTAAAGGAAATTTATATAGTTGATGTTTAACTTAAACCCTCTTTATTTAACTTAAGTCTGTTATTTTTGGTCACCTGCTCCAGCTCCCCAGTCACCACTGTGAACAAGTGGCAATTAATTATAATTACTCTACCTTTACTAAATATTGTCCCTCAATTTTTAAACCAGCTACATTCTAGAATTTAAGTCCTACATTTCTACTGATGCCCATCAGACGAGGGGGGATGGTGGGGGGAATTCACCAGATTTTTATTTATAGTCTATACTTAATCATCTCCTATCACTCCAAAAAAGTGGATTTGAAATGGTTTACAATAAAAACGCATCAACATGAAAATCAGGGTATTTAAAATAAAAACCATGAGACAATGTCTAATGCTACTACTACTATAATCATACATAATCACTATCACATACATAGTTGAGATACAATAAATACCTATCTACATAAATTCTACAAAACAAAAATTTTTATAAAATGAACTTGGTTACATTATTTCTTCCAGAAATTCATACTATAACTATAGATAAACCAGTTTGGTATTTTACCTTTTCTGTACACTATACTGTCAAATGATGACACTTGACAATATAATTATGCAAAGCTCATTTAATAATTACCCAAAATTCTTATTTAAAGAAAGCTTACTTTTTCTGTTAAATATTAACCTCAACAGCAACAAGGAAGCCCAATTTTGGGGAAATGTTCTTTTCTGGATCATTGGCCCAAGCAAACCAATTCACTCTGCTTGTAGGAAGTGATGTGTGCTTAGAAAAACAGAAAAGAAAAGAGAAGAAACGCAACACAAACATACACATGGTTTCCAGTTAGGGCTCATATAACATGAGCATGAACATGGAAATGATTAAAAGTTGAGAAACATAGAAAGATAATTCTATGCCAAGTGGTTTGCAAAGCTAAATGACATAATTCAAGGCATTTAAACTAGAAAAGAACACTGTAACTAAGAATAGAGCAAATGACCCTCTCACTGAGACAATATTATTCTTCAAGAGGTCATTTATTCCGTTTTTTATTTTCCAAGCTTTTAATTTCTCCTCTTGCTCTACTCTTGTCTTTGAGTCAGTTTAACTTTGCATCCCAAGGGCTAAAGGAAAGAGGTAAAAATAAGTCACTAAAACATAAGTGGTATGACTATCATCAAGTTATTTCAAAATACATCTCCCCATCTATAAAACTGGAATAATAACAGTAGTCTACCTTCTCTTAAAGCTGTTGGAGGCATTTAAAAAGATTAAACTAGAATCCAGCACACAGAAAACATTCAAAGGCAGCTGCCACTGCTACTGCTCTGCTCTCATCCATCTGCGCTGGGCACTGTTCTAGGCGCGGTGAACAGAGAAATCAGTGAAAGACACTTTTGCCCTTGAAGGGCTCCCAATTCACTATAAAAAATTGACACATAAAGCAGGTAGGCTCGAGGAGGGACACAGCCAACATGGAGAAGAGAAATGAACAGAGATGAGAGGGAGAGTAATAGCCAAGGCCTCTTCATCATTCAAGTAAAAAAGGCACTGATTCAGGAGACTGGGTCCCAGGAGTAGACACATGGTATTACAGGACCAAGAATGGCAGAAAGAACAATCATATATTACATTCCCCACAAATGGGGGATGGAGGGAGGTGGTACCAGTCTTAATAAAAATTCATTTTAGTGGATATATTCAATTATCTTTTTTCTTAAAACAAAACAAATTTCTCTAATAAAATAAAAAGCTCCCAGCATCAGACCCTTAGGACCACAAGGGATTCAAGAAAACTGTAATTTCGGTAGGAGTGTAGAACAGAAGGGGTGTGGAATGGAGACATTTTTCATCTTTAAAATCTGTTAATCAAACTGTCCATTTGTATTTAAAGGTACACAGGTTAACAAACACCAACCATCTGAATAATCAGATTTAATGTTCATAATATTTGCTACTTTTATTTCAGACCCCCATCTAAGCCTTCAGTTAATAAAAATGGAAACAGAAAATATTTTTTAATAAATACAGTTTGTTTGGTTAAAAGCAATTTTCCAACTCATGGAGCTGTAGAAAGAGGGGAGAGATAAAGCAGTTTTTACATTATAAAGGGTGGGAGTCACTGGTCCCCCTCACTGGCTGCTCTCAAGCTAGTTGGAAAGAAGATCACTAAGTCAGCACTGAGGTCTTATCTGCTGACACGCAGTAGATCTATCGTTATATAACTGAGCCAAGATATTTCTAGAGTTGGAGTGGAGTTTATAATATAAAGTTCATTTTAGGCAGGCTATGAAAACATCAAAATGAAAACAAAACAGAATAAAAGAACATACCAATCATTAATTTGAGGAAAAGCAAATGCCAAAGGTGGGGGGGGGGGGTCATGACTTTGGAGAGGTTTTCTAAAAAAATCATTTCTGAAGTGAATTATCTCAACAGCAAAAGAAAGAACAGGGATTAGAAAGTTATAAAAATGTGAAGACCAGAAACGTTTCAGGTAGAAACCTCTTTCCCCCAGCTTTCTTTCCCCAGTATAGCCATGGCTCATGAGAGAAGCAACAGGACTATGGTGCTCTAAAACCACTGCAGATGAAGTAGGGCCAGCACCTCGTAGCACACTGCTTACAGCTGCAAGTCTTTATGTAATCACTATCCAGCTCCAACCGTGGTCACTAGCAACTGACATATGACTCAATGCCAATGTTAAAGGCAATGCCTTCTTAGAACAGCAAGCAGTGTTTCAGAAGCATTTACGTCTCAAGACCTCGACAATAAAACCTAGGATCTCGTTCCTTTTGAAGACATTCAGAAATCTAAGCGCCCATGGCCTCTGGAGCTGAATTCTTGTTTCCACAGAACTAATTACCTGCATTCAAAAATTACCTGTAGATTAAGCTCACAACGGTCCCGCAGTAAGAGATTGAGAGTCGGCGCGTGGAGGGCCGCGGCCTACTAGGGGGTGCTGTTTCAACAACATAGGCTCCCTTGGGTTAAGGTGAAAGGAACGTACAGCAAGTAGAATGTTCAGATAAAGGGAACGTTCCGACAGCTGAACAAATTCCGAAAATAAAAATATATGCAGAGGCGGGGCAAGATGGCAGACTGGTGAGCTGTATGTTTTAGTTACTCCTCCAGGAAAGTAGGTAAAAAGCCAGGAACTGCGTGGACTGGACACCACAGAGCAATCTGTCTTTGGGCATACTTCATACAACACTCATGAAAACGTGGAACTGCTGAGATCAGCGAAATCTGTAAGTTTTTGCGGCCAGGGGACCCGCGCCCCTCCCTGCCAGGCTCAGTCCCGGGGGAGGAGGGGCTGTCAGCTCCAGGAAGGAGAAGGGAGAATTGCAGTGGCTGCTCTTACCGGAAACTCATTCTACTGATTCAAACTCCAACCATAGATAGACTGAGGCCAGACACCAGAGACTCTGAGAGCAGCCAGCCCAGCAGAGAGGAGACAGGCATAGAAAAAAAAACAACACGAAAAACTCCAAAATAAAAGCAGAGGATTTTTGGAGTTCTGGTGAACACAGAAAGGGGAAGGGCGGAGATCAGGCCTTGAGGCGCATTTGCAAATCCCGAAGCAAGGCTGATCTCTCTGCCCTGGGCACCTTTCCTTAATGGCCCTGGTTGCTTTGTCTATTAGCATTTCAATAACCCATTAGATCTCTGAGGAGGGCGGTTTTTTTTTTTTTTTTTTTTAAATCCTTTTTGCTTTTTCTAAAACAATTACTCTAAGAAGCTCAATACAGAAAGCTTCAAAGAACTGAAATTTGGGCACGTCAAGTCAAGAGCAGAACTAAGAGAGCTCTGAGACAAAAGGCAATAATCCAGTGGCTGAGAAAATTCACTAAACAACACAACTTCCCAAGAAAAGGGGGGTGTCCGCTCACAGCCACCATCCTGGTGGACAGGAAACACTCCTGCCCATCGCCAGCCCCATAGCCCAGAGCTGCCCCAGACAACCCAGTGTGACGGAAGTGCTTCAAATAACAGGCACACACCACAAAACTGGGCGTGGACATTAGCCTACCCTGCAACCTCAGCTGAATGTCCCAGAGCTGGGAAGGGGGAGCAGTGTGAATTAACAGAGCCCCATTCAGCCATCATTTGAGCAGACTGGGAGCCTCCCAACACAGCCCAGCAGCCCAGAACTGCCCTGGGGGGACGGCACTCACCTGCGACATAGCACAGTCATCCCTCAACAGAGGACCCGGGGTGCACAGCCTGGAAGAGGGGCCCACTTGCAAGTCTCAGGAGCCATACGCCAATACCAAAGACTTGTGGGTCAGTGGCAGAGACAAACTGTGGCAGGACTGAACTGAAGGATTAGACTATTGCAGTAGCTTTAAAACTCTAGGATCATCAGGAGATTTGATTGTTAGGGCCACCCCCCCTCCCCGACTGCCCAGAAACACGCCCCACATACAGGGCAGGCAACACCAACTACACACGCAAGCTTGGGACACCAATTGGGCCCCACAAGACTCACTCCCCCACTCACCAAAAAGGCTAAGCAGGGGAGATCTGGCTTGTGGAGAACGGGTGGCTCGTGGACGCCACCTGCTGGTTAGTTAGAGAAAGTGTACTCCACGAAGCTGTAGATCTGATAAATTAGAGATAAGGACTTCAACTGGTCTACAAACCCTAAAAGAACCCTATCAAGGTCAGCAAATGCCACGAGGCCAAAAACAACAGAAAATTATAAAGCATATGAAAAAACCAGACGATATGGATAACCCAAGCCCAAGCACCCAAATCAAAAGACCAGAAGAGACACACCTAGAGCAGCTACTCAAAGAACTAAAGATGAACAATGAGACCCTAGTATGGGATATGAAGGAAATCAAGAAGACCCTAGAAGAGCATAAAGAAGACATTGCAAGACTAAATAAAAAAATGGATGATCTTATGGAAATTAAAGAAACTGTTGACCAAATTAAAAAGATTCTGGACACTCATAGTACAAGACTAGAGGAAGTTGAACAACGAATCAGTGACCTGGAAGATGACAGAATGGAAAATGAAAACATAAAAGAAAGAATGGGGAAAAAAATTGAAAAACTCGAAATGGACCTCAGGGATATGATAGATAATATGAAACGTCCGAATATAAGACTCATTGGTGTCCCAGAAGGGCAAGAAAAGGGTAAAGGTCTAGGAAGAGTATTCAAAGAAATTGTTGGGGAAAACTTCCCAAATCTTCTAAACAACATAAATACACAAATCATAAATGCTCAGCGAACTCCAAATAGAATAAATCCAAAAAAACCCACTCCGAGACATATACTGATCACACTGTCAAACATAGAAGAGAAGGAGCAAGTTCTGAAAGCAGCAAGAGAAAAGCAATTCACCACATACAAAGGAAACAGCATAAGACTAAGTAGTGACTACTCAGCAGCCACCATGGAGGCGAGAAGGCAGTGGCACGATATATTTAAAATTCTGAGTGAGAGGAATTTCCAGCCAAGAATACTTTATCCAGCAAAGCTCTCCTTCAAATTTGAGGGAGAGCTTAAATTTTTCACAGACAAAGAAATGCTGAGAGAATTTGCTAACAAGAGACCTGCCCTACTGGAGATACTAAAGGGAGCCCTACAGACAGAGAAACAAAGACAGGACAGAGAGACTTGGAGAAAGGTTCAGTACTAAAGAGATTCGGTATGGGTACAATAAAGGATATTAATAGAGAGAGGGAAAAATATGGCAAACATAATCCAAAGGATAAGATGGCCGATTCAAGAAATGCCTTCACGGTTTTAACATTGAATGTAAATGGATTAAACTCCCCAATTAAAAGATATAGATTCGCAGAATGGATCAAAAAAAATGAACCATCAATATGTTGCATACAAGAGACTCATCTTAGACACAGGGACACAAAGAAACTGAAAGTGAAAGGATGGAAAAAAATATTTCATGCAAGCTACAGCCAAAAGAAAGCAGGTGTAGCAATATTAATCTCAGATAAAATAGACTTCAAATGCAGGGATGTTTTGAGAGACAAAGAAGGCCACTACATACTAATAAAAGGGGCAATTCAGCAAGAAGAAATAACAATCGTAAATGTCTATGCACCCAATCAAGGTGCCACAAAATACATGAGAGAAACATTGGCAAAACTAAAGGAAGCAATTGATGTTTCCACAATAATTGTGGGAGACTTCAACACATCACTCTCTCCTATAGATAGATCAACCAGACAGAAGACCAATAAGGAAATTGAAAACCTAAACAATCTGATAAATGAATTAGATTTAACAGACATCTACAGGACATTACATCCCAAATCAACAGGATACACATACTTTTCTAGTGCTCACGGAACTTTCTCCAGAATAGATCATATGCTGGGACATAAAACAAGCCTCAATAAATTTAAAAAGATTGAAATTATTCAAAGCACATTCTCTGACCACAATGGAATACAATTAGAAGTCAATAACCATCAGAGACTTAGAAAATTCACAAATACCTGGAGGTTAAACAACACACTCCTAAACAATCAGTGGGTTAAAGAAGAAATAGCAAGAGAAATTGCTAAATATATAGAGACGAATGAAAATGAGAACACAACATACCAAAACCTATGGGATGCAGCAAAAGCAGTGCTAAGGGGGAAATTTATAGCACTAAACGCATATATTAAAAAGGAAGAAAGAGCCAAAATCAAAGAACTAATGGATCAACTGAAGAAGCTAGAAAATGAACAGCAAACCAATCCTAAACCAAGTACAAGAAAAGAAATAACAAGGATTAAAGCAGAAATAAATGACATAGAGAACAAAAAAACAATAGAAAGGATAAATATCACCAAAAGTTGGTTCTTTGAGAAGATCAACAAGATTGACAAGCCCCTAGCTAGACTGACAAAATCAAAAAGAGAGAAGACCCATATAAACAAAATAATGAATGAAAAAGGTGACATAACTGCAGATCCTGAAGAAATTAAAAAAATTATAAGAGGATATTATGAACAACTGTATGGCAACAAACTGGATAATGTAGAAGAAATGGACAATTTCCTGGAAACATATGAACAACCTAGACTGACCAGAGAAGAAATAGAAGACCTCAACCAACCCATCACAAGCAAAGAGATCCAATCAGTCATCAAAAATCTTCCCACAAATAAATGCCCAGGGCCAGATGGCTTCACAGGGGAATTCTACCAAACTTTCCAGAAAGAACTGACACCAATCTTACTCAAACTCTTTCAAAACATTGAAAAAAATGGAACACTACCTAACTCATTTTATGAAGCTAACATCAATCTAATACCAAAACCAGGCAAAGATGCTACAAAAAAGGAAAACTACCGGCCAATCTCCCTAATGAATATAGATGCAAAAATCCTCAACAAAATACTTGCAAATCGAATCCAAAGACACATTAAAAAAATCATACACCATGACCAAGTGGGGTTCATTCCAGGCATGCAAGGATGGTTCAACATAAGAAAAACAATCAATGTATTACAACACATTAAAAACTCGAAAGGGAAAAATCAATTGATCATCTCAATAGATGCTGAAAAAGCATTTGACAAAATCCAACATCCGTTTTTGATAAAAACACTTCAAAAGGTAGGAATTGAAGGAAACTTCCTCAACATGATAAAGAGCATATATGAAAAACCCACAGCCAGCATAGTACTCAATGGTGAGAGACTGAAAGCCTTCCCTCTAAGATCAGGAACAAGACAAGGATGCCCGCTGTCACCACTGTTATTCAACATTGTGCTGGAAGTGCTAGCCAGGGCAATCCGGCAAGACAAAGAAATAAAAGGCATCCAAATTGGAAAAGAAGAAGTAAAACTGTCATTGTTTGCAGATGATATGATCTTATATCTAGAAAACCCTGAGAAATCAACGATACACCTACTAGAGCTAATAAACAAATTTAGCAAAGTAGCGGGATACAAGATTAATGCACATAAGTCAGTAATGTTTCTATATGCTAGAAATGAACAAACTGAAGAGACACTCAAGAAAAAGATACCATTTTCAATAGCAACTAAAAAAATCAAGTACCTAGGAATAAACTTAACCAAAGATGTAAAAGACCTATACAAAGAAAACTACATAACTCTACTAAAAGAAATAGAAGGGGACCTTAAAAGATGGAAAAATATTCCATGTTCATGGATAGGAAGGCTAAATGTCATTAAGATGTCAATTCTACCCAAACTCATCTACAGATTCAATGCAATCCCAATCAAAATTCCAACAACCTACTTTGCAGACTTGGAAAAGCTAGTTATCAAATTTATTTGGAAAGGGAAGATGCCTCGAATTGCTAAAGACACTTTAAAAAAGAAAAACGAAGTGGGAGGACTTACACTCCCTGACTTTGAAGCTTATTATAAAGCCACAGTTGCCAAAACAGCATGGTACTGGCACAAAGATAGACATATAGATCAATGGAATCGAATTGAGAATTCAGAGATAGACCCTCAGATCTATGGCCGACTGATCTTTGATAAGGCCCCCAAAGTCACCGAACTGAGCCATAATGGTCTTTTCAACAAATGGGGCTGGGAGAGTTGGATATCCATATCCAAAAGAATGAAAGAGGACCCCTACCTCACCCCCTACACAAAAATTAACTCAAAATGGACCAAAGATCTCAATATAAAAGAAAGTACCATTAAACTCCTAGAAGATAATGTAGGAAAACATCTTCAAGACCTTGTATTAGGAGGCCACTTCCTAGACTTTACACCCAAAGCACAAGCAACAAAAGAGAAAATAGATAAATGGGAACTCCTCAAGCTTAGAAGTTTCTGCACCTCAAAGGAATTTCTCAAAAAGGTAAAGAGGCAGCCAACTCAATGGGAAAAAATTTTTGGAAACCATGTATCTGACAAAAGACTGATATCTTGCATATACAAAGAAATCCTACAACTCAATGACAATAGTACAGACAGCCCAATTATAAAATGGGCAAAAGATATGAAAAGACAGTTCTCTGAAGAGGAAATACAAATGGCCAAGAAACACATGAAAAAATGTTCAGCTTCACTAGCTATTAGAGAGATGCAAATTAAGACCACAATGAGATACCATCTAACACCGGTTAGAATGGCTGCCATTAAACAAACAGGAAACTACAAATGCTGGAGGGGATGTGGAGAAATTGGAACTCTTATTCATTGTTGGTGGGACTGTATAATGGTTCAGCCACTCTGGAAGTCAGTCTGGCAGTTCCTTAGAAAACTAGAGATAGAGCTACCATTCGATCCAGCGATTGCACTTCTCGGTATATACCCGGAAGATCGGAAAGCAGTGACACGAACAGATATCTGCACGCCAATGTTCATAGCAGCATTATTCACAATTGCCAAGAGATGGAAACAACCCAAATGTCCATCAACAGATGAGTGGATAAATAAAATGTGGTATATACACACGATGGAATACTACGCGGCAGTAAGAAGGAACGATCTGGTGAAACATATGACAACATGGATGAACCCTGAAGACATAATGCTGAGCGAAATAAGCCAGGCACAAAAAGAGAAATATTATATGCTACCACTAATGTGAACTTTGAAAAATGTAAAACAAATGGTTTATAATGTAGAATGTAGGGGAACTAGCAGTAGAGAGCAATTAAGGAAGGGGGAACAATAATCCAAGAAGAACAGATAAGCTATTTAACGTTCTGGGGATGCCCAGAAATGACTATGGTCTGTTAATTTCTGATGGATGTAGTAGGAACAAGTTCACTGAAATGTTGCTATAGTATGTAACTTTCTTGGGGTAAAGTAGGAACATGTTGGAAGTTAAGCAGTTATCTTAGGTTAGTTGTCTTGTTCTTACTCCCTTGCTATGGTCTCTTTGAAATGTTCTTTTATTGTATGTTTGTTTTCTTTTTAACTTTTTTTTTCATACAGTTGATTTGAAAAAAGAAGGGAAAGTTAAAAAAAAGAAAAAAAGAAAAAAGACAAACAAGGAAAAAAAAAAAAAAACAAAAAAACGATGTAGTGCCCCCTTGAGGAGCCTGTGGAGAATGCAGGGGTATTCGCCTACCCCACCTCCATGGTTGCTAACATGACCACAGACATAGGGGACTGGTGGTTTGATGGGTTGAGCCCTCTACCATAAGTTTTACCCTTGGGAAGACGGTTGCTGCAAAGGAGAGGCTAGGCCTCCCTGTATTTGTGCCTAAGAGTCTCCTCCTGAATGCCTCTTTGTTGCTCAGATGTGGCCCTCTCTCTCTGGCTAAGCCAACTTGAAAGGTGAAATCACTGCCCTCCCCCCTACGTGGGATCAGACACCCAGGGAAGTGAATCTCCCTGACAACGTGGAATATGACTCCCGGGGAGGAATGTAGACCCGGCATCGTGGGATGGAGAACATCTTCTTGACCAAAAGGGGGATGTGAAAGGAAATGAAATAAGCTTCAGTGGCAGAGAGATTCCAAAACGAGCCGAGAGATCACTCTGGTGGGCACTCTTACGCACACTTTAGACAACCTTTTTTAGGTTCTAAAGAATTGGGGTAGCTGGTGGTGGATACCTGAAACTATTAAACTACAACCCAGAACCCATGAATCTCGAAGATAGTTGTATAAAAATGTAGCTTATGAGGGGTGACAGTGGGATTGGGAATGCCATAAGGACCAAACTCCACTTTGTCTAGTTTATGGGTCGATGTGTAGAAAAGTAGGGGAAGCAAACAAACAGACAAAGGTACCTAGTGTTCTTTTTTACTTCAATTGCTCTTTTTCACTCTAATTATTATTCTTGTTATTTTTGTGTGTGTGCTAATGAAGGTGTCAGGGATTGATTTAGGTGATGAATGTACAACTATATAATGGTACTGTAAACAATCGAAAGTACAATTTGTTTTGTATGACTGCGTGGTATGTGAATATATCTCAATAAAATGATGATTAAAAAATAAAAAATAAAAAAAAAAAAATATATGCAAAAAAAAAAAAAAAAAAATTACCTGTAGCTCTGGTTACTAAAGATTCTTTCTTGTACCAAACAAGATCAGTGGTTGATCCTAAGTAACATGACTGGAGACATTCTGAAAGTAGAAAACTGTCAGATCATTTCAACTAATGGTGTAAGAGGAGCAAGGCAAAAGAGAAATGAAGAATTTGGAAAAGTTTGTGTTTTAGGATCTATTATTCCTGTTTTTTTTAATACTCTAGTTAGAAACAAGGTTTTATTATTTAACAGTAAAATATTCCTTCCCTTAAAAAGAAGTGAGAAGGAATGCCATCATCTCATTATCTACTTTTAAAAACCTCTTTCCCAGACCTTTCTCTTGAATGCTACACCTGAATCCCACTAAAAGCCCTTGGGGGCTTCAAAACTCAATGCTGCCCAAACTAAGCTCATCTTTTCCCCATCCCCCACACCTGTCAGTCCCCTTCTGCGCTCTAGCCTGGTCTATCAAACCTGACTTCCCCTGACTCCAGGTCAGGAAGGTCCTGCCAATTCTATCATCTCTTTAAAATCCTCAAAGGCTACCCGCTGTGGACCCTCATCTCCCCTCCACAAAGCACCACCCGCCCTCCAACAAGGCAACTTGAGCCAACTGGTGATTTCAGTGTCAGCACAATGGGATGTCATAATCAATTTTCTCCCGTTTTCCTCCAGTATTCGGAGCTCCTTGAGCGTAGATTGTGTCTCCTGCACCCAGCCAGTGCCTGCTTCACAGAAATTTCCTAAATGGAGTGAACCTGAAGCTAATCTAAAGCGAAAGCAGTTCTGGAAACAGTAGGCGAGGCCCCCACAAGGCAGCTGAAGCAGAGGTACCGGCAGTGTGGTGGTTATTCATGCCTTTAATAAAAGCTAAGAAGGGAAGGAGACTAAGAAGTGCTTGAAGCAGAGTGTGGGAAGGGAATCGGTGATGACAAGCTGTAGTTTAAGCCAGCTGTTTAAGGCTTTGTGCTAACTTGTTTTTCTCAAGTCAAAAGAAAACAAGAAAAACTTCAAGAAGCCAAATAGTTATCAATCGCACACTGTGGGACTGTTCATGTTCACACAAACACAAAGCAGACAAGCAGCACATGCCCTTCCAACTCAGCATTCCTTCACAAACCCACTTTACAAACCCGGTTCTGGTGCCAGTCAGGAAGTGAACTTTACCAATGAAGGAAAAAAAAATCAGACTTAAATGTCACAGTTGGCCAATTTCTTTCAACATGGCCTAATGAAAAGAGCATGCCTGGGCTAACACTTCAGAGACCTGGGTGTAAATCCTACCTTAGCCACTTAATTCAATCAGCTGTGTCATCTTGGCCAAGCTACCCTAAGAATTTTAGTTCTTTCTTGGGCACCACCACCTACCCAGTAATTTCTGAGTGTGTCTGAGCAAAAAGTGCTACGTGTACCACTGCAGAGCCTGCAGAGAGTGATAATAATTGTTACCTCTAGATATAGGAGTGGGGACCAGCTGGGGAAAATAAACCCGATTTTATACTTGTTACTCAAGGTACTTCTGTATTATTTGAATGTGCTTATAAACATGTTCATTGATTCCTTGTAAGTAATTAAAAATTAGTTGTACAAAAGAGAATATTAGGATATGTACTTTAACTTAATAAACGTAAACCTTTTAAAGGAATGTAGAAGTAATAAAAAAGGCCTAGACATATTCCCTACTCGCTGAGTGATTCTCAACCTGTCAGCAACAGTTGGGTTCTGCAGGGTTGCTCTGAGAGATTCACAAAACAATCTCTCATAGCTTGAATACCAATAGTAAGAATTATTTTATTTTTAGCATGAATAACTTATTCCAAAGGTTAAGAAAATTCAAATATTAAACTCACTGATGCCTCATAAAAATCTGTAACAATCTAATAAAATGTGATGAAAGAAAAAAGAAGGGTTATGGGATCCACAGAGTCTCTGGATAAACTTTAATGACTGACAAATTTTTTTTTTCCCTTGTGTTATCTCAAAGTGTCCAGGGCTGGGTCTTAGTCTCATAAAACCAGGGAAGGGGTCAGGGTAGAGCTGCTGGCCAGATAACACTCCAGTTCTGTTTTCCTGCTTCAAGCCGGACTTGAGTGTTCTCCAGATGAAGGCCACACCAAAGCCAGAGCTACCACACAGTCACCTGCCACAGGTACATTCCCAGTCAGTCTGGATGCTTGGGATGTCTCAAAATTTCTACTCAGCTGTAACAACCCCTCAAGGTACTTCTAAATACCTCGGTGTAGTACTAATCTATAAATTCATACCTTTCCAAAATCAGATCTTGTGAAAACTAAATACCTCCTTTTACAAGCTTAAGGGAAAAATCTCTAGCTTTTGTCCAATTTTATAATAACACTCATTACAAAGTCTATGATGCTTATATATATATATATATATATATATATATATATATATATATTTTTTTTTTTTTTTTTTAGAAATATTTTTAAGAATGGCACCAAGAGGCCACCAACCATGGCAAAGTACATAAGGAGCACATTCTCCTTATGACTTTCAGTGTGGATACTCTTCAAAGGGGAACCTACAGGAGAACTGCTTTACTGTGGATACACATGACTCCAAATTTAGTTTTAAGTAGTGATTTCGCATTTCCCACAATTTTAAATTTCTCACAAGATCATGACAAATAAAAAGCAATTTCACAAGTCTAACTTTGAATTAAAAATAGAAATGTTTAGACTTAGTACCAAATCCAAAAATGTCCAACTCTAAACTGGTCACACAGTCAAGCACAACCAGACTGGAATTGCTGTATGCTTCGCCTTTCATAAACTTGAAGTCTGCATTAACTTGATGCTAATAAGCGAGTAGAGTACTTACACGTTTTATTAATTTGATTTTGAAACATTAAGCCTTCTGCACAAGATTGATGTGTGCTAACATCAGATAAATATGCAAGCCATAAAAAACATCAGGTAAGAAAGATCACCAGCCTATGCCAAATCTCAGCTAAGTTTTAAATGGTTCCTCTTTCAAAAGGCACAAAGCAAAACTTTCTAAGCACTGGGGATACAAAAATCTAATGAGGTGTGTCCTTTCACAGAACACAGCATTACCTTAGATTCCCCAAAATGTTTAAACTTGTCAGACTTTTTAACTGCCTCATTTAAGGATAAAAACAAATAAGCTTTAAAGTAGCAAATTTAAAATAACCAGATTCAAAATTCAAAATGTTAGTTCTTTAAATTTTTGTTTTAGTTAGGTCTCCATTCATAACACCTAAACTGGACATATGGTTTAAAAATATATACAGTTTTCTACCTTAAAAAAAAACCCAACATACATCTTTTTAGGAATGACAATAAACACATAACCTGCTTGGTTCCATGTAGGATTATAATTTTCAGATTGTTCCCTTATATTGAAATTTAGCTATAAAGTTCTCTCAAATAGAACCACATATTTCCTGTTTTTAAAGTAACATTTACTTTTTTCAGATTATGAAAGTAGTATGTTTAATGCCATTAAGAGTCTATCTAGTAGCAGCTGGTAGAAGGAGCCCCCCAAACTCACCAACACCACTGATAATATTTAATACTTGCCTATTAGATAGTAAAGACATACCAGATTTGTTTTAACTTGTATTGCTCTGATTATTTTTCTCAATTTCTTTTATCAAGGTATAATTTACATACAGTAAAATTCACCATTTTTAGAGTACATTTCTGTAAATTCTGACAAACGCACAGCTGTGTAACCACCACCACATTGGAGATCTAGAGCAGTTATACCACCCCAAAGAGTTTCCTTGTTGCATTTTGAGGTCAACCCCTCCCTGCAGCCCCTGGCCACAACAGGGCTGTTTTATGTCCCTATAGTTTTGCCAAGAAATGTAATCATATAGTGTGTAGCCTTTGCAGTCTGGCTGTTTTCATGAATGCATGTGAGATTAGTCTATGCAACTGTGCATGTCAATAGTTATGTCGTTTTTCTTTGCTGAGCAGTTTTCTGTTTATCCATTTCAGTTTGGGAAATTATAAATAAAGCCATTACAAACACTTGCATACAGGTTTTTGTGTAAACATAAGTTTTCATTTCTCTGGGGTAAATCCCTAAGAGTGGGACTGTGGGGTCATCTGGTAAGTATATGTTGAACTTTATAAGAAACTGCCAAATGATCTGCCAAAGTGGCTATACCATTTTACGTACCTACCAGAAATGTTTGAGAGTTTCAGTTGCTCTACATCCTCACTGAGGCTGTTGGTATTATTTTTTTTAAGTTTAGTCATTCTAATATAATATATACTTTTAATTTCCATTCTCTTAATGAATAATGATGTTGAGCATCTTTTCACATGCTTATCTGCTATCTGAATGTCCTCTCCAGTGAAGTAAGTGTCTGTTCAATTTTTTTTGACATTTTTAAAATGGGTTGCTTTAAAAATTATTACTGAGTTTTGAGAGTTCTATCTGTTTTGGAAACAAGTTATTTGTCAAGGATGTGAATTGCAAGTATTTCCCCCAGTCTGAGGCTTAACAGCACCTTTTAAGGAGGAGTTCTTATTTTGATAAAATCCAATTTATCATTTTTTTTCTGTTATAGATCTTACTTACTGTGTTGTATCTGAAATATCTCTGCCCCTAAACCAAGGTTGCAAAGACCTCTAAGTTTCATAGTTATACAATTTACATTTAGATATATGATGCATTTTGAGTTAATTTTTATATATTATATGAGGTATGGATCAAGTTTTTTTTTGTTTTTTGTTTTTTTTTTTTGCATATGGATATCCAACTGTTCTAATCTTTTGTGAAAAGACTATCCTTTCTTCATTGTCATTCTTGAGCACCCTTGAAGTCAACTGACCACATGCATATAGGTCTATCTATGGACTCTCCATTCTATTTACAATGATCTATAGACCTACCCTTTCACTAATGCAATAGTCTTGATTACTACAGCTTTATGTTTAGTCCTGAATATTCTAATTGCTTTTAAGGTTAAACTTTTCCTTCTTCATTGTCTATTTATATGACTTCTTTAATTAACTGCCTTTTCATTTGTCTACAGGGCAGTTGGTCAAATTGATCTATAAGAGCTTTTTCTACATTAAGCATAGTAAGCAGGACCTATATTACAAATATTTTCCTACTTTGTTTCCACTATAATTTTGTTTAAAATATGTATAGAGCTCCCATAAACTGTAATCAAATCTATCAACCTTTTCCTTATGATTCTTGCTTAGAAAGGTAAAGATCACATGAACAGTCACCTCTTGTTTCTTTTTTAGCTTAATTCTTCATGTACAAATCCTTAACTCATCTGGAATTTATTTTGACATACGACACAGGTAAGAATCTACCATGTTCTTCTTCCTCAATTATCTAATTATTCCAGAACAGTTTATTAAATAATTCTTCCTCTGATGCCTTTTGAGAATAGAGGAGTTTAAAATTATCACAGCCTGTCCTTTTTCCTACGTCACTTAGAATCATCCATTAAAGGACCATGCTAACATCTCTGAGACACCTGAAACTCAGAGCTAGAGCTCGGCAGATATGAATGTCAGTATTAGTGTGTACAGCCACTATTAAAAAAAAAAAAAAAAAAGCTGAAAAAGAGCCCAGACTTCAATTAGTGATATGAATGAAGCAGGTCTGGTTAAGACCAGGGCAAGCCAGGCCAAAGGGTAAAGGTTGAAACTGACTGTGTTTTAAAACTTCGACTTCCATATGAGACCAAGGGAAGAGAGATCTGTTTGGTACAGGATCTAAATTTTCTAAACGGTACAACTCTACAGTCGATTTGTTCAAACACCACAACTGCATGGAACTTTGAATAGGAAGTGAGATACGGTAGGTTAGTATAGGCTGGAGTGAAATAGTGACACATCCCAGAGTAATTTGGGCAGATAATAAAAAATATATTCACAGCCTCCCCCTCCCCAGCCCCGAAGATCTGGGGGAAGGTGCGGATGTGTTGGACATCCTCACCTGGACTGGTGTTGATGTTGTCACAAACATTGGGACTGGCGGTTTGATGTGCTGAGCCCTCAATCATGGGACTTGCCCTTATGAAGCTCGTTACTGCGAAGGAGAGGCTAAACTTGCGTATCATTGTGCCTAAGAGTCTCCCCCTGAGTACCTCTTTGTTGCTCAGATGTGGCCCTCTCTCTTTCTAACTGAGCCATCTCGACAGGTGAACTCACTGCCCCCGCCGCTACGTGGGACCCAACTCCCAGGGTTGTAAATCTCCCTGGCAACGCAGAATATGACTCCCGGGGATGAATGTGGACCTGGCATCGTGGGACTGAGAGTATCTTCTTGACCAAAAGGGGGATGCAAAATGAGACGAAATAGTTTCAGTGGCTGAGAGATTTCAAATGGAGTCGAGAGGTCACTCTGGTGGACATTCTTATGCACTATATAGATAACACCTCTTAGGTTTTAATGTACTGGAATAGCTAGAAGTAAATACCTGAAACTACCAAACTCCAACCCAGCAATCTGGACTCCTGAAGACAATTATACAGTAATGTGGATTACAAGGGGTGACAGTGTGATTGTGAAGACCTTGTGGATCACACCCCCTTTATCTAGTGTATGGATGAGTAGAAAAATGGGGATAAAAACTAAAGGACAAATGGGGTGGGATGGGGGGGATGACTTGGGTGTTCTTTTTTCACTTTTATATTTTATTCTTATTCTGGTTCTTTCTGATGTAAGGAAAATGTTCAGAGATAGATTGTGGTGATGAACGCATAACTATGTTATCATACTGTGGACAGTGAATTGTATACCATGGATGATTGTATGGTGTGTGGGAAAAAAAAAAAATCTAAGATAGATTAAAAGAAATCTGCCAAAAAAAAAAAAGGACCATGCTAAGATACAGAGGTGCCCTTGGGGAACACATTAGTCCCTATACCAAAGGGCCATAAAGCAGATACTGTCTATCCAACAAACCTGTGGCACCACTATTTGCCAGGCATGTGCTAGGTGTGGAGATGTAATGGGAATAAGACCTTTGAGATCGGCAATAAAGGACAAATCTCCTGGAGTGATGGCACTGCTGCACTGTGTCCTGCAACCCATTTTAAAAATGGCAAAAAAATTGAACAGACACTTCACTGGAGAGGACATACAGATAGCAAATAAGCATGTGAAAAGATGCTCAACATCATTAGTCACTACAAGATTGGAAATTAAAACTATCATCTCTATCCATTCATTCATTCACACAGAAAGTAACAACCACTTGGCTTACAGAAGATGGCCCCATCTTATCTTCCATCTAGGATCCCTCTTTTAGAGCACATTCCATGGGAAGTAGGTACCTCACCCTATATCTGGAAGAGCCCATAAACACTGCTAAAACATCTGGAATGCAGGTAGCAAAGAGACGCCCACATTATGTTTTTAAGAATTTTCAAGTATGATCTCGTGTTTCTTTGCCATCTCACTGCTAACAGTGTGCCTGCCACTAGGAGGTCCCTATGTTATTATCTATCAGCTGAAGACTAGAAACATGGATTTACTGAACCTGCTAGATTTTTACGCAAAATTAACCAAGGATCTGAGTGAGACTGATTGACAGCTATGAATGAAATTCATGAGCTTTGTAAAATGCACAGTCTATTGCTGGCTTCTTGGTGCTCTGCTGTGTTCTGGACAACTCAAGAACCAATATAAAGAAAGTGATCAACAAGCAGTTCTATAATTGATAAGGGACATGGATAGCCAGGAATTCTTAAGTTTATTTATCTTAAATAAAGTTATACAAAACAATTTTTTAAAGCCTCCTTACCGGAGAAAAACTGTTCCCCTTAATACCTGCACAGTACTCAGACAAGTCAAAGATTAGAAAGTCAGGGAACACTCACATTCTCTCCCTATCCATGCCTCTGCCTACTAATAAAAGTCATATTGATACTGGTTGAAGTTAGATGGTAAATCAAAGAAGTTTTTAATCATGGCTGCCGTTCCAAGGTATCCCACCCACAAACTAATGTTAGAGTAAAATTAGAACTATTCTAAATCCAAATGGAACCATCTACTTCCAGGTAGAATAAAATAGGTTGCAGCAGACTAAAGGTCCTGCTGTAACAACTAGAAACAAAATAATAACATGCATAAATCATATTCTCAAAGCTTTGAAAACAACAAGACTAGATGAACTAAAATTTCTGATAGAGAAAAGTCCTTTCTAGAACAGACAGAAATCCAAACAAGGACCATAAAGTGTTACCTCAGGAATTTCAAGGATCACAAATATTCCTAAAAAAGATTAAACTCAATCAACCTACATTATACTGTTTAACTAAAGGGGGATCTTTTGTATAACATCTTTTTAAAAACCTGAAAAATGGGTAAAATTCAGAAAAAAGAGCTACTGTGATGCAAGAATATAACTTGTAGTTGACAGATATTTAATATTTCTCATATACTAATCAACTGGTATTCTAATGTATACATAAGTCTCTTAAGAATTTAAGCCAGTTTTGGTCCTCTAGAAACTAATTATTCTGAGCAGAAAACTGAGAACCACACACTGGAATATGGAGATCATGCCATCTGGGCAGCTTCCTACCATCTACCAGAACTCCCAATCCATGTTATTAAAATGTAACAGGAATCTCCAAATGTCAGTGAAGAGTTGATACAGATTTTCAGTTAATAATACAAAATGAGCTTAAAAATATCATATTAAATGTATCAAATACTTCCAAACACAGCTAGAAAATTCAAGACACAATTAAGAAAAATGAGAGATCTTAATATATAAAACTACAGTGAGTTAAAGTCAAGTACCCACAGGCATAAAAGTAAGGGTACGATTTTTTACCTACATTTTATGCTTCAAAGTTTATTTCGAAACTGCTGGCGTTCATCCTTTCTGTCAAAAAGTTGTGGGCCCAGTTTTTACTTAGCCTCATAAACTTGCAAAGCCAGATCTATAAAAGGGCTTCACAGTGGTCCATAAATACCCCTGAAATTGAACCAAAATGTATGAATGTCTGCATTGCTCTAAAGAGAGTGTCCACAGCTTTCATTAGAATTTCTAAGAGTCTACGATTCATTAAATATCCAGAGAGAAGGCAAGGAAAAGGAGTTAACAATGTGAGCAAAAAGATCAGGAAAGACAATGGAGAGTGACACCAATAAAGCTTGGTAAAGAAATTTAGAAGAATGTAAACATTCATTTCTTTAATTCATCTCTGTAATGTTTCTTCATTTAAACAACCATTAAGAGCTTGTCATGTTCAGGAGGCACTAGGGAAAGGACAGAGATAAGATATAAACAAACACATGGTCTCCTCTCTCAAGGACCTTATCATCCAGCAAGGGGGCAGAGCAAGCCATCTGGGAGCTCAGCTTGGCATCACCCCATCCAATTCCAAAAGGAGAAGGCAAATCAGGGCATATATCGTCCCTATGTGTCCTCATCATCCTCTTTTTTTAGCCATCCAGTACCCTCCATTATTTTTATCCAATAAAGTAGTGTGCCTACTCTGTACCTGGCAGTGTCCTGGGCACGAGGATTTGCAAAGAGGGTCTCAGTCTACAAGGTTTTGTTTTCCTATACACCAGATGTTGTGCCACAAATGTTGAGGAACTACAAATTTTTTCTTGGGTTTCAGAATTTAAAAAAATTCTAAAATACAATTTAAAAACATTAAATTAGGCACTGTTTTACATGATACTGCAAGTAATTTTTAATATATCCCTAAAAGCTAATAAATCATTGAAAGTAATTTGGCAAGATAAATCAATACTTGGGTTTTATAGAAAAATGGGAATAAGAAGTGAAAAACCCAGTGAAGGGTACATATTTGGAAAGACAGATGTAATGAAGAAACAGTTCCACGGTGCAGTCTCTGCTAATGAACTTGCTTAGCTCTGTGGCACTCTGTTCTACATCAGTCTCTACCAAAGTCAACGCTGTTAACATGTGAGGATCTGAGTGACAGCAGCCACAGCCCTTGAAAGAAGTAAACCACACTCTGTGCTAATGTGATTGTGAAAGCATTCTCCAAGCAACCACTCCTGGAGTTGTGACAAGCCAAGGACCACACGTCAACTTCCTGACATGACAGGACAGGGTTTACCCGGAAACCAAGACCTGTTGGTAACTAGTCCCTCCAGGCCCATCTCAGAGTGAGCAAGAGAGAGTGATCAAGCACAACAGCTTGCATGTAAATAACATATTCTTCTATAGTTCGCAAATAGACTCTCAGTTCGGAGCAACGCGGGCTTCTGTGAAAAGCAGGATTCCAAATCTATTGTGCTAAAAAGTTGGTTCTAACTGCTGATTTCTTGCTTAACAAACTAGTCTTTCTTCCACAGGCTTACCTTTCTCCTTACAAAAATACCCAAGCAGATTTGATGTTTTTAACTCCTTAAAGGTCTCCTATGCTTCCACCTAAAGTGAAGATAAGTAGATTTAGTTTTTAAAAATAAAATTCTGAATGTATTTTTGTATTAGAAGTTAATGTTTTGGGTGGTTTGTAAAGTCCTTCTTAAGTTCCAAGAAATTTACCAGTTATCAAAAACCATCAGGACTGTGATTTGTTTCCTTTTAACATTTAAAAAAGAGAAATATCCCTATGTTAGAAGTTAACCTAAATGCAATCAACTAACATTCTCAAGGTTAAATTCAATTGAAAACAACATGTATGAGAGACACATGAGCAAAGGTCAAGGGCCTGCCCTTCCTCCCAGTTTTCTCACGGTGGCCAACATTTCAGAAATTCCCCCGAGGACTAATTTCCAAAGAAAAGAGAGAACCTCGGATACTCTTCCTCCAGCACCCAGCAAGAGGCAGGAAAGAAAACGAGGCCATGATCGTTAGCTGTCCCTCTCAGACCACAGCCACAGAACCAAATAAACAGAAAACATTCTGCGTTCTCTCCACAAGAGGAAGTGCCGAGAGGGTTACATGTGCCTGACTGAAGGCCGACTTTGCTGTTCATTCTGGGCACCCATATTCAGGCAAGCTTTTATTTACCTCTTTAATAAAACAAATCAAAGTACTATTTTAAAGCAGACCAAACCTCCTCTCTGCCAAAGAAGAAGCACAAATCATCCCTTTAAAATGGATAACCCTAACTCTACACACAGGGTCAAAACCCTGTGACACGTGGACTCTGACAGGCAAGCTTAATGTTTTCTAATCTAAAACTTGTCAGTGTTCAAATGTTCAAATGGCAGAGAGAGTAAGTAAGAGTAAATGATATAAAAGTTAACCAAATGCTGACTCTTGGAGAAGGTTGAAATTTGTAAATACTGAAACATAACCAAGACATCAATCTCTAATAAATGATGACTTAGGGATAGAAAATGAAACTATACACTCAGATGTGGTGCAACTTTGGAAGGAATGTAAAAGCAAGTACATTATCAGCTTCTCTAGAGAGGTCATTCAAATCTGAAATAAAATTAAGGATTTCATGGTTTAACCTAAAATAGGAGATTTACATAAACTAAAGAGAAAATTTCTTATTAGTTTATGTCTTTTTGGAGTATTTCAAAGTTCTATCACAGAAGATTACAGCTTAGGTTATATATTATCTATACAGTGTGATCCTTTTAAAATTTTTCAGAGAAAATATTTAAATATTTTCATGTATTATAGATATCATGCTACAACTACAGCATGTTTTTTGGGTGGCCACCCATGTCCTAAATCCTCTAAAAGGATCTTTTATAGGAAAGAATATAATGAGGAGGCATTTCATTACAGAGACTAGAGTTGAGCTAAGAACAACTGCCTTAAGTACATTAAATGTGGCTTCTAGTTTAATAACTCTTGGCTTAAATATGCTAAGATTTCCAAAAGCTGGCATAGTATACAAAGCCTAAGAAGCAAATAAATTAATAGCCAAGAATGTCTCAACTTATCATGTTTTACTAATTTACTTTTTCATAAAGAAATACAATTCTTTTCAGATAGACCAGAGTGGTATTTTTACATTCACACTGGATTTTGAGACACTCTTCACGTGCAATGTTAGGTCAAAGTAAGGAATAATTAAAGATGTTCCATGTGCATCAATTCTAAGATGTGCCGGTAGCCTTTAGTAGACCTACAGGCATCACATTATGAATCAGAAAAAGTTAAGAACTACTGCTCTAAAATAAATAGAAGTACATACTTTTAACATGGTGAAGGCTAAATGCTTTTACTTCAGTGGAAGGAGGACATTTTTTCTTTTGGCTGTTTACCTGGTTTTAAATTGTTTTTACTTCTAAAAATGCACTGTAAGAATAACATTTTGTTAGCATGCATTTGAACACTACAAAAATTTGGTGTTTGTCATATCAACTGAACCGTCAAACCCAGCCTATAGTAAGGCATTTTTGGTACAAAAATAAAACCACCACAGACATCACAGGAACACCCACACTGGGATACTTCCCTTCCATGCAATGAATAACATATATGTTTTTAACTTTTTATTTAGAAATAATTACAGATTCACAAGAGTTGGGGAAAAAATGGGAGGTCCCATGTACCCTTTACCTGGGTAATTTCCCCCAATAATAACATCTTGCTTACCTATACAGTACAATATCAAAACCAGGGAACTGACATGGGTACAGATGACAGAGTTTTAGATTTCATGAGTTTCACATGCACTCATTTGTGTGTGTGTGTCTAGTTCTATGAAATTTTATCATGTGTAGATCTGTACAATCACCACCAGTTACAGAAGGGTTCCATCGCCACAAAGCAACTTCATATATCCTTTATAGCCAGACCAACCACTATCTCTAACCCCTGGCAACCACCAATCTGTTCCCCATTTTTATCAGTTAATTTCAAGAAAGTTATGTAAATGGAAATATATAGCATATACATTATATAGCATGTAATTCAGATTGCTTTTGAGATTGGCTTTTTTCACTCAGCATAATTCCCTTGAAATCAATCCCAGTTTGTTCCTTTGTATTGCTACATAGTATTCCATAGTATGGATTGTGCTAGTTTGTTTACTCACTCACTCGTTGAAGGCCATCTGGGTTGTTTCCAGTTTTTAGTTTTTACCAATAGAACTGCTATGAACATTCATGTACAAGTCTTTATGTGAAGATAGACAGATATTTCATTTCTCCGGGATAAAATGCCCAAGACTGTAATTGCTGGGTCATATGCTAAGTGCATATTTAGTTTTACAAGAAACTGCCAAACCTTTTCCAGAGTGGCTATACCATTTTCCATTCCCACAAGCAATGTATGGGTGATCCAGTTTCTTCACATGCTCATTAGCATTTGGTGGTGTTGCTATTTTTTTCTTATAGCTATTCTCACAAGTATATAGTGATCCCTTTTTGTGGTTTTAATTTTCATTTCCCTAATAGCTAATGAGATTTAACAATTTTTCACATGCTTACTGGTCATCTGCAAATCCTCTTTGGTGAAATATCTGTTTGTGTCTTTTGCCCATTTTCTCACTGGATTTTTTTTCAACTGCTGAATATGGAGAGGAGAGTTCTTTATATATTCTAGATACTAGTCCTTGGACAAATAGGTGGTTTGCAAATATTTTCTCCCCTTCTGTAGCTTTTCTTTTCATCATCTTCACAGGGTCTTTTGCAGAGCAAAAGTTTTTAATTTTAATGAGGTCCAATTCATCATTTTTCTCTTTTTAAGGTTCATGCTTTTGGTATCAAGTCTAGAAGCTTTCAACTGTGCCAAAGTCCTGGAGATTTTCTCTCGTTTTTTTTCCTATGTTTTACATGTTAGGTCTTTGAGACAGTTTTTTTATGAACTATGAGGTTTAGGTGACACTCATTTTTTTTTTTTGCCTTTTGATGTTTGCTTGCTCCAGCACCATTTGTTGAAAAGGCTATCCTTCCTCCACTGAACTGCTTCTGCACCTTTGTCAAAAATCAGTTGGGGATCAAGATGGCAGAACAAGACGCTTCATGGCTCTGTCCCCAGATAGAAGCTTTGAACAACCTGCAAAAACTGGCAGAAACATCTTTCTCCAAGTTCCAAAAAGTAGTTAAAAGACTGAAGTAACAAGGCAAGTGCTGAATCAAGAAAAAGGCTACTTAAAAGTGCCAGGATCTCTTGGCACTCTGGTTTACCTCTCGTCTGCCTCTTACTTGCTCAGTGCCAAGCTGGACCGCTCTCCCAGTGTGGATCCCTGGTCCTGGTTCTGGAGGGAGTAGAGTAACCGTTGTGCACATACTGGAGCATGTATGCCTGGTCCAATCTGTCTGGTGGTGGACTGAGGGACTCACTGTCTCAGAATTTGCCCTGCATGTAGAAGGTGGCACATAGCTCTCCTATAGAACACTGTGGGAGAGCAGTCAAATCGTGCAGCCTAGGAATTGCTAGAAATTGCTGGTTATAGAATATACAGTGCAATGCCTGGGACCATGAGGAAACTTTTTCCTAGGGAAGGGGGAACATTCTTATCTGCATAAATAAGGAAATTCCTAGGGCCATGTGTGCATGCCCAAGACAAGAGGCAAGTACAGAAAGGATCAGGGAGGCTATTCTCTACACTCATTCTATGGATAAGCCTTGAAGGAAAGTGCTCACACAGGTCAATCTGCAAAGACTGCGAAACGTAGGGTTTTTATTTCCTTCTTTTTCTTTTCTTTTCTTTTTTTTTTTTTGTTTTTGTTAGCGCCTGACATTCAAGGAAAGCTCTGTCATAACACTAGCTGGATAAAGCTTAAAGAACAGATACCTAAGAGTCTAAATTTCAGCAATAAGACATTAAAATTCCAAAATATCAAGGATTCAACAAAAGGTTATAAACATACAAAGAAACAGGAACCAACTGCCAAGACAAAGGAGGAGATTAAAGCATCAGAAACCATTTAAAGAGAGCCAGGAGTGGAACATTTCAAAGACTTTTTAAAAAATGGTCCTAAACATGCTCAAAGAGGTAAAGGAAAACATGGACAAAGAACTAAAGGTTAATCAGGAAAACAATGGATGACCACAAAGAGAATATCAACAGAGAGGCAGAAATGATGAAAAGGAATGAAACAGTGCTGCAGACAACAATAACAGAAATTTTAAAATTCCTAGAGGGATTCAACAGGAGACTGGAGCTGGTAGAAGAAAGAATCAAGAGAACTTGAAAATAATGAATTTGAATCACCTAGTCTGAGGAACAGAAGGAAGAAAGAATGAAGAAAAGTAAACAGAGCCTGAGGAAACTGTGTGATACCATCAATCATGCCAATATACATATTGCGGAAATTCCAGACGGAGAAGATAGGAAGGGGCAGAAAGAATATTCAAAGATATAAATGGCTGAACACTCCCCAAATTTAACAAAATGCAAGAATACTTGAATCCAAAATGCTCAACAAATTCCAAAAAGACTAAACCCAAACAGACCCACTTCACTGCATACTATAATCAAACTGTTAAATGCCAGAGATTCTGAAAGCCACAACAGAGAATTCTGAAAGCCACAACAGAGAAACAACATGTCACAAACAAAGGAGTCTCGATATGTTTAAATGCTGATTTCTCATTAGAAACCATGCAGTCAAGATGGCAGTGGTATGATACATTTAAAGTACTGAATGCCAAAAATTGCCATCCAAGAATTCCTTAACTAGCAAAAACTGTCTTTCAAATATGAGGGAAAGATTAAGACATTCCCATATAAACAAATGCTGAGAGCATTTGTCCCCACTAGACTAGCACTACAAGAGATGCGAAAGAGTTCTGCAGGTTGAAAGGAAAGGACAATAGAGCCAAGCCCCATAAAGAAATAAATATCCCTGGTGAGGGTAACAACACAAGTAAGTATGAATGACAGGATTATTAAATTTTTGGTTTGTAACTCACTTTTTACTTTCTACAGGATCTAAAAGTCAAAAGCATAAAATGCAATGATATATCAATGGTTTTGGACTTATAATGTATAAACATAATTTGTGACAAGAACTACATAAAGATGGGGGAATGGAAGGGTATAGGAACATAGTTTGTGTAAATTATTGAAGTTAAGGTGGTATCAAAGCAAAGGAGACTGTTACAGATTTAGGATGTTAAATTTAAACCCCATGATAACTACAAAGAAAATCGGAGAATATAAAAGCTCATCAAGACAGATGTTAGAGTACAGGTGGCCAGGAGCAAGGGACAGGGGGAATGGGGAGTTAATGCCTAACAGGTACAGGGTTTTTGTTTGGAGAGATGGCAAAGTTTTAGTAATGGAAGCTGGTGAGGGTATTGTGAATGTGATTCTTATTGCTTTTAATAAAATTATGCTTTGGGAGTGGTTTAGATGGGCAAGTGTATGTTGTACGTATGTTCCCACAATTAAAAAGAGCAATAACGAGACAACAATTAAATGAAATACATGATCCTGGTTGCGACATAAAAAGGGAGGAGAAAAGGCTCAAAGGGACATTGTTGGGACATACAAAAAAAACTGGAACATAGACTATAAGCTTAACATCAATGTTAAATTTCTTGAACTTGGTAACTGCACTTAAGGTACTTTCGTAAGTGAAAATCCTTGTTCTTAGGAAATGTACATGGCAGTATTAAGTGTTCATGGAGCATGATGTTTATAACCTACATTCAACTGTTCAGGAAATGAGTTGAAAAATAGACAAAATAGACAGATGGATAGAATGGTATGGCAAACATGACAAATGTTAAAATTGGTGGATCTGGGTATCAGCAGGCAGTGGGTGGGTAGGGATATGTTGGAGTTCTCTGTATGGGTTTGTATTATGTTTTTAACTGTCCTTTAAGTTAGAAAGTAGTTAAAAATAACTACTCTTTTTACAAATCAGTTGAGCGTATTTGTGTGGATCTATCTCCGACTTCTCTATTCTGTTCCATTGATCTACCAATAACACAGTCTTGATGACCATCACTTTATAGTAAGTCTTGAACTTGGGTAGTGATTCCACTCTCATTCTCCTTTTTCCAAATCATTTTAACTATCGTCGATCCTTTGCTTTGCCATACAAATTTTCAAATAATGTTGTCTATGTCTACAAAACCCTTGCAGGACTTTTGATATGAATTGCATTAAATCTATAGATCAATTTGGGGAGAACTGGTATCTTTTACTATGCTGTCTTCCAATTCATGAACAAGGTGGGTTTCTCCATTTATTTTGGTCTTTGATATTTTTCATCAGCATTTTGTAATTTTCAGCAGACAGATTCTTTATGTATTTTGTTAGGGGCTGTGCCAGTTTGAATGTATTATGTCCCCCAAAACGCCATTATGGGACAGACATATTAGTGTTCATTAGACTGTAATTCTTTGAGTATTTCCATGGAGATGTGACCCACCCAACTGTAGATGATGATTCTGATTAGATAATTTCCAAGGAGGTATGGCCCTGAACATGCAGCATGAGCCTTTATTACTTTACTAGAATGCTATATAAGCTCAGACAGAAGGAGCGAGCTTGCTACAGCCAAGAGGGACACTTTGAAGAACGCACAGAAGCTGAGAGAGAAGCTGAAGCTTACAGAGACATTTTGGAGATGGCCTTGAAAGCAGACTTTTGCTCCAGAGAAGCAAAGAGAGGACAAATGCCCCAAGAATAACTAAGAGTGACATTTTTGAGGAGCTGCAGCCTAGAGAGCAACATCCTGGGAGAAAGCCATCTTGAAACCAGAACTCTGGAGCACATGCCAGCCACATGCCTTGCCATCTAACAGAGGTTTTCCAGACACCATTGGCCATCCTTCAGTGAAGGTACCCCCTTACCTTGGACACTTTATGGCTTAAGACTGTAACTTTGTAACCAAATAAACCCCCTTTTATAAAAGCCAATCCATTTCTGGTATTTTGCTTAACGGTAGTATTAGCAAACCGAAACGGGCATACCTAGATATTTCATTTTCTTCAGTGTTACTGTAAATGATACTTTGTTTTTAATTTCATTTTCCACACATTCATTGTTAGTATTTAGAAATGCAATTGATTTTTGCATGTTGATCTTGTAGCCTGTGACCTTGCTGAATTCACTTGAGATTTTCTATGTAGGCAATCATGTCATCTACAAATAGACAGTTTTCTTTCTTTTTTCCTTTCCAATCTGTATGCCTTTCAGTACTAAGTAGATTAAGAGTGGTGACAGTGTACATCCTTGCCTTGTTCCTGATCTAACGGGGAAAGCATTCAGTCTTTCACCATTAAGTATGATGTTAGTTGACGGTTGTGCCAGTTTGAATGCATTATGTCCCCCAAAATGCCATTATCTTTGATGTAATCTTGTGTGGGCAGACGCATCAGTGTTGATTAGATTGTACTTTGAGTGTTTCCATGGAGACGCACCCCACCCAACTGTGGGTGATGACTCTGATTGGATAATTTCCATGGAGGTGTTACCCCACTCATTCAGGGTGGGTCTAAATTAAATCACTGGAGCCATATAAATGAGCTGACAAACAGAAGGAACTCAGTGCAGCTGAGAGTGACATTTTGAAGAGGAGCCACAGCCAAGAGGGACACTTTGAAGAACACACGGAAGCTGAGAGAGTAGCTACAGAAGAGAGACAGTTTGAAGACAGCCATTGAAAGCAGACTCTTGCTCCAGAGAAGCTAAGAGAGGACAAACACCCCACAAGCAACTAAGAGTGACATTTTTGAGGAGCTGTGGCCTAGAGAGGAACGTCCTGGGAGAAAGCCATTTTGAAACCAGAACTTGGAGCAGACGCCAGCCACGTGCCTTCCCAGCTAACAGAGGTTTTCCGGACACCATCGGCCATCTTCCAGTGAAGGTACATGATTGTTGACGTGTTACCTTGGACATTTTGTGGCCTTGAGACTGTAACTGTGTAACCAAATAAACCCCCTTTACAAAAGCCAGTCCATTTCTGGTGTTTTGCATTCTGGCAGCATTAGCAAACTAGAACAATGGTTTTTTGTAGATGCTCTTTATCAAGGTGAGGAAGTTCCCCTCTATTCCTAGAATACTGAAAGCAATCAAAGAATCATATTTTAATGCAGGGCAAAATACAGATTTATGAATAAACAAGCTCTATTTTTGCAAAATAATGTGCATGAAGATATTCTCATGATTGTAGATAATTCCATCAAACACTGAACCACAAATTTGAGAACTATTAATATACAGGGTATATGTAAGTTTTTTGTTTAAATCCCAAAAAGTTACACACACTGACTCTAAATCAAAACCTTTGCATGATGCAATGTTTTAAGTAATTTAGCTTTCAGTGGTGTCTATTGCCTAATTGGTAACAATAAATTAATGTGAGACTGAATACTTCATCTTTGAAAGAGTTTGTCTATGAACGAGGAAGCATCTAATATAGAGGTTTTTCAGTTCCAGAAAATCTCATTGTAGTAAAATTCTAGGAAGCCTCCAAATCTCAAGTGAGATGATAACATTCTCAATACCAAATTTAATTCATTTAAATTTGAAAATAAACCTAAAAACGTTAACGAAGTAAAAAAGTAAAAATAAAATAAAAAAACTGTTAGGGTTTTACAACTACTGAAAAGTTGTACATCTGTGACCTAAGAGACAGTCTTCCCATTTTATAGTTATTGTAATGAAGAAATTTTTAAAGAATAGTTTAGTTTTGCTTTTTAAAGCCATACTTTAATACTGCTTTGAAAAAAAAAATTTACCCAGAAATTCACTTGGAGCCTCAACAAGCAGACAGATCACCCCCTGGCAGACAGCAAGCCCCCCATCAGTATCAGCAGAGCCTGGTCTCTCCAGAGCAAAGGCATGAAGCATTCCAGTTACCAGCAGACACAGGCTTTTTCCCATCTGCTCAGCCCAGTGAGTTCTTTCATTGGTTAAGCTAACATAACAAGCAGAAATAAGCTTTCCACTGTGTGTGCTGCTGCACTGTTTACCACAAGAATTCCAAGGAATGTGATAAATTCATAAAAAAACATGTTTTCTTTCCTAACTCCATCAAGTCAAGTTAATGCACATTCTTGTAAGCCCAGCAATGCAAATGCAGCAATAGCTCACGGAGCATGACTTAGCCAAACTTTCTCTCCCCAAGTCCCTAGATATGACAAACTAGGTAGATGGCACATGGAACCAGATTGAAAGAAGACACCATAGCCCAACCACCACTGGGTGGATTATGTGGAGCTCCCTTTAAGATAACACAGACTGGAAACAGGAAGGAACAGCCTGAAGACAACCATTAGAAGGATTAATTGGGGACCATCTCCTTCCATCCCATCATCCTGAACTAGCACCAAACATGCTCAAGTAGGCATCTGTTCTGGGTGAGAGGAGTAATTATGGGCATTAGGGACAGAGAGAGAAGGATGGTGCCCAAAGGGTCTACTGACCCCTTGGCCAAATACTAAGACCAGATACCAAGACATCCATCCCACCTGGCTCTATACTCTGCTCCTCTCCCACATCCACTGGTGGCTGGCTATAATACTCAGACATCATATTCACAGCTAGGCATCAGGGAATCTCAGAAACAGAGATGAACACACAACTAACAATCCCCAAAGCTCCTGAGAAAATAAACACCATGAACCAAGTTTATCAAAAAGAACTAATACCCAAAGAAACTGACTTAATGGAGCCCTCTGAGAAGGGTTAAAATGTGAAAAAAACATGCTTCTCAGAATCAATTAAATGTAATCTAACAAAGAATATAAAATTAGCTACACATCATTTCTCTCAGTGGCAACTTTGGAAGCAAGAAGATGACAGAAAAATATCTTCAAAGTCAGGAGGAAAATGATTTTGAATACATATTTTGATACCCAGCCAAGTTATCTTTCAAATGTGAGGAACTTTTTATACAGAAAAGGACTTAACGGAATTTTTCACAACTCTCCTCTGAAAGGATTACAAACAAAACAAAACAAAAAAAGAATCCAAGTGAAGGATAGGAAGGCCAAGAAATCTGTACAATTAAGTGTAAGTATTTATTGTAAATAAAATAAACAAAAGCAAAACAACAACTTATAACTTAAAGAGAAGTAAAAGCAAACTAAAGTTCTTGTTTGCAGGGAAGGAGGAGTAACATGAATTACTGATTAACTCTGGACATTGAGGGTGGATGCCAATACAGAGAGAAACAGACTATCTTCCAAACCACTTGAGAGGAAGGACAAAGAAAACCTGAATAATCTAACAAAATACAGGAAAAGTTTATAAAGAAATAAGTAAATAAGACAAAAGAAAACATTAGATAGCATAAATCCAAACATTTCAGTAATAATAAATAGAATGGATTAAACTCACCTATTAAAAGACAGACTCTCATATTAAATTAGACATAAAATACAGCTACACATTGTTTAGAAGAGGGAAACCAAAAACAAAATGACAACATAGAATTCTATGCAAGGAGCATCAAATAGGTACCAGTTCATATTCGTGAAAGGTAAAATAAATTATAAACTTTCATACACCTATCATAGTTTGGAAATAATATACATACAGCAAAAATTGATTAAAACACAAAATTCAGAAATCAGACTGAAAGACTAGCATACCTTTCTCAGAAAATGACAGCTCATAATAAAAACATACAAGGATACAAAAGAACGAACTGCATCATTAACAAGCTTAATTATGTATAAACTCTTTGTACCTACCAAAAATACAAGTATTTTAATCACACGGGGAACAGTCATCAAAAATTACCATATATTAGACCTCAAAGAAATTAATTTCTCAAAGCTGAAACCAACCAGGCTTATTTATTGACTGCAATGCACTAAAATGTACTAAAATTAGAAATTAAAAACCAGACAGCCAAAGGAAAAATTAAATCTATACACTTTGAGTTTTCTTTTAAAAAACACCTTTCTAAGTAAGTTGTGGGTTAAGCAACAAAACAGTAAAGATAAACTTTAGCAATGAACAACAATCAATGCAGAGTGAAACCCTTAGGATATCACCAGAGATTGTAGGAGAGGGCAACGTACAGCCTTAAATGCATTTATGAGAAATAAAGACAATAAGTAAAACAAACTTTTGATTCAAGGCACCAAAAACAGAAAATGAAAAACAACTTCAAAGACCCTACAAAAAATTATGTATGATATCATCATCTTTATAAAGATGGGAAAAATAATGATGTAGATAGAAAACAAAAAGTGCAGTTGATAAGTAAAATCAAAAACTGATTCCTTGAAAATAAATAATAAAATAGAAAATTCCCAAGCTAAGTCACTATGTTGATGATCAATGTACCATAAAATACTTGTTTCTAACAGGTGTTTTATTTAGCATCATATGGCAATTTAATAAAATGACAGATTTTAATCACTGCCCACAGCTATTTTGCTAAATATCTGTGAAAAACCACTGACTAATTGGGCCCTATAAACTAATAGTATATTAACAAAAAGACACCCATCCATTGGTTTTTTTAAGAAACAATTCTATATTTATTTTATTTCACAAAATGAAATAAATACAAATAAAGAAAATGAATAGGTTACCCATGAACTCCACCCAATTCTACTTGACCAATATAAGGTAATCCTTTATCAGAATGGTATGCATCCTTCCAGACAATTATCTCTTCCTCAACTTTTTAAGTTTTATTATGCAATATTAAATACATACAAAAAGATTTAAAAAATTACAAAGGAACACCTGTGTACTCACCACCCAACTTAATAAACATCACCAATACAGCTGAAACCCTCTAGGTATTTGCTTGCCCCTCAGGTTACCTATCTTGATCTCATGCATTTTTCATATATTCATGCATCCTTAAACAAAATATAATACTGTTTCGCATGTTTTAAACTTTTACATCAATGATATAACTTGATTTTTTCCCTTTAAACATTACATCTGTGAAATTCAGCCATGCTGACATACATACTTAAAGTTCATTCATTCTCACTAACACAGAGAATTCCATAATAAGAATATTGAACAATTCATTCTCCTGTTGATGAATATTCAACAATGCTATTCAAAACATTCTTTAAAAATCCCTTGTACATGACTAGGCGCTTCTTTAGGGTACATACCCAGAAGTAGAATTGCTGGGTCACAGAATGTGTACATCTTTAACTTTATGTCCTCTAAATAGTATAAGAGTTCCTAATGTCCTATAATCTTGCCAACACATAGTTTTGTCTGACTTCAGTTTTTGCTAATGGGAAGAGTAGGAAACAGTATCTTGTGGTTTTAATTTGCCTTGCCCTGATTACCAATGAGGTTGGACACGTTTTTCAGTCTGACACCTGTGTTTCTTCTGTAAATTCCTGGCTTCATTTTCTGATTAAAGCTGCTCCACTAATCAAAAATCTTTGGCTCACATATTTTAATGAAAGATTTCATTGACACTTGGTTATCTGTAGCAGACAGAAACCACTTGTTAACCCTTTCTTCTGTAGAATTCACTAGTCTAATGTGAAAAGCAGTGCCATGGTTTACAGAGCATTCCATATAATGCGCACACTTAAGTGTACCTTCGCTATTAATCATCTGCAATCTGCATTTCAAATGATGAGAATGCAAATGGAAGACTCCTCATCCATGAAGTCTGATATCAAGTGCATGTAATATTAGGGAATAGTCTAAGATTAAACTAAAAATGAGAAAGCTGACAACACCCTCAGATGAAAAAAAGTCATAAAAATTAAAACTAAATTAATTCACAACTTTCAGGACAGATACAATTGCAAGGGGACAAAGCTGACACAAATCTGAAAAGCAGTAAACATCCTCAACACCAGTATATTAATTCATAACAAGTGAGTGTGAATCAACAAAAGTGTGTTGGGAGTGGAGGGAGTGTGTGTAGATTGGAAATGCCAAGAGCCACCACTGTTTCAGGATCCAGCATGGAGCAGGAAATCTGTATGTCAGTTTTCCTATTCTATACAATGAGATTAGTAATAACAACCACACAGGTTGCTGTGAAAAGTAAACAAGATAATATAGATAAAATATGGGAATACTATACCAGTATCTAATTTAATTCTATCTTATAGATGAAAAAAAATGAAGCAAAGTTAAGTACTTTATTCAAGGTCACAATTAATAAACTATGTCAGTGTCCAAACTCTTTACACTACACTGTAATATTCATAGGACCTTTCCAATATGGGTCTCAAATAGGAAGAGGATGGTTAGGGCCACTACCAGAAGAATCTAATTAGATATGAAAAGTACTCAGACCTTAAAAAATTACAACGTACAGATAAGAGGTTACCTTAAAGATAACTTACATATCTTCCCTTGTGGTGACAAATATACTTTAGACATTTGCCATCTAAAGACTGAAATAAACTAACTGCCAACTTAGGGATACTGTGGCATTCACGAAACCCAATTTGTTAATTAAGACATTTTTAATAGAAATTCTCTTAGAAATTATTTTTAGATAAACAACTGAGGTGACCAGCTCAACTTCAGCTGGCAGAATTCAAGTGGACAAATAATGGACAGAAAGTTACCTACCTACTGCGGGTGCATCATACTCATCACCAAGCAGAATTTCTGGAGCAGAATATGCAAGAGATCCACAGCTTGTCGTGAGCTTCTTCCCTGGTTGAAACTTGTTGCTGAAACCAAAGTCTGTCAACTTTACAAGACCTTGTTTTTCAAAGAAGACCACATTCTCTGGTTTTAAGTCTCTGTGAACTACATGGAGTTTATGGCAATAAGATATAGCATGAACTATCTGAGCAAAGTACTTCTTGGCCAAGTCCTCATTCAGACCCTCCTCATGTTTCATTATGTAATCAAACATATCTCCTCCATCTCCCAGTTCTAGAATAAGATATAGTTTGGTCTGGGTGTCAATAACTTCATAAAGGCGTACGATGTTAGGATGCTGCACTAGTTTCATACATCTCACTTCCTGGAAAAGATGACCGGTGGCTAGAGTGTCCAGTTTTGTCTTGTCAATAACTTTTACTGCTACCTTTTCACCTGTAAAGACATGCCTAGCAAGTTTAACCACTGCAAAATGACCTCGACCCAAGGTTTTATCCAGATCATATAATCCAGCAATCTTTCCATCATACCCTCTCTTGAATCCTGCCATGCTGGTCCAACAGAAGAAAAAGTATTTATACTGTTTGAAATGGATCTTCTCAGATAAGAAAATCTGGTGAAAATAAGGAATTCATTTTCAATGTCGCCATGGACATCTACAAAATAAGAGGAGAAACAAAATTAAGTTTCTGTAACTTTTCTGTTGATAGGGGATAGTAAATGGCTTCATCTTGTTTGTTTACTTTTTCATTTTGTTTTAGGAAAAACTTAGAAGTAAATAAATTAAGCCATAAAATGAGTCAGGATCATTTATAAGAACCTTTTTCTATATTTAGGGTTCACTATAAAGGTTGAAATTCTTAAACGCAATATAACATTTTGCAAACTGAAAAACAAATTAGTTCTGTTGGTAGCAATTTTTTTTGTGATGTCAGATATAAGAAAACTGAGAAGTTCAATAAGCTGTGTTTAAAAAACAAACATTTCCCAAAGTAATTTCAATGAGTAGCTTAAAAATTAAGGCAATATTTGACAGGAAAGGGGAAAAAAGAACAAATAAATGGATAGAAACCCAACAACTTTTTCCCGTTATCCCAAGATTAACACCTACCAGTACAAACACATTCCTTAGATGAAGTCTTCTCTAACTCTCCCAGTCAGAATTATTTTCCCTCCTTTGTACCTCTCCAAAGTGCCTGGGACACCTCCACCCCATGTGGTCTTATTCTAAAGGTATCTGGGTGCACCATCTCTGGTGATACTGGAAGGTTCTCGAGGACCTTCTATTCTAAGGTTCTCTTTTGTTCTTCTCCCCTCTCACAACATCTAGAACACTGCTTTTCATGTGGTGGATTCTCAAAACTGTTGTTAAATTGTCAAATGCAAATGTTTCCAAATTTTCCAAGGCAATTGTTTTTGCATCACTAGTGCCTAGAACAATATCTAGCATACAGAAGGTGCTTCAAAAATATTTGCTGACTGACTGGTAACTCATTCTTTGTACTTATCAGTTACGCCTGTTTTTGTTATAGTTTTCCATCCCATCATGACCTGCTTCCACTGTAACAGTAAGCAAGTGTGCATTCTTAAAGATCATTTAATTTCAAAAGTACTCAGAAAAATAAATCAATGTATAAAATTATACAAATTAAGATGTCACTTCAAATGTCATGGGCTCAACTTCCACTCTTACTTTTTCTGACCAAAAAGTTAATAAAATTGAGCAATAAAACCCAATGAGGGATAAGGCAACCTCCCAAGACCAGCTCTATTTCCTAGTAGTGTATATCCATCCTTCCAGTGAAGCCTTCTCTAATAAACAGTTTCATATTTTCAGTTATATTTTATTAACAGCAGCCCTTATTTATCCCATTTAGATGGCAATGTCCCAAAATAAATTAAAATTGTACATACAATAAGGTAGAGTTTTAAGTACCAACATTAAAGTCCTTTAAATTTCAATTTTACCTAATAGAACAGAAAAAAAGCTAACATTTACTGAAAATCTACTATATGGCTGTATTCATGCAAAATGCATCTAACTGGATTGTTTTACTGGATCTCGACAATCCTGAGAGGTCAGTATTAGTCCCATTTTTATAGCCAACAAAAGAAACTCCATTTTAAGTATAAGTAACTTATATTAAGTGTTAAACCTAGGACTAAAATCTAATTCTTACTTCAAAGCCCACATTCTTTTTAACTATTTTGGCTGCTCTAAACAACACTACATTTAGGATAATATCCTAAGAGTTAAAATACCAACTACATAAGAGGTTCAAGGTCATTTATGTATCTGGGGCCACCTCAAAAAATATATAACTTAAGAAGCCAATGTTAATACTTACTAATATGCTTTTTATATCTTAGTAATTATTATAATAAATATAAATACCATTCAGTAAACAAGTACTCCAGTCCAGTCACATACCAAATGCTTTCCATCATCTTCATTTAATCCTCAAATTGCACTCAGAAATAGGATTAGACCTATTCTGAGGCACAGAGATATTAAGTAACTTGGCACAGGCCACAGGGCCAGTGTGTAAGAGCTAGGATTCAAACCCAAGTCTGTCCAACACCAAAGTCTGTACATTAAACCACTACACTTTCAGAACTAAGACTAAATTATTAATTCTGTTTCTAGTGAAGGTTTTTTAAAAATAAGAAACCAGTACAATGGACATGTGAGAGAAACAGCTAACTTCTGTGCTGTTTATTAGCTCTGTCATCTAATAATTTTAATGACATGATTAACAGAAAATCCAAATTGAAAGAAAGACCTTGCTTTATTTGTTCAGCAGATCCCCAAAAGAAACTTTAAAGACAGGTATACTAATTTTTCAAAAATAAAAACTGTAGAATAACTCAAGGGGGCAGAAAACTACCTTGAAATCTTTAACTTCAATTAATTACAAGGGCAGTAATTATTCTTAAAATTCTATCCAAGTATGTCTACATTTCTACTGCACAAGCTTGCAAATGCAATTTTTAGCTTTCAAAACAGACTTCTTCAGGCCACCCACCTCCAAATCATATAATCCTTGTTCATTTCATTTACCATTTTAATTTTATTCCTGGAAAGTGGCATGTAAATCAGATTTTTATAAAGAAATCAGTGGTGGTTTTGTTTTTTTTTTTTTTAATCAAAACTGTTTTATCACAGAAGTAATAACTGAATATACAGATAGGAAAAAAAAAAATATTTTTCTGATAGTCTCAAACACCCAGAGATAATCACTATTACCATCCTCATGTTTCTCTTCCCAGACCTGTGCCAGCAAAGGGGCACAATGAAATAATTTTTAATCTATTAGGGAAGCTCACAGGGAAGACTCTAAAAGGGTCGCCTCATAACGAAAAGTATCCTGTAGTAAGAAGATTAATCATTTGTACTATCAAAGAATTTACTCTTTGTATAAGTATCCCTTTATCAGATGAAACTAAAATTAAATTGTATACCTAAGAAGAACACACTCTGATTAACTGATGGTTGAGAGGAAAAAAAAAAATCCTTGTTATTGAACAACTTTCTAAATACCAGTCCACTGACTAGTCCTATTATCAAGTGCATTTTGAGTTAGGGTAGGAAATAATTAAATCTATTTTTGATTTTCAGGCACTAAAGATCCTTAGAGATCATACTGAACATCAATGCCCATTGTCAAAATGTGGCTTATGTAAAAAGTTAAAGGTGAATTTGTAGCAGCTCCAATACATACCCTGCAAACTGCATACTGAATGATCCTTGTTATCACTGTGTTTTATTTGCTTCTCTCTCCTAAAAGAAAATACAGAAAAAAATTTTAGTTAGGTTAGTTCCATTCGCTTTAAGTCAAAATACATACCCTAAGGCTGGATCTAGACAAAAGTGTAAAAATGGCAAAATGTGTCTTTAGTGGCCCAGTCTCCCCTTAAGTTTTCTCCCCTCTACAACTTATATAACCCCCTTTAAGGAACCTTTAAGTAAAAAGGAATTTCAGAGAAAACAGGTACATGGAGATTTTTCTAGGTGGGCATTTTTCAAGGTTAGAAAAGCTATTCCAATGATTGACTCAGAGCGGAAGGGGGAGGAAATAATAATACTAAATAAACAGTACTCTCACCATGTTCTAAATGCCTCCTGGCTAACAGACTCTGAACTCACAGTTCACTGCATCCTCACTGTGAGCCTGAAGGGTAGGGGAACACAAGGGTCACCTTGCCTGATAAGCAGCAGTGCCGTAGCTCCAATCCCGCTCAGCCCGGTTTCGAAGCCCACCCCACCTTCAGTAGCCACTATGGACCCATGAAACACCCATTACCACAGCCAAGGAGGACAGACAACCTTTGCAACTCATGTGGCGAGCAGGCAGAAATCAATTATAATGCCAGCCAACAGAGAGCACACAAAACACCTTTACATTGAGGCTTTCCGTTTGATAATAAAAAAAGAGACCATCAATACAAAGAGAACGTGAGCAGACAACCTACATCCAAAACGTGGCACAGTACAAGAGTACAGACTTGCAGGCCTTCCCAGTGTTGAGCTATCACATAAATAACTGAAAGGCCTAAACATTCATACAAGGCCAATGAAATAAACACTACACACTAAAGGTGAGTTGTATCAGGTAATCATTAAGACCAAGATCAGATAAGCTTGGGGGAAAAGGAGTGCAAAGAATTGAGGGAAAGTAGACAGGAAAGGTGAAAGGAGGAGGAAAGGTAAATGATCTATGGCTGTGAAAACAAGACTACTACCAGAAGTGAGGGAACAAGGGGGGGGAGACGGTTCTGCATCACAAAGGGGGCAAGCATAGCCACGGGCACATGCCCACATCTAGTGACAGCAAACCCAGGGATGTCTGTCTGGTCCTTTGGCTCTGAGTGAGATATGGCAGCTTCTCCCATTACCCTTGCCTGCTTCTCTCTTTCTGCTAGTAAGCATTCAAAAGATAACTAGCTACCACCACTAGCATCATTCTTATAATGATGATGTTCCTCCCCCATCAGCACAAATTCTCCCACCCTACTTCAAGAGAATGAATTTACTTAGCTATCATCTCTTTTGTGTTCGTGAAAATTTTGTTTTTCAGTTTCCTAAAATGTAACAATTTGAAAATAAGTGCTGTAGGACTGTAAATTAAAGAAAATAATGTCTCTAATCTGGACTTCAATTGTCTGATGATTTTTCAATGAAACATTCCACAAAGTCTAAGCATTTGCTTTTAAAATGATAGTAAGATGACCCATCACATTTACCCTTTCAAAAAGGACTAAATGTTTCTTTACAATTTTTTCCCAAAGTAATAGACTCTTACAGAAAACTTTTAAAAACAGAATAAAAAGTAGAAGGAATAAAAAGGCATCCACAGTCCAATGAAGATCAACGCTATTAACATTAGGAAGCCTTTTCTGCAAATATTTATGCATAGCTGCTTCTTTATTTTACCTTACAAAGGTATGACCATTCTATACATTACTTTAAATCTTGCTTTTTTTTCACTTGACATAACACTTTCTTTGTCTTAGTATTTTGTTTCAATTATGAGGAAAATATCTGTTTAGTATAGGAAAAAACAGAATTAGAATTTATAGATATATAGATATATAATATATAGACTATATGGATGAGAGGGGAGTTTTAAAAAAATCATCCATTCTCCCACACTCTATGATAATGGGTAAACATTTTGGTACACAGCCTTCCAAATTATTTTTTTAGATATAATATATTCTCAGGCATAATTTTTTTACAAAATGGGATAATATACACACACGGCTTTGTAACCATGTCAAAAACACTTCTCTCCAAAAAAAGTTAATACAAGTTCATTTTAGAAAATCTGAATAATGCAGAAAAGCACAACAGAAAAAAATAAAAATCATCTGTAACTTTATCCAGGATGACCTCTATTCAGGTTTGGATGTGTAGCCTTCATATCTATGCTTCTTTACAAAGCTACAATACTGTACATGAACTTTGATGATCATTCTTTTCCTCTACTTTATATGATAAACACTTTCCTATGCCCTGAAAAGTTATTTTAAATCAGTATTGTTAATTACAACATAGCTAAGACGACATCTTTTTAAACAGCAAAACCACTAAAATAGGACATTTTAAAGGAAACTCCTTTTTTAGCATATGCTCACACATGCATATAACTAGGCTGGACCTAAAATGAAACAGGCCAACTAGTCAGGAGTGTTTATAATACAGGAATTCATGTTTAAGAAGCAACTGGTATGTATTATAAGAATATACTGATGTTCTCTCAGCACAAGAGAGCAGAAGTAACAGAAGTGTGCAAGTTTGGCTGCAGAAGAGGAAGGAAGTGTGGGTGGCCCTACACACATTTTGCAAGCTGCTGAAAACAGTTGTAGAACCAGCCTCTCTTAAACCTACTGTCAATTTTTTGGAATTCATTCTTATCAAAACTCACTTTTAGCTTTTTGTTGACATCATAACCACTGCAGTCTGGTCTGTATATCAAACGAATACCTCCTACTCACGCGTCTCCCCAGGAGAAGGACAAAACAGGACGCTGAAGAAAAGTGGCTCTGCCTGAAGACTTCTCTGGACCAATCCATGGCATAAGAAAATGAGACTATTGTAACCCTCCCCCACCATCAGACCACCAATATTTAAATATACAAAATATTCCACTTCCTAAACACAATAAATAGCTTTTAAAAAAATCTGTGCCCATGCCTCCCTCTAACACAGACAACTAAAAGTTGAGTTTTTCATGAAGCCATGCTTAAACAATATTTAAGCTTCCTTACACATGGAAATTATCTTGTATCTCTTGCAAATACCAAAAAGAAAACCATGGAAAATGTCAGACTAAACTGTCTAGAGAAAAGCCAACTTAGGTAGAGGAATGACCACTCCCTCAATGAATGTTACCACTCCGAACTTACTGATAACTCACTGCAGATACCTATAACAAATATGGTTCAGATTGAAAGAAGACAGTTGACTAAATCCTCAAGGAATATCAACAACCTCCAAGTCAAGGAAAACAAACACAACTACCATGCAGTCACCACTGCTGTTCTTTCTCCAAAGTAAATATTCCACATTTCTAGAATGGCACTCCTCCTCCTGGGATTTATTAGTATCAGCTACAAATCAAAGATGAAGAAACCACAAACAGGTCAACAAGTCCAAGGTTACAGAAGAATCCAGAACTGGTCGCTGGACGGGTTAACTATTACCATGTGGTTATCATGTAGTATCAGTCTGCAGTCACTATAAATTAAAAGATTAAAGTCAATTACGTATTATCAGCAATGTACAAACAGGTAAAATTGTTACCTCCAAATCTCTAAGAAAGTATTTTCCAAGGGAAGCAGTTGCCTACTAGGGTTGATTTTCAGTGGTAGGACTGTGGATGCATTTTTACTGTACTAAAAGTTTTATTCCAAGTAGTTGATTTTAATGGACTCAGGGCCACTGAGTGGACTAGGAACATCAGTTTGAGAAGCCTGGTCCAGACTCTTGAGGCAGTAATTAGGTTGCCAATGCAGATCAATACCTTGAAGCACTAGTTTAAGTAACCTTCATTTACTCTAAGTAAATCAAGCTACAACCCAGGATATATCAAGGAATCAATGTATTTGGGAAGCGGGCCAATCATTAACTGATGTGGAGAAGTGGACAGTGTTTGTAAAGCGAGAGAGGTTAACATCCAAGCCACAAAACTTGGACCAGCAAAGCAGCCAATATGCTCAAAATCCTAAACAGAATCTATCACTTCATTAAAGTGATGAATACTGCTCAGTGTCACCATTTCCACCCAAGGGTAAGCAAAACTTAAAAATTAGCATGGTGACAGCCTTGGCATGAAGTGCTCAAATAATCATTAATGACTCAAAAGCTGGAAATTATTCCAAAATAAATAAAGCCAACTCACAATTACTTATTGTTGCTAGGAAAACAGAATATAAGTTGGAAGATACAGAGAATTTGAAAACAAAATCTAAATCTCCTCTCTTCCAAGCTTTTATTAACACTGTCAAACTCCTTTTAACTATCACCTTATTTTCCCTGCTGATATTGTGATAAAGATGGCCATTAAAAAATGGTCAAAAACGAATGTTGCAAGAGAAGGGAAAAAACAAAAAAACAAAAAACACTGATCCGTAAACAAAAATACTGGCACCTAATATTTAACTGATTTTGAGTTGAAAGATAAGATCATTCGGGGATTCTCTTACACTGGTGGGACTACAAATTACCTTTCTGAAATGCAATTTGGCCATACATATATTAAGAGCCTTAAAATAATTAATATCCTTGATTTATTAATCTTACTAGGTATATGTCTTAAACAAATAAAGACATGGATAAATATTTATCTTCAACAATGCTCAGTGATATTTACATGTACAAAAAAGCCAAAAACAACCTAAAGATCTACAATAAGGAAATGGTTAAATAAATCACATATTATCCACTATAACACTATATTTTGAGGCTATTTAATCTCAAGAAAATTCTCACAAAATGTTAAATAAAAAAATCCTTATACCAAATTTCACAGTGTATAAATTTTAAAAAAGCATAAAATTTGTGTATTACACATACACATATAAATAAATACTAAAACGTTAGATTGGTAAGATTACAGAAAATCATTTCTCTTTTTATGATTTTATGCTTTTATAATTCAGGAAAGACAAAGGTTATTAAAAGGTTGACTTCCTGCACATAGTTATGCATTCAGTTTATTTTCCATTAAGAGGTTCAAAAGTAAAACAATATTCCATGAATACTGTTCCAAGCCTATTTAAGTAGTCTTAATGAACAAGACATATTCAGTTCCTTCAGGCTGAGGAAGGAACAGGAACCCTAAACCTATTTTCATTAACAAATATTTGAGTCCTAATTGTGTAGGGCATAAAGTCCCTGTCCTTTAGAATCTTCCAAATGAGTTAAATAACAGGATCTATGGACCTGCACTACACAGTGAACCCTAAGTTAAATCATGGACTATAGTAAATAGTACAATTATAAAAATGTGCTTTCAGTAGTTGTAACAAATGTTCCACACCAATGCAAGGTATTAATAGGTTACATGGGAATCCTGTATTTTATCCATGATTGTTCTGTAAACCCATAACTTCTCTAATACAGAAAAAAAAGATAAATAACTGCAAGTTAGCTGAGGTAGGTATGTCCAAGAACGAGCAGAGGACACTAAAGAAGCACAGTACACAACAGGGCTTAACCTTCAACAGGGAGTAGTGTAAACACCACTCCTAAAAGTGGGGTAAACAAAGGCAGAGAAGCAGGAATGTATATAGCTGGCTGGCTTAGGAAAGGAGAACACCAGTTTGGGTAAAGCTAAGATTTTGGTAAAAGAACTGAGATGAGTTTCAGTAAAGGTTAAGAAGATGACTGATTCTGGAGAATCTCTAACGGCTCCCCATTTAAGCAACTGTGATGAACTCTTACCTTCTCAAAACTAATGGAAAACTTGAAATATTAAAGAATTCACCACATACCTATCTTCAAATTATACTTAAGGTTCATTGACATGTCATGAAAGGGTTAAAAATGACCTAGGAGAAGCCCCACTACCTTCTCATCACAGAGCTGTTCTAAGGCCTTGAAAGAAGAGGAAGGTCCCAGAGGTTTAACATGAAAGCAGCATGGGAATAACATCAGCAGAGAATTTTAGCCATGTTAAAAAGTTCACTGTTCACTTCAAAGTTCTATGAAACACCAATTTTGTTTTGACTTACTAGGTCTCTGTTATTGATCCTCTATATACATACTACTTTCCTAAAAATCTGCTAGTACTAACCTAAACAGGTTTATACAGAAATGAGTATAATATCAAAACCACAGATGTTCTTCCAGTGTCTCATTTAAAATTCAAAAAACTACTTCTCCTGCCACAACTGCCCATTTTAGAATTTCAGTTTTGTTTTAATGCAGGTCTCAAAAGAAGAAACAGAATTTAATTACTGGGTATCTATGAATGTACTGGCCTCTTTACATTTGTTGTATCACTTGATTCCTCACAACCAGCAATATAATGGTGGTATCATACCCATTTTATGGATGAGAAAGCAGGGCCAAAGAGAGTAAGGACTTACTTTCCCCTGGCCCTACACCCAGGTTAAGAGCTGCCCAGGTTGGACTTCAGATCCAACTGACCCCTGGGACCTGCGTTTTTCTCTATAAGGAGACAACACCTCCCTTTTACCTAATCCTTTCTAATTCCTAGGGAAACAACAGCACTAAAATAAATCTAGCTTGACATTTCCAGTGTTCCTCCAATTCTGATACGCCATGTGAGTTACCTGTCCCAGAAATCAATTAAACAGAGGAAATTCCCCCAGCATCCCCAAAGACTCACCCAATAAACATTAATAATATAATTCTGTTAAAAACTTTTGAAATGTTTAGAAAACTCTTTTTAAGCTGAGAAATGAACTTACAGCCAAATAACCATTCAAAAGACAGCCTGAGGGAATCCGGTCATCTAAAAGTGAAATGACATCCTGAAAACAACTTCACCTTAGAGTTGGCATACAATTTTGTGATAGCAAGAATCCTCCCCCAGTGGCACATAACAGTAAAAACCCAGTAAGTAAGTCAGGTAAAATTTAGGCAGATTCTATTTTCTCCTTAAAATCTTTATTCTTCCCAAAACTGCTATTTTAATGTACTTTGCACATTACATTCTCCCATTTGTTTCTGAAAAAGCATTTTCCTTCACAAGATAATTAGCAAATATTCACAAAAGAGAAAAAAACAAGGACAAAATCAAGCCCTGAACTTGTAGACAATATTATTCCAAATTTCTTTAGTTCTGCTCTTAATACTTTATGCCAAAAAAGAGATAATTGTTTAACCCACAGAAAATGAAGTAAAACAGAAAGGTAAATTTTACCTTAAAATTCAATTGCTATGCCTTTGCCCACTGCTAACTAAAAAGGCTGTACAAGATTATGAATATTTTTAAAAGCAATTCATGAACACAGTGTACTTTAGGTTTGTAATCTGTCCATGAATATTTGTTAGAGATCCTTTGTCCTAAATCTAAAATGAACTTTATCTAAATAAGTCAGACTGCAAGAGTAAAACTTACATTAAAAGATCTAAAATATAATCTAATATAGAAGAACCAACATGGCAGAATATTAAGCCAAGTTTGATATGCTATTCACATATTTTCCCCTAGCTTTTGCAATACAGGGTAAAAAACAATATATTGGCCTAAGGGGTGTATGCATGTATGTGTGCATAACAGAGAAAGAAACGTTAGAGAAGGAGCAAGGATGCTAGGATTGCAGTCCTAAGAATCGGCATTTCAAAGTACCACAAAGGCAACTTTTATCTTCATCATAGAGGGGCACTTTGAGAATGATCAAAATTCATTTATTCAGCAAATATGCAGAGCAGCATCACAGCACAGTGGAAAGAGTGCCTTGGGATCTGGAGCCTGACAGGTTACTCAACTTCTATGAACAGACACATCTTAACTATAAAACAAAGATAATCACCACCTTTTACAGCTATCATGAAAGCTAAATGGGATAACATATTAGCAAGTTAGGAGTAGGATCAAAAAATCAATCCAAGAATTCTTTTTCCACTTTTCAGAAGTGGCCTCCCTCTCAGGAGATTCCAATATTAAAAGAGATTATATACTTAATTCCCCATCTTACTTTGGTATCAGCACCTTCACCCCCAACTGGCCCAACAAACTGGCCTCTAAAAGCCTTTACTGGATATACTAGGAAGGTCCCTGCCTCAAGTTGTTTACAGTATTATACAGGGATAGGCAGACATGCAAAAAGAGGTGTTCTTACCCCTAAATCTGCCTTGGGGAGTTCATGGAAGATACCCCAGAGAAATTCATTTTTTTGTGTGTTTGAGCTAAGACTTGAAATTGGTGATGATGGGAAGAGGCTTTCCAAATAAGAGACCAGGGACAGAGAGGGCTTAGTATGACTGGGACAATAACATATGCATTGTAGATGAGACAAGGTCAGACAGGTGGGCAAGGGCCAGATACCCAAAAGGCCTTGTAGTCCATGTGAGTCAGTTTATATTCCTTGGGTCTGCTTCAGGACCCAGCTGAAAGGTCACCTTCTTGACCATTCCCTTATGCTCCCCACACCTCTGCACACACCAGGATCCCTTATCCACTCTCTCAGCAACATGTCCTTTTCCATTATGACTCTTATCACAGCTGTGGTTATATCATTATTTATATGACTATGTGATTTATCATCTTTGTCCACTACTAGACTAAAAGATAAACTCAGTACTGTGTAATGCCTGTGTCCATTTTATTCACCTCTGTATCCCTGGGCCTGCCGAGTACAGTTTCCTCAAAATACATAGAAACATTTTACTAAATGAATAAATGAACACATGAAGACTAGCACTAAGAAGCCAAAGAAGAATCATGAGCAGGGGAGTGGCAATAGAGATAACAAACAAATCTCTCTGGCAGCAAAGTGAAGATCAGACTGGAAGGACAAGACTAGAAGCTGGGAAACAGGTAAGGAGACAAGTGAAAATGTCTCTAGGTAAATAATGATTTAAAGACTTTAAAATGACTGGTGCAGTAGTGATGAAGATGTAATGCAGGAGACACATGTAGAAAGTAGAAATCAAGTACTCACTGCAGAGGAGGGAACTCTAGAATAGTCTAGTAGGGAATGGGAATGGTGATGCCGTTCACTCAGACCAGGAATACAGGGCAAGCACAAACATTTCTTAAGCATCTACTACATGCTATTATAGTATAGAGTGGAATATTTGCTTCTAGTTCTAAAATTCTACAATTGAAAAACAATTTAAATCCCACCCAACTGTAATAAAATAAGTATGGTTTCTATTAATATGTTGATGAAATCAACAAACTAAAGTTTAGATTTTTAAAGTTTCTTCATCAAGACACTTCTTCAGTACACAGTGCACTATGCATTACTCTTCCAGACTGGAGACAGATATCAAAGAAGTGGTCCCTGCCTTTAAGGAGTCGCTATCCCTGGGATTGGAGTAAGGTCATGACAGCAACTGAGAAACTGAGACCAAGTGAGATTGAAATTTGACCACCATCACATGCCCTGAAACTCACACTTCTGGAGCACTGATTTCCGAACCTACATTATATGATCTGGGCAAATACATAATTGAGGAGGTATGTGTTTAGATAAACCAACAGACCCAATCTTACCAAAACACAGTGCATTTCTCTTTTCTTTGAGGCTGGAGATGCTCTAGAACTCAAAACAGCACATCACCCTGGCAAAAAAAATGCCCTCCAACTTAAAAGTAACTGAAGAGTAGCCACACGACAGGAAACTGAATGACACAACATCATCACTAAGGAAACGGAAAGACACCTGATTTTTCACGGAGAAGCCTACCTGAGCAGAAGCCAAATGCTGGAGGTACCAAAGCAGAATCTCAGAAGGCTCTGGAAGTGACAGCAGAGAAACACATGTTCAGGGAAGGCAGAGGAGGAATCCTCTTTAGACAGATTCCTCCCTACACAAGAAATGGTTTCCCATGGGACACATGGCCACACCCAAAGCAGATGTGCAGAAAAGCAGATGAGAAAATGTTCCATAGTGTGAACAATGTAGCTACAAATCATTCAGAGGACAACACACTTCCAGGACCCACAATCATTTGCAATACGATTCAACTGTGGGATTTTACACTAGCTCTTCCCAAACTAAAACAAAATAAGAAAAAATCTTCCCTCCTCCCATCACCAAAGCTATCATTCCCGTTTCTCTATTCTCTTCAAATTTTTTAAAAAAGAACAACTGCACTGTCTTCCCTCCTTAATTCCCTTTCACCCACCTGGATCTAAGTTCTTCCCCCACCACTTGACCTTGGCTTCCCATCCTTCCTGAATTCTCTAAGCCCTTTCTCCTTTTCTGCCTGGGAAGTCTACCTATCCTTCAAGACCAGCTCAACTGTCACCTCCTGGTCTTGTTGCACCCATCTCTGTCTCCCAGTTTTGCCTATGCCTCACCACAGCATTCATCTGACTGTACTATTACTGTTGACCTTGGTGTCCTCCAAAGGCCATAAGCTCTTAAAGGAAGAAACTGGTTTTTATTCACTTTTCCATGGCTACACTCTAACGCAGGGCCCCAAAAATAGACACATAAAGGTTTCATGAATAAATGATCAAAGGTTAAGATTCTCTTCAAAACTACTAGAATCCACTCAACTTTTCTATCTAAGAGCTCTGAGAATTTACCTGCTCATGCTTGCACACTGGGAAATACCTAAACTCTGAACAACAGTTTTCCTATAAAAGCATTTGGCTAAAATCTTCTGGCTGATAAGCAATCAGCTGGGATGCAGTTAAATTAAATCTTTATATAGTTCTTCATCTCTGTTTTTAATTCCTAAAACTCTGGCCATGTGGAAAGTTTGCATAAGTTCCTTTTCTTCCTGGCCAGTATAATGAGCTCTTAAGCTCAGACAAGGAGCTACAGGGAAGAAATCATGCCTTATTTATACCAGTGCTTAGAGCTATGGTTGCTCAATATCTCCAAAAATAAATAACTATTTTCTATTTAGTTTCACTTTCTATACGAGGAAAACACTCATAGTCAAGTATAAATGAATAGTATTTCCTGTGACCAGTAAAGATTTCATGAAAGCCTTTTCAGTTTAATAAAGACATTTTTAAAAGACTTCCTTTTAGGATTATGGGATTAATCTGAACCACAAAGGCCAAATCTATATTTATGGTCTAGAAAAATTAAAATTAATATAAATTTTAGTAGAATGTTTTAAACTAATTGCACTTACTGCAATATTACAGTAAAAATGTTCTCACAGTTGTTAAAATAATTAGCAGGGTTAATTTCTGTATACAAAATGAAACAATAAAAATTGGTTATACAAATTTTAAAAATAGAAAGGGGACACTCAAAGTAAATGTAAAAAGAGTCTTTGCTGAGAAAATCTTGAAGATGGAGTATTAAGAAAGCTAGCGCTATGAACTTGATTTTCAACTTCCACACTGCTTCAATATGCGACCTTGGGAATGTCATGTAATTTCTCTCATTTCTAGTTCTGTAAAATGGCTATGTCACCTGTTTTCCTCACAGGTACAATTACAAAGATATTCAAAGAAAAGAATCGGTTTGTCTGTGTGTGTGTGTGTGTGTGTGTGTGTGTGTGTGTGTGTGTGTGTGTTTCAGAAACTTGTCTAATTAATATGTTTTCATCGCCATTTGCACAGTTCATTCCTCTTCAGAAATCTAATTCCAAGAGAAATATTTAAGCAGACGTTGAAGACAGATTTCCTTAAGGGAATGATTTTATAAATCTGGAAAGCAATGTAACATGATTATAAATTAACAAGTTGATTATGTAAGCCTTGACAACCCTGGACTTTAAAGTACACTGATATACATTCTGATAAATTAGAGGCAACAGACTGATTTTGGACATGGCACCCCAACCTACAAGGAACCCAAACTGAATCACAGGCGTTTGACCAGAATTTGGTGGAAATTCAACAGGATGCCCAACATCTGCAGTTCTATCCTTTGAAAGCCATGCTTCATCTTAAAACTGATAAACTGTGAAACACATTAAGTTGGCTTTAACACCTACTCTGAAGATTTTGAGAATGCACTTGATTAAATGGGAGGGAGAAAAAAGTAACTGGACAGTTTGAAAAGTCCTATATCGTCAGAGGTCTATAGACTGACAAACCCTATTGCTAAATTCTCCCCTAATACTGGGCTTTAACCGAACTCGTTATGAACCTACAGGAATGTATCTGGTTCAACTGTTAGGAATAGCCAAGGAACACTCAAGATATAATGCTGCCACTTTCCTGGATCCCAAGTACAAGTAAAAGGCAGGATGGTTTTGTAAAATGGTCCAAAAAGAAATCAACAGGCAAAGACTATAGAAAAGAACGTAGATTTCTCATCAATTCCAAAATTCTAGCTCTCCCTCGGGAATGGCACTGCTCCTTCTTCCTTACCCCGTTGCCCTGTCTCTATAGACAATAATGTCCCCATGCTATTGTAAAGCTGCGGTTTTACCGAGGAACCCCCTTGCTGTGACCAGATTTCTAGATTCGTTTGAAAAAGGAAAACAAATTTAGAAAACAGAACACACCCTCCCTAAAGAACCTGAGGGCGGAGAGCCTGGACGGGGCGCGGGAACCCCGCACTCGGCCGACTCGGGCGGGGCGTGGGGATGCGGACGCCTCCCGAGGTGCCGCAATCCCGCCGCGGCCGCAAGGGCAGGGCCTCCGGGCTCCCGCAGCCGGTCGCCGCAGTGACGGCTCCCGCCCGAGCCCCACCGCCGCGCCGCCGCCCCTCCGCCAGGCCGCGCCGCCGCCTCGCCTGTTAGGGGCCGCGACAGCACGGGCCCCGCGTCCTTCTGGGCCGCGCGCTGCGGCCGGTGCGGGGAGCGCGCAACTTACTTTCCGCCTGCGGCGGGAGCCCCGGCCCGCGCGCCCAGCCCGGGAAGAGCAGAAGCTGCTGAGGCTGCGGAGGCCGGCCCCGCACCCCGGTCCACGGCCGCCGCGCCCTCCAGCGCTCCGCACTCGCCCTTACCTCAGCCGGCAAGCGGGCGTCCGTCCGCAGCGGCCGCGGCGCCGACGACTCCCTCCCGGCCGCCAAGTCCCCGAACCAAGCGCTAATCATAATACCGAGCGGGCGGGCGACCGGCCGCGGGGAGGGGAGTGGGGGCCGAGCTGCGCCTGCGCGGTCTGCGCGTCACTATGACGCGTGCGCCGGGGCGGGGCCAAGGAAAAGGCGGGGCGGGGCGCACCTGCGGGCCTAGGCGTGCAGGCAGCTCGAGGGCATCCTGGCAGCCTCCCGACTCCAGCGAGTCTGGGCCGCGGCTGGCGGGGGGAAGCGGGTGAGGCGCCGGAGGAGGACGGTGGACTGTGGAGGAGGAAACACCTGGGGCACGGGACAGCGACCGGGAAAAGTAGCGCAAGCGGTCGGGAGAAATCGGAGGGAAGGGACTGCGTCCACACAGAGCTCTGCGTCTAGAGGGATGGGGAGGGTGGGAGTGGCAGAGGTGCGGGGAGCGGATTGTACTTTACCCTTTAAGGTTCGCCCCATCTCCCGCCCACGTTTAAGAAAGGAGAGGGAAAAATTATATATACGTGTATTACATATGTGCGTATAGTATATGTTATATCTAATATATATTTTTTTCTTTGCAGTTTCTTCTTACAGAGATTCCTATTTGAGGGAATTCTGTTGATTTTAAACAGAAGGAGAAAAGCCCAGCATCGAATGCAGCGTTGGCTTTAAAGGTCAGTGGGAGACACTGGCCTGACCAGGCTGCTTCTCCTGGAAACAACGTGGAAAGGTAAAAGGTCGTGGAAAGTATTGAAATACATGAAGTTAAGATTAAATGCTCACCAGGCATTCACCGTGACCCTAGATGGTCCATGGCGTCGTCGCCAGGTGGCTCAGGAAGGGAATCTAGCCAGGGAGTGGCTGGAGAGGTTCGGGGGAGGAGGGGCTCTCGGCTCCCCACCTGGATGCTTGGCGCTGTGGATACCAGCTTTCCGGGGTTCCAGGAAGGGAGCGTCCACAAGCCAGATACCAGTTCTCTCCATCCTGCCTTTCACTTTTCTGTTCTCCACTTCTGATCTCCCTTTCCCCAAGAGAAAACTCCTAGGAAAGGACACAAGCCAAAAACGGTGCTTAGATGCTCCAATTTCCGTTAAACTGAGTGGACAGGGAAGAGAAATCTGGATGGCTTTAGCAGATTTCTCTGTTGATCTGCAAATGTCAAAAGCCTTTTCTTTCTCCCTCTTTCCACAGCATCAACTTTGCATGTCTGAAGATGATTGGGAAACTGAAATGGATTTTTGGGAGCTGTGAATTCTTTGACTCTTGGGATTATGATTTAAGGTTTTCTGTGAAAGGGGAACTCCCAGAAACCCTAATGCCCTGACACTAGGTGATGGAATATGAGCCCAGGGAAAGCCTCTGCCCCTGAAGGCTGAGTGAAGGCCCCATCTCTGGGATCACTCTGATTAGGAAAGACCATGAAAGAATAATCTCATTTTGATACTGACACTCTAGCAGAGTTTCCAACATGGATTTGCAGAATTCATTCCTTTGTTGCTGGAAAGCTGGAGAAGCCATACACTTTTCCCCTCAGGGAGATATCGTTATTCAGGGAACCCTGTAGCTAACTAAAGGGGGAAAAAAATCACTCTAATGGTCTCCCAAGGGAATTCCAGTGGCTCAAGTCCTCCACCAGCTGGTCTGTAGCCCCTGAGATGTAACAGTAGTCACAAGAACAAAGACCTTTTTTGATAAACCTGTGAGAAAAAAGTTATATTGCTGCAGAACTCAGTTGAATAAATTCTGTAAGGAAAACAAGGGCCTAAGAATAGCAAAACAATACAGTAAAAGGAATATAATAATAAATTGATTTAAATAAAGTCTGTTCCAACTCTCTTCCAGAGTCAGGAATGGAGTATTTGCTGCATGGTAAATCATTTATTCATCCCTGTGTTTCTTGGGAAGCCAAAGTGCTACTGGCAAGAAGAACATGACCCATTTTTGGTTCCATATCATAAATGTGGTAACATGATCTGATTAGGCTTGGGTAATATTTTAAAATATTCAAGAACAAATTAATATGTTACTACTTAACTTTGAATTTAAGTAAATATGTTTAACATAATGAAGAAACCCTTTCTCCAATCTGCCCTGGGGCTTTCATCAACACATGCTGCTTTTTTTAATGTTAAGTCTTTTTAAGGACCTTCAAGAAGCTTTAATTAGATATACTGCCTTCTACAGAATGACAAGATGGAACATGCCTGCTTTATTACAGTCCCTGTGATTCAGATCTCAAAGATAACATAATGCCACCATTCAAGGAAGAAGTTGTTTATTGGAAGGAAACTAAGGAGATGCTGCATATTAGATCAAGGTGTGAAAAGTGAGCAGATTAATGAAAGAATTGCCATTTTCATCTTGGAATCCCCCAAAGCAGCATGTATAATGTGGTCATCTTCTCTAAATACTGATAGTTTTCATAATTTATGAAAAATTAAAAGAAATATATTTAGAACAACAGATGTTAAGTATTCGTGTACGTTCAGTCTTGAGTTGTGACTTTATATTAATGTGGTTTCCTTTTAGCTATTTAATTAGTCATTTTGTACATTGATATCTGTGCATTTCTGTTTCCTGGCTTCATCCCACTAGGATCAAAATAAAACTTCATTGGAAGAGCCTAAAGAGTTCCTCAAAGACTTTCCCTCACCACTCCCTTGGCATCAGTTAGCATCTCACTCTTTTATCTCAGACTCAGTTATGGCCCAGTGTGTGTGTGTGTGTGTGTGTCAAACAAGGAGTGAAAATGCCTTAAATCTCTTAATTCTGCTTTTTTGCAACCTCTGAACTAGGAGACATTGTTGGCATTGCCTATAGTTAAACCCCAACTCCCACCACTAAGAGCTACGACCTTGAGGAAGTTGCTTAACTTTCTATTTGTTTCCATGTCTATAAAATGGGAATGATGGTGATGATGTGGTGCTGATAATGGTGCCTTTTTTATTGGTTTCATGTAACGCAGTGCTTCTCAAAGTGTGTTACTTGGGTCAGCTGCATCAGCATCTCTTGGGAAATTTAATTATGAAAAATTAAAAGAAATATATTTAGAACAACAGATATTAAGTATTCATGTACAGTTCCATACCAGATCCACTGAATCAGAAACTCTGGTTTCTCCCTTTTAAGAAGACTTCCAAGAAATTATATAAACAAACAAAAATTAAATTTAAAATAAAATACAAATAAAAAGAAAAAAAAGAGAAAACGACTTCCAGATGATTCTGATGCAAACTCTAGAGTTTGAGAACCACTGTTGATGGATTGAGTTTATAGAAAGCATTAGAGCCATGCCTGGCACACATTAAACAGTATATTTATGGATATATTTAAATGAGTGCAATATGATGCTGTTGAGGTATGCAAAGTTTAATTTAGTCCAAAAGAAGCATGTCCGCGCTGTTCCTCCAACAAATCCTGCTTAATCCCTTGCCCGAAGGCTTTAAGGTAGCTTGCCAAGTCCTTCATGATCTGGTGCCTGCCTTCCTTTCCAGCTCTTTTAATTCCTCTATGTACACCATGTCTCCAGCCTTCCCAGTTCTCAGAAAGGGAATGGCTTTCTCACATCTTCAAGCCTTTGCCCATTCTGTACCTCGGCCTAGAAACATCACCCATCCCTTTTCTCCACTTCCTACTCTTGCAGTCTCTTGAATTCCTACTTATCCTTCAAAATCCAGTGTCACCTCCTCTGTGATGCCCCCACCCCTGTCCAGTCAGAGCCAAGAGTTCTCTGGGATACCATACCTCCCTGCACATCCCACTTACAGTACTTAACCATAGGATTTTGTGACTATTTACATTTGTATTTGTTCCCATTGGATCTTAAACCCCTGGAGGTCATGGATTTGAGTTCATTCAATTTCCTATTTATGCAACTAGCACTTAGGTTGCAGATAGGCAGCAGCCCAAGGGCTTTCACCCACAGACTTGGGGTATTTGTTTTGCTCATGCATGATCTTTAAGAATTAGAATCAGCTGTGAATCTCTAAAATTGGGAGATTTAATTTTTACACTTTTATTGAGTTACAGTTTGCATACTATAAAATTCATTGAAAATATGTACAATTCAATGATTTTTAGTAAGTTTATAAAGTTGTACAACTGTCACCACAATTTACTTTTAGAATATTTCCCACCCTAAAAAATGCTGTCATGAACAATTTGCAGGCAATCCCTTCCAACCTCCAGCCCCCGGCAATCAACGATCTGCTTTCCGTCTCTACAGATTTGCCTTTTCTAAAAATTTAAATAAGTGAACTCATACAATGTGTAGTCTTTTGTGTCTGGCTTCTTTCACTTACCAGAATTTATCTATGTTGTAGCATGTATCAGTAGTTGATTCTTTTTTGTTGCTGAATAGTATTCCACTGTATGAATATAGTTCATTTGTTTATCCATTCTTCAGTTGATGGACATTTGGATTGTTTCCACTTTGGGGCTATTTTTAATAATGCTGCTGTGAATACTCATGTACAAGTTTGTGTATGAACATATGTTTTCATTTCTCTCAGATATATACTCAGGAGTGGAATTTCTGGGTCATATGGTAACTCTATGTTTAATATTTTAAGGGCCTGCCAAATTGTTTTCCAAAGTGGCTCTACCACTTTACAATCCCACTAGCAACGTATGAGGGTTCTAGTCTCTCCATATCTCCTCCAACACTTGATATGGTTAGACTTTTAGAGTATTGAATGTGTAGTGGTGTGTCATTGTGCTTTTAGTGTGCATTTCCCTAATATGGTAGGTTATAAAAAATGTTCTTAATCTTAATCCCATTTCTGTGGGTATGAACTCGTTGTAAATAAGACCTTTTGAAGATATTTTTGGTTAAGGTGTAGCCAACTGAATCAGACTGAGTCTTAAATCCTGTTACTGGAGGTCTTATAAAGAGAAAGTCATGGGGAGGAGCAGAAGTCAACAAACCCTGAAGAAAAAGGAAAAGACTGCCATTTGATGGGAAAGCCAAAGAACCCAAGGATTGCTGGCCAGCCAGACTGCTACTGAACCCGGGAGAAAGCCTTTTAGCCTCCAAAATCATGACACAATGAATTCCTGTTGTTAAGCCAACCATTGTGTGGTATTTGTCATAGCAGACAGGAAACTAAGACATCTAATGATTAATGATGTTGAGCACCTTTCATGGGCTTTTTTAGCCATTTGTGTATCATCTTTGGTGAAAGTTCTGTTCAAACTCTTTGCCCACTTTTAATTGGTTTGTTTGTCTTACTGAGTTAAAAGAATTCCTGTTATATTTTGGATACAAGTCCTTAATTGGATCTATAATTTGCAGACATTCTCCTGCAGGCTGTGGCTGCTTGTCTTTTCATTTTTTAAATGATGTCTCTGGAAGTACAAAAGTTTTCAATTTTGATGAATTCCAATTTATCAATTTTTTTTTTTATGAATGACACCTTAGGGGTCATATCTAAGAAATGTTGCCTAATCCAAGGTCACAAGGATTTTCTCTTTTGTTTTCTTCAGGTTTCATAGTTTTCGGTTTAACATTTGAATCTATCATCCATTTTGAATTATGTATGCTGTGAGGTTAGAGTCTAAATTTTTTGTTTATTTGTTTATTTTTGTGAATGGCTATCCAGTTGTCCCAGCATCATCTGTTGAAATTGAATTTTCCTAATTGAATTGCCTTGGCATTTTTGTTGAAAATCAATTGACCATTAATATAAGAGTTTCTGCACCTTCTATTCTGCTCCATTGATTTATATGTCTGCTGTCATTATCACCCATTCTTTACTACTGTCATTTTATGTAAGTTTTGAAGATAGGTAGAACAAATCCTCCAACTATGTTCTTTTTCAAAATTGTTTTGTTCTAAGTACTTTGCATCTCCATGTCAATTTTACTATCAGATTTTCAATTTCTACAGAAACAGCCTGCTAGGCTTTTGATGGGGATTGTGTTGCGTTTTTAAATTTATTTTGGGAGAATTGCCATCTTAACAATATTGACTCTTTCAATTTATGAACATGTATATCTTTTGAAATGTCTCTCAGCAACGTTTTGTAGTTTTTCAGGTCTTACTCTTTTGTTACATATATTTCTAAGTATTTTTTATGCTATTGTGAATTGAATTTTCTTTGTTTCATTTTTGGATTGTTCATTGCCAGTACAAGAAATATAGTCCCTTTTTATTTATTAATTTTTGGGTCCTATGACATTCCTAAACTCATTTATTAGATATAGTCAGATTTTTTTAAATTCACTAGGATTTTCTAGATACAAGATGATATCATACACAAATACAGCTTTATCTCTTCTTTGCTATTCTGGATGCCTTTATTTCTTCTTGCCTTATTGAGTGGCTAAAACTTGCAATACAATATTGAATAGAAATGGTGAGAGCAGACATCCTTGCTTTGTTCCAAAACTTGGGGGAAACACCTTTAGTTTTTTACTATTAAGTATAATGCTTGCTGTAGGTTTTTCATAGATTTTTTTTATCTGGTTGAGGAAATTCCTTTATATTCTTAGTTTATTGAAAGTTTTGTCATGAACAGGTGTTGAGTTCTGGCAAATGCTTTTTCTGCATGTATTGACATGATTGTGTGGTTTTGCCCTCTATTCTATTAATATAGTATATTACATTAATTAATTTTGGGATGCTAAACCAGCCATGCATTCCTAGGATAAATCCAACTTGGTCATGGTGTAGAATCCTTTTTTATATGTTGCTGGATTCAGTTAACTACTATTTTTTTTTAAGAATTTTGTGTCCATGTTCATGAGGGATATTATCTATAGTCTTCTTTCTTTCTTTCTTTCTTTCTTTGTAATGTCTTTGGCGTCATAGCATGACTATTAAGTGTTACCTCCTCCTCTGTTTTCTGAAAGTGTTTGTGAAGGTTTGTTATTATTTTTTCTTTAAATATTTGATAGAATTCACCAGTGAAACCATATGGATCTGGACTTTCCTCTATGGAAAAATTTTTTAATTACTAATTCAGTTTCTTTATTTGTTATGGGCCTATTTGGATTTTCTATTTCTTCTTGAATCAGATTTAGGAATTTGTCTCTTTCTAAGAATTTGTCTGTTTCATCTAAGTTACTAGCTTTTTGCCAATTCTTTTAGGTTGGTAACAATGTCTCCTCTTTCATTCCTGATTGTGTTAATTTGTGCATTCTTTCTTTTTCCTGGGTCAGCCTAGCTAAAGATTTATAAACTTTATTGATATTTTCAAAGAACCAACTTTTGGTTTCATTGATTTTCTCTACAGTTTTTCTGTTTTCACTGTTTTCCTCTGGTCTTTACTATTACCTACCTTCTGCTTTCTTTGGGTTTAACTTGTTCTTTTGAGACCTTTCTGTTCTAAAATAGTCATTAAAAGCTATAAATTTCCCTCTAAACTCAGCTTTAGTTTTATCTCATAAATTTTGATATGCTGTGTTTTTGTTTCACTTCAAATCTTTTCCAATTTCCTGCATTGAGTTCCCCTTTGACCCCTGAGTTATTTAGACCCATGATTTGTGTAATTTCCAAGTATTTGGGGATTTAACAAAGTTATATCTGTTGTCCATTTCTTATTTAATTCTGTTGTGTTCAGAGAACATGCTATGAATAATTTCAGTCCTTTTAAAAATATCTAGACTTTTTTGTGGCCTAACATATGGTCTATCCTGAAGAATGTTTCATGTATGCTTGAAATGAATATGTATTCTGCTATTTTTAGGTGGAGTGTTCTATAAATATCAGATCCATTTGGTAAATAGAGTTCAATTTTTCTATAAACTTGCTGATTTTCTGGGTAGTGGTTCTATCAGTTACTCAGTGGAGTACTGAAATGTTCAACTAAAATTTTGAACTATTTCTCCTTTCAGTTCTGTCAGTTTTTACTTTACGTACTTTGGGGCTCTGTTGTTAGGTGTGTACATGTTTATAATTGTTATTTCTTCCTGATCTAAATACCCTGTTAGCATCATCTTTGTCTCTAGTCTTCAAGTCTGTTTTGTTTAATATTAATATAGTTATTCCAGCACTCATATGGTTTCTCTCCTGTAGCTTTCTCCATCTTTTTAACTTCAACCTATTTTTGTCTTTGAATCTGAAATGTGTCTCTTGTATGTTTATTGATCCTGCTTTTTTGTCCATTCTGATAATCTCTTCCTTTTGGTTAGTGTTTAGTCTATTCACAAATTTTTAAATATATTATTTTATATATATATATATATTTTTTTTAGTGATTGCTGAAGGGATTACCATATATATCTTATCGCAATCTACTTCAACTTAATATTGACTTAGTTCTGGTAAAATGTAGCAACCATGCTCCAATGCAGCACCATTCTCCCTCCTTTGAGCTGTTATTGTCTTATATCTCTGAATGTTATAAAGCTGGTAATAAAATGCCCTAATTACTTTATACAATTTTATTGAAGAGAAAAACTATATTTTTGCTACTATTTATATTTATCCACATGTTAACATTTCTGTTGCTTTTACTTTCTTCCTGTGGATTTGAGTTTTCATTGGGTATTGTTTCCTTTAAGCCTGAAAGACTTCTTTTAGTGTTTCTTGTTAGGCAAGCAGTAAATTCTCAGTTTTTATCTTGGAATGTTTTTATTTCACCTTTATTTTTGAAGGATAGTTTTGATGGATATAAAATTATTGGTTGATAGTGTTTTTAAGGTTTTACACTTTATATATGTATCATTCTGTTGCATGTGGCCTCCATTGTTTCTGATGAGGAGTTCAGCTGTTAATCATATTGTTTTTCCATTGTAAGTGATGAGTCATTTTATCTCGCTGTTTCCAAGATTTTCTCCTTGTTTTTGTTTCAGGTTTGTCTATAATTTAGGTGTGGATCTCTGTGTTTATTCTATGTAAGGTTCATGTAGTTTCTTTGATCTGTAGATTGATGATTTTCGTAAAACTTGATAAATTTTCAGTCATTATCTCTTCAAATATTTTTTCTACACTTTCTTCACTTCCACGAAGACTTCCATTACATGTATTTGATATGCCCCATGTTGTGCCACAGGTCTCTGAGATGCTATATTTTTCTTCAATCTTTTTAAAATTCTGTTCTCCAGATTGGATAATTTCCATCAGTTTATCTTCATGTTCACTGATTCTTTTCTTTTTTTTTTTCCATGTCAAATCTGTTCTTAAGCTCATCTAGTAAACTTTTCATTTTTTTTTGTTTAATGAATGGTGTTCATTTAATGCAGGTGTTGAGACATTCTTTTTATTTAGTTGATTATCATCTCAGCAGAGAACATTTTAATCTTAATTAGGTGGGTTTTTTTCCCTTTTCTGACCACTTCCAAGAAATGAAATGGTGATTGAGAAGAGAGGAAAAGCATCATGTAGCTGCATCCTTTAAAAAAATGAAAAGTATGGGAAGAGGAAAACCATACAGTAGCATTCCCTCCTGGAAGAGAGGAATGCTGCCGCCTGCCCTCTGGAGATCCCACAGAGGGAACTGATACTAGCCCAGTTTATGGACACCACCTCCTTGGAGAAACAGTGAATAAGGTCTAGTCCACTTCTGGGCCACTCACCAGGAGGGTCCTGCAGTGTTTTACAAACATTGCAAATTGATCATATATGGTTTGCTTTGACAAGGAGGTTCCTCTTTAACACAGTGGATTCTTAAGTCCTCAAATGACTTGTAATTGATTAGGAATTATAAAATCCAAGATTGGAATATTAATTACTGATTCTCTGGGACATAAAATTTTATGGGAAAAAGTATGTTTGGTTTAATGATGAAGATCTGTATTATTTACATAAACCACTTATATTAATTATTTATAATAATATTAATGGTATTTAGTGTCTTGTTTAATTTTCACCAAAACAATTGTAAAGGCAGATACATTCATTATCCCTCTTTTACAGATGATGACACTGTGGCCTCACACACCCAGGGTATCAAATGCAGAAAGTGGTGGAGCTGGGATTGTTTTCCAGGAGTTCCCCAGAACCCACGCTCATTAGCATTATGCTAGTCTACCTCCTTAAACCCTGCTGTCTGCATAAAATGACATTGGGTAGTGTTATAGCTCTTTTAGAATTTGTCTAGCAGGTTTTCTGGCTTTAGCTAGAAAACACACATACACAAAATGACATTGGGTAACCCAGTGAGGAGTGCTACTGCGAAAGATATAGAAATATTCTTCAATTTGTCCCTTTCAGTGCCTTTTTATGCTTTTACTCTTAATTCAGCAAAAACATCCACAGAGAGTGCTAGTAACAGCTCAGGTCTTTGACTCTCCAGTGCACTAATTTAGAACTCAGAGAGAACTTAGAAGTCCTAGACTATAGGTAGCTAATATCCCTTCAACTGTCTCTTTCAAATAGACTTATGTATTTGGTTTATGATATGTTTTAGATACCAAGATACACAGCTAGCTGAGTTGACATCCAAGTGTAGGAGCCACAGTGGGGTTTGGGGGTTGGGCTTTTCCACAACAGGGAGCTTGTTCTTTTTCAGAGCAGCCAGTTACATGGTTGAGTGGTTCTAAACGTAAGAGAGACCCTTCTTCCCTCTGACTTCCACCGACTAGTCCTAGTTCAGAACAAGTCTCCCTATATGTAATAGCTTTGCAGAGATGTGGAAGTGTGAAAATAAACCTTTCATGTTGATTATTTTGCTTTCCAATTCTAGGATTTCCATTTTGTTCTTTTTTATAAATTTCTATTCCTCTATTGAGATTCCCTATCTGTTGAGTAATTGGCATCATATGTTCCTTTGATTCTTTAAACATGTTTTCCTTTCATTCTTTGAACGTATTTATAATATCTGCTTTGAAGTTTTTTCTGATAAATTCAAGGAGGCTAGTAAATGTAGTTTTCAGTTCGTCATATGCCACTTAGGCTACAACAAGGAAATCAGCATTCTAATAGAAAGGAGAGAAGAGTAGGATGGCTATTGGGTCAGTGACCAGCAGTCTCAGCACTCAGATCATGAAAAAGAAATGACCAACACCCCAGAAGCCCTCTTGTGCCCCCTCACAGTCTGTATCCCACCCAAGGGTAACCACAGCCTGACTTCCTATAACATAGATCATTGTTGCCTCTTCTTCATCTTCATATAAATTGGGTTATACAGAGTGTGTTGTTTTGTGTCTGGCTTCTTTCACTTGCAGCGTGAATAGTAAAGGGAAAAAAAAAATGGTATCAAAGCAGTTTAAATTTTCTAACAAATGAGTTATTAGTCACCCTGAAGGAAGACGATGATTGGAAATGGAATTATTCACCTCCATTCCTTGAGTTAGTTGTCATTAACTACCCATTTACTCTTCAGCTACAGACAGTCAATAGAAGTGACCACCAGCCCATAGATCATTAGGTGTAGTAAAGTGTTCTTCCTTATGGGAGTTACTAAAAATATTTTTAAATTAGAGCCACATGAGAGCTAAATGATGGACACAGAATGGATGGCCCTAGTGCTGGCTAGAGCAGAGTCCTAAGGCTCCTGCTAGACAAGGTCTTAGACTTCAGTTGCTGGATTATGAGAAAGACTTTTTGGGGGGAGTGTCCTCAGTAAGGGGTCAAAATGACCAAGGCAGAAAAATTCAGAATTTCAGGCAGCAGATAGTTACCAGTCAGTGCAGAACAAGTTCAATGTTTTAATATCAATACAGCAAGTTAGCTGAATGCTGGCACTGTTCTTTGCTGTAATAACCATTCTGATGGTTTCAAGCTGTATGTAACCCAGAAAATAATTGAAAGCAATGAAACCCAGAAGAGAAGGGAGAGAGCAGCAGGCACCACCACGTGCCTGGCCGTGAGGCAGAGGAGTCCAGGATTGCCGGAAGCAGTCTTCAGGGAGAAAGCATCACCGGTTAATGCCTTGATTTGGACATTTTCATGGCCTCAGAACTGTAAGCTTGTAAGTTAACAAATCCCCATGGTTAAAAGCCAACCCAGTTCTGGTATGTTGCATTTTGGCAGCTTTAGCAAACTAAAACAAACATGAAGACTGTGCAGCCTCTGGTGAAACTGTGACTACAGGGCATACTGGCATCATGAGGAACCACTACAGCTCATCTGTCTTGATGAAGGTGAGACTTGTTTGTCCACTTATGGACAGGAGGACAGGACATTTGGCAGTGCAGACAGTGCAGCTGGAGTTGGCAGCTGGAGTTGGTGTCTGGTTAATTGAACAGAGCCAACCTAAGCCATCAGGGCATCCATGTCAAAACAGCTGAAGCTTATTTCCTTCGTGCAGTCTTGCAAATAAGAATCTACTCATTTCCAGTTCACAATTCTCTTTAGCTTTCCCAACCTGCTGCAAAATGAAGGTGTGTTCCGCATTATATAAAAATAACAAAAATAAAAGCAGGATGGAGAAAGTTGATTCAGGATCCATGACCATTCTCCTAGATATAGTTGTTCTGTGCTTGCTGCCAACATCCTCTCCCTTGCCTGCCTGCACTGTGAAGACCAGCAAAGCTTTCCCAGCCTTCCTGACAAGTAGGCGTGGCCGTGAGACCCAGTTCTGGCCAATGAGATTTGGGTGGAATTCTGCTGTGCAAGGATACATGGGGTTTGGAGAAAGCTTTTGCTTTTCTGATAAAAGGGGACAGCTGCAGCTGGCCCTGACCTTCCTCTTTCTTATTGCCCTGACTGTGGGTGTGATGCCTGGGACAGGAATTGCCATCTTGCAACCACAAAGTAGAGGCCAGGAGACCCACAGCCCTGCTGGCTCTGGACCTCATGAGCTGCTGAACAAATGCTAACAGCTGCCTGCCCAAGACTTTTTGTTACATGCAAAAATTGAAAATGCTGTTTGTTCATTAAACTTACTTATAGCTGAAAGCACTTCTAACTGATACAACTAGTATGAACCATTACTTGTCATGAATAGGCTAAAGAGAAGTTGAGGATTTTGCAAGTCTAGTTAATGCATCAGAAAGAAGCTGTGGATACTTGTTGACAAAAGTAAGAGAGTTATCAAAGACTGCTGGGGTCTGGTCAAAAGAACTTTGGAGCTGACTTGAAGGGCATTCCATTGGCCAAAGATGGGACTACGTCAACATCAAAGGAACATTGACTGCAATGGATTACAACGTGTTTAAAATGGATAAATAAAGGTTTAGCATCCAACACTTCTCTTTCTTGTATGAACTGTACCTTAGAGTAACCAAAGACATGTTGAGAACTTCTTTGTAAAAGAATTCCAGTTAACAAAGAAAGAAGGAATGACAGAATTGGGAAATCACAATTTTGCAACACTTGATGAAATCATGAATCTTAGTAATGACCATCAAAAACCATTAGGCAAAAGGTTGACAGGGAACTGTTTATATTGCATGAATCAAGCTGACAACACCTGAACCCACTGATCAATTTTGACTTCTAAAAGTAGGACAACCAGCCATTATGTGCCTCGTAATATGATACAACAAAAAGTACAAAACATCTCTTGTGAAGTTTTCTAGCCAAAAACATTTTTAATAAAAATCTTAAAATTGAAGAACAAGTTAAATGACACCAGGGGAGAAACAGTCTAATCCAGAATGTGGGATATTTTATAGGACAAATGACTCATTTCTCCGCCTACCCCACCCCCCAAATAGATGGCATAAAAAAGAAGAGAGAAGAACTGTTACAGGGTAAGTGAGACTTCAGAGCCTCTTCAATCAAATACTATGTGTAGGTCTTGTTTGGATTCTTATTTGAAAAAAACAACTATAAAAAATTATTTGCACTCATTAGGAAAATTTAATAGGTTCTGAGTATTACATCACATGATAATGGCATTTTGGTTATGTTAAAAAGTCTTCTCTGTTATGGATACCTATATAAGTATTTATGGATGTGAAATGATACCTGGAATTTGCTTTAAAAGCCAATTTTGCAGCAAAAGCCAAACAAAAATTGCATATGCAGGGCAGGGAGTGGATAGTAATAGAGGAAACAAGATTGTGTGAAAGGTAAAGGGGTTCATTATATTTTTCTCTCCACTTTTATACATGGTTGGACACTTTACATGAAGATTAAAAAGAGAAGATTATTTAACTTGATTTTCCTGTCATTCTTGGTGTCAGTAGCAACAAAAATGAGAAAGGAATAAAAAAAAATCCTGTCACAAGGCCCTGAATTATATTGCCTCTGGTAATAGTGTTAGTTTCATAAAAGCTAAACAAACTATATCATCACAAAACTAGGATATAAAACAATCTCAAATGTCAGTAAGATTTTAGGGGTACTTTAGAGATACTAGTCCTTCTGCCCAGGATGCCTTCTGTGTTCTTGTTTACCTGTGGGACTCTCCAGAAAGGCTCTCCCCTCTGTTCCCACATGTTCCCAGGAGCACTTTGCTTCTCCTGTTGACCTCTAATAATTTGTCTGCACTCTTCCACCAGACTGTGAGCCACCCCCACCCCAAAGCCCCTAAATCAAGGACCAAGGATTGATTCCTGTTATCATCCACATTCCCTGTACCTAGGATGGTATTGACATTTAGTAGAAGCACAGTAAGTTTTGGAGGGAATGTATACACAGAACCCAATGCACCATGTTTCATACTTGTGGAGTCGGAAACCCCAAAGGTTGAAGTTTCTGTACAAGGACCACAACTCTTCAATATCAGAAACATTGCTGAGTACTTACATCTTCTGGTCCCTAATTCAGTGCTGCTTGTGATTCTCATTTCTGATTCCAATAGTCTTCCTCTTTATGAGTGGGCCCTTTGTCTACCAGTGCCAAATGTGCTATTTCCAGTGCATCCCCTAATCCCAATTTTCATGATAAACTCATTCTCTTTGTATGTTTCTAGTAGACATTACCCAAATTGTTTTAGGCAGAGGAGATGATGAATAATTATATAGCACAAACAACATGATATTGTTTTAAATAATACTAAGTAGAATCCTTAAGATTTAGGCTTTCAGAGCTATTAAATCTTCCTTTATTTCAGCTCCAGCATCTAATTTGCTGATTCAAGAAACCAGCCCAGAAATGTCTTCAAGTTTTGTCCCTAAAATTATGGGCATACACTATGGTGTACGTGGCAACCCACTCCTTACTGAAAATAACCTTGATTTTCTTTGAGCCTCATTGACTGCTCTGAGCCAGACTTTGGTCAGAGGTCATACTCAGCTACTCCACCAAGCCCACCCAGGATTCAGGAAAGACCTTTTTTTTTTTTCCTGAGACTCCCCCAAATTACAAACCACAGTGATGGAAAATCAACCCAGACATCCATCTCACACCCTCATTGCTCACTTCTACATACCTCAGGTCTTAGCTTAGATATTGTGACCTTTGACCTCTCACCTGGCTTAGGAGGCCTCCTTTGTGTTCTCATAATACTTTAAAAGTCACCAGGCATGGCTCTTTCAACACACTACTACCATGGTCTCTTAACTTCATTCTTGCCTGCAGCTTCTCCAAGTTGGCTCTGTAAGCTTCCGCCATTGTATCCCCAATGTCTTGAACACAATAGCTACTCAAAGAACACTGGTTTAGTATACTCATACCTCTGTTCGTTCTTTCCCTTTCTTTCTTTCCTTCCTTCCTTTCCTCCTCTCTCTCCCTCCCCTCCTCCCTAGCTGTCTTCTTTCTTTCAACTGAACTGAATCTACATTTTCTCCTCGTCCAGTCTCCTTGTCTGCCTCTTTGAATAGAGGAAAATTGAGGGTGTGGTTGTTGGTGAAAGGAACAAAGACCTGTCAAGAGCTGAGCCCTCCTCTTCTGACACTCACACACTCCCTTATACTGCTGGGGCCATGACTCACCTGGAGGATGACTAAACTGATCCCCGACCAGTGCTTGGAAGCTCCTCCTGACTAGGTTCCTTTGCCTGGACCTGATGCTAATCAGCATATCTCAATCTGCAATAAGGAGGATGGGCGTGGATTAGTTTGATAATCCCATACTTACGAAAGAGTAAGGTCTCAGTTATTCAAAGTAATGGCATATTTATGGGAGTTCAGAGCCAAGAGAGGGTCAGAAAATGAAAACAGGATGGTTTCTTTCACAACAGTGACCTGAATCTAACGCTACACCAAATAAAATCACTCAAAAGGGCCTAATTCAGCTTGCAGGGGTTGTTAATCCTGGTCATAAACTAGGGGGAAAAAATCACTAATGTATACTTGGACTACACCAAATAAGGTTTAATGAACATAAAATTTACTGTCCCCAAATCTCTACAAACTCATGCCTGAATAGTTCAAATCAGTAATATTAGAAAAGCATCTTTTCAACAGATTCACTCATTGTTAGTTCTGGTAGGAAAATATCAGTATAGTCGATATCCACAATAGCTTGCCTGCTGAAAGACCATTTGAGAAGGGAGAAAACTGGGGGAATCTTGGACCTGAGGCTATGTCCAGGGCTCAGAGCCAGCTACCCCATCATCTGGAGCATTGGGAGCACAAAAACTCTAAGCTGTGTCTGCCTTCAAGGAGGTTACAGTTTACGTGCTGTCAAGGTGCCGTGGACTATGTACCAATTCACTGTGTAGACAAGGAAGAACACTGAGTTCATAGAAGGAGGAAAGAAGAACATTTCTCTAAGCATATATGTATAGTGCTTTTAACTGGTACAGAGTTTTGGCCTCTGCAATGCTTTCCTATCCATCAGCATTTAAATTCCATGAGAGCAGAAACCTCAGGCATTTTGTTCACACTGTAGCCCCAGCACCTTTCTCTGGTGCAAGGCATGGAGTGAGAGCTTGATAAATATTTGTTGGACAAATGAACCAATGGGTATACTGTGTCTTGTATATTTTGGGAAAGAAAACTGAGAAGCAGAGAAGTGAACTGATGTATTGTGAGGAGGTGGTCACCAGTCCAGCATTTGGTCCATATGACTCATTACTGTTAGTTGCTCATAAAACATAACTGAACTCCTGTCCTGGTGTTCCTCCTATTTTTTTTAGAAGTAGGAAAATAGAGAAACACATGGTTAAGTGACTTATAATGCAGAACTAATGATAGGACTTGACTCAATGTCCAAAAAGAGGTAATAACTACTATTCACAAAATTACAGACATGGAGACCCTTTTTTAGGAGGAAGAGAGGCATGGATTTTGTTGTCTTCAACCATGAAATGACAATCTCCAAGCCCCTTTCTGTTAAACTGTGTTCCTTCCTTGCTTAGTAGCCAAAGTGTAAAAGTGTATGTCAGTTCAGTTCCTTATATTATTAGAGGACATAACAAGGAATTTATATAGGTCAGAGAATATTTTAAAATTCCAAAGAGAAGAGCTGTTAATGAATTTAGTCTGGGGTGTTTTGCCACCAGAAAAATGATAGACCTCTTCTAAACACCTTTAGCTGTTTGCGCATCAAGAAAAGTCACACATTTTCTCTCTATCAAAAGTGTAAAGAAAAAAAAAAGGCTGAGTGCAGTTGCGCTCCTGATACATTGAGGACTGGGACTGTTTTTAAATTCCCTATATATTGTGATAACCCAGAGGACCATGAGAAAGCTCCCCTCCGAGAGGCACAGGAGGCCAGTGATCTTTTGTTCCATGTCAGGACAATCTCAAAAGGTGCAGATTGAAATGCTGAGGCCGGGCACATTCTTACCCATGGGACCAAAAAAAAAAAAAAAAAAAAATGGGCCTGCATTTTGTTTTGTTTTGTTTTTGATTAGTGCTTATGATGTCTTCCCAGAAATTCCCACCTCTGCCACAGCAACTCCTACTAGGCCATTCGCAGCCTCTAGATGAAGCTCCTGATTTATGTTTTTACCATGTAATAGGATCGTTTGCATTGCAAATCCTATTGGTTTTTCTCTGTGGATAATTTCCTGATGAATTCCTGTGAGAAGTCTGCTATGAATATCTAAGTTCAAAATAACCTTTAAAGAAGCCTCTGTCCTGTTACGTGAATTTAAATCCCTGTCGATCCCTTCCTCACCCAGAACTCTGAATTGCAAGCAAGGGAGTGGAGCAGACGCAGAGTTTGGATCTTGGGTCAGCCACCCATCCCTGTGCAAGCTCAGCCAACGCCTTGGTTTGGCACCTGTATTATGGTGCAATACCCCCCTCAAAGGGCTGTTGAGGTGAGGATTAAATGAGTGAAGTCATGAAGAGTGCTTAGAAACCATCAGTAAATGTCAGCTGTGCTGATGCTAGGAAGTGAGGTCTAGCATTTTGGGAGCAGGATTTCTGATCTCAAAACATAATGTTCAATTCCAGACTTTGTGTGAAATCAAATCCAAAGCAAAGAGATTAAACTTGAAGGTACAAAGGATCAAAGGACTTCAACTCTTTTGGCAGTAGCTATTAATATTTAAAACGATCATCCCTCCGCAACCAGGAATTCTACTTTGCAGCATGTCACCATTTCTCTCCTAAAGAAAGCCACACACCCTGGCATGAGAAAGTATAATTCAAGCATTTTCACTGTAGCATTACTTATGCAGGAAGGAAAATTGTAAATAACCCAAATGTCCACTAATGGCTTTAAAAATGTATATCCAAATAATGGAACACTACACAGCCAAAAATGATGAGGTAGTCCTCTATCTTCTAACATAGAAATTTCCTCAAAGCATATTGTTAAATGAGAAAAAGCAAAATGCAGACTGACACAAAAAGTACCATTTATGCAAAAATAAAAATTCAAAACAATCATATGATTTCTCTTGGAATATACATGTGTACATAAATAAATGTTGTAACCAAATGTGACTTCAGCTTTCCTGATAAGTTTTGATTTTGTTAATAATGTATTTCATGTATAAAGTAAAAATCACATATAATAATATATTTATGTGTAATAGCTAATTCATATAGCAATGTATAACATAGTACAAAATTTATTATTGAAATAATTTGTTAAAAAAATTTATTATAGTAATTTATGATTTTTATTTATACTCTTAAGCATGCAGATTCCTGGGTTTCATCCCCCGACTCCTAATCTGATTCCTGCATGTTTTGGGTAGGACCCAAGAACCTGCACTTTTAGCAAGGGGATTCTGCTCTGATGGCCAACTCTGAGAAATGTTTCATTTTATAAGTTTCTTCTCCCACTGTCAGGCATGCATGGATCACTCAGAGGTCTTGTTAAAGCACAATTCTGTTGCAGCAGGTCTGGGGTGGGGCCCAGGATTCTGTATGCTAACAGGCTGCTGCTGCTTGACCTTGAACCCTACTGCAAAGTTTGACTTGAGTTAGGCTTTGCAATGGGTAGAAATTCGGTGGGTGCAGGGAGGACCTCAGAAGAGGAGAGGCAGAAACAAGGGAACTGTGGCCAGGAAGGGCAAGGGAACCAGTCTGACTGAAGGGGGAGCAAAAAAGCCTGGGGGGCCTCTTAGTGTCACCAGTACTTGGCCCATCAGCAGCTGCTGGTGGCATTAGGTGGAAGCCCCTGACCCCAATCACAAGTAGAGGAGAGGATGAGTGTGGGGCGGGAGCCCGGAGGGGAAGGCCATTGTCCAAGGTACAGGTGCCCAAAGAATAGTTGGTTATCTACTGTTGGGTCCAGCTGGGACTGGGCCCAAGGTCAGGGCTGCCCAGCAAGTCAGACCACCCCCCAACCCCCCAAGGAGACAGTTGATCTGGTTCCCTCTCCTGGGTGGAGGTCTGGCCCTGAATTATAGAGGGGCTCTAGAGTGGCTTATAATTTGTAGAGGATACAGAATTGCTTTCCACATTTGTAGGACTAATCAAATCTCTTCCGATTTCCTTTGAGCAAAATGACGTATTTTCCAACTTGATCACTTTAATTTAGCAGGATTTGGACTGGCTCACACAAATTTTGAGAGATCTTTGAAAGAAAGGGGATGATAAAGGTCAAGATGACAATATAGGATTGGATCAGACAGGGACTGAGCATAGTGAAGCCCCAGCATTCCTGGGTCATGTCTGACTCAAGGAGGCTATTTGCTTCTGAATAGTTAACTGAATTCTCTTTGCAAAAGGAGGTGGAACCACCCAATGTCTTTCAAAACTCATATCTAGGGTGACTTAGGAATAGCAGGGTCCCGTTAACACCCATTTTGCATTTCCAGCTCTGGTGGCTCCCAGGCAGTTTCTCCCACTTGGGGCTCCCTTCCCCTTCAGCAGTTACCTGAGTACAGAGAGGTACAGACACGGTGGCAGGGGAGACATGGCTTTCCCAGTGCTAGATCTGACCGCTGCAACATGGGCAGAAGGTCTCAAAGGGGCTGAAAGGTAACAGTAGCACACTTCAGAAACTCTGCATGTTTGTTCTTTATTAGCAGTTGCATATTTTAAGCACTTAACTGGTTGTTTGGAGATTACTATGAAAACTGTTTTAATTGCATCTGAAGGAAATACAAGCAGACACCTGCATTACAATTTGACAGCCCAACTTCCACTGAATTCTGCTTGCATGTGAACAGTTAGATGCAAAATCGAGAATCCAGTTCTTTGGGGGTAGTAAGATCATGGGTTGTTGTATCTTTTACACTTTGATCTTGACGGTGCCACTATCTTTTCAATTAAAAACAGAACTTATACATAGCTGACCATTTTCTAAATATGTGATTTAATTATTTTAATAAAATTATTTTCTAATTGGAAAAGCAATCAAAACATGCTATTATAGGAAGTAGAGAAGGTACAATAAAGACATCTATATTTTGCAGTATGTTAAAGAAGAAACTCAAAGAACAGTTTTTTTAAATAAACTTTTTGTTTTGGAATAAATTTAGCTTTACAGAAAGGTTGCAAAGATAAAACAGAGATTCGTATCCCCTTTATTTAACTTCCCCAAATGTTAACACTTTACATAACTATGGTACATTGGTCAAAGCTAAGAAATTAGCACTGGTATAATGCTATTAGCTAAACTGCAGAGGTTATTTGGATTTCGCCAATTTGTCCATTAATGACCTTTTTCTGGCCCAGGACAAGGCAATCTAGGCAGAGGACACAGCTTGGACAACGGTCCTGAGATGGGAAAGAGTTCTGGCATGGTCCCTAGCAAAGAAAGAGGCCCTTCATAAACTTCGTGAGCAGATGAATGAAGTTCCTGGGTTCACGGTGTATTCGAGGAGATGTTTATGTAAGAGAATAGAAAATGAACCAATAATACTTGCCAACAGCACCCTAATGCCCCACTTTGGCTCTCAGTCTCCCAGTCCCAATGAAAACAATCCCTCAGGGTCATTAGGAGTCTCTGAGGGAACCTCCTTCCTCTCCCTCAGTCCATGGGTTGGTCCAGCACATAGTCACCCAGCCATCCTGGTCACTCAGGTTGTAGTGGAGGGCTCTTTGCTCTTCTGGCTCTGGCCAAGCTCCCTCCTGCACCAGGTGGGTCCTCCCCGGCTGCCTGGGAGGACCTCTGCTCTAGCTTCAAACTTGGCTTTGTACATCGTGACTGCACATCCCTGTTGTCCATTGGATCTCCTTGCAGAAGGATACACCTTTCTCTCCTGCAGGGCTCTGCAGACCAGGTTGCTCAACTGCATGTCTGCTGCTAAGGGTCACTCGGTAGCCGACTCACAAGAGATAGCCGACTCCCTAGGGGAATTTTTGGGAGAGTGTCAGGAGCCCTCATGTTTCACATAAGACCGGAGAACTAATCTTGTGGTTATGCCAGGCTGGGCAGCAGACATGGTACAGCCCGTGTGCTGCTGCCATGATGACGGTGACCTCCAGTTGCCCTGACAATACCGCATCCCGCACGTTCTCATCAGTTTCTGAAAGGACTGGTTGAGGCAGTGAGAGGAGGATCTGCTCTCTTGACTTCCCCTAACTCCCAAGACCACACATAAAGAGATGTCCCAGTGACTGGAGTGGACTAGGATGAGCAGTTGGATGCTAGACAGCCCAACCATGACATATGTCCATTATGGTAATTTTGTTCATTCCTATAGCCATCATCTAATGATTGTGGTAGGAGTGGGAGACCCAAAGGTGAAAAAGACATAGAATGTTGTTTCCAGAAATTTGCCTTTACTCTCAGAAGGGAGCAGATGGCAAACACATCAGAGCAATGAGTTGGAAGGGCCTGGAAGTATGTCTATGCCAGATGCATAAAGGAAGGGGTGATTAATTCTGCCTGGGGAGGGCAGGGGGTGGCTGCTAAAGCTAGATAGCAGAGGTAACACCTGAGCTGTGTCTTGAAGGAGGGTTGTTTGGCTGGCAGTTAGTTTGCAGGCATGTTTGGGCAGGGGAGGAGAGCATTCCAGGCAGAAAGAACAGCAGCTGCAAATGCATGGAGGTGTGAAGTAGGCACAGAGTTTAGGGAGTTGTAAAACATTTGCTATGGCTGGAATTCTCAGTTTGAATGAATTCTGGCAGAAAGTTCAGGCTGATCAGATAGTCAAGGGTTAGGCCAAGCCCAGGACATTCTGTAGATCGGTGCTGTACAATATGGTTGCCACTAATTGTATGTGGCTATTAAATCTAAATCAATTAAAATTAAATACAATTAAAAATTCCATTCCTCAGATATACTACTCAGGAGTGGACAGCACAGATATAGAACATTTTAATCATCACATAAAGTTCTGCTGAACAATGCTGGTCTAGGCTGTGGAGAACCACGGGAGGATTTTAAGGCATGGAATGACGTGGCCGTATTTGTATTTCACAGAGACTCTTGTGTCCTCTAGAGTTGGGTCCAGTAGAAGACTGGGGATAAGTTAGGAGAATATTGCAACAGTCCAACCAAGAGGCTATTGTCACAAGAGAGAAATTGTCCTCTTTTGCCTGGAGCTTGTTTGTATCCAAAGCCAAGCAGAGAATTATTCAGGGTGACTAAAGTTTCACCTCAGTCCTGATGTCCTCCCATCCCAGTGTGGGAGATGGGAGTCCCCAAAGATTCATAAACTGGTGAATCTTGGCAGCCAAGACAGTGGGAGTAGATCTCATTTCATCTCCAGTAGGTCCTGGGGCTTTTTGTGTAAATCCAGGGTGTGTCCACAAGACACAAGGACCCCTAACTTCCAGGGGTAACACACCCAAGACTCACCTCACTCACCATGTATCAAAGGAGAGGACTCACTTTTACCACCATGAAAAGTCAGGCCAGATGTTCAACTGAATCTCTAGTTGCCTATTGTCCTTAAACCCTGAGGCAGCCACAAGTTGGGAGGCTAAGAAGGCTGGACTATTATATGAACACCAGTAAAAAAACAGCATGCACCTGCTCAGTTTCCCCAGTCACTTACATCGCAGACATGGCATATGGGAAGGTCAGCAACACCTTCCTCTGAGTATAATTAAGAACAATATGTCCAGGGTGTCTTTGACTCAGAAGGAACACCTGACAAAGGTTCCACTTTGGGTTTCTGCGTTCTTAGGGTGTGGATGCGCCCATTTGAGCCAGACTGCAGTGTGTGAACATCCCTCTCACGCTCCTGACTGAGTCATTAAAGCAGACCGGGGCATCAAGAGAACTGGTTCAAGGCCTAGCCTTGCCAGTTAGCTAAAAACACACTTGTTAGTAACACTTTTCCCACAGACCAACAGCGCTCACTACAAGCCAGGCCCTGTCCTAAGTCCTTGGAGATATTAATTCATTTAATCTTCATAACAACCAATGAAGCCAGTGCTATTATCCCCACTTTATAGATGAAGAAACCGAGGCATGGAGATTAAGCTACTTGCCGATGCTTACACGGCTACCCATATTTAAACCCATCACCTGTCTCCAAACCCGCAGAAGCACACAGTGAGGTTGAGAGCCCTGTGGAACCCTCTCTCGCCTGTTCAGCACCAGCTGCTTTGAGTGTTACAATGACCACCATGATGATGGGCACATTGTGGCTGAACATGAGACCTTTGGGGAGAGGCCAGTGCAACCACCCCAATCACACACCAAGTTCCATACCCTTTATTACAACAGCAAACAGACCTCGTTGCCCTCATAACTGGATGAGGCCATAATGAAAATCCTTTCCTTCCTGGTGCCTCCCATTTCCTCTGTGACTGCATCACAGACTCTGCCACACCTCTTTGGAGAAACACCTCTTTGAGAGGCACTCCTAGTGCATGGGCATGCTGGCACAGAGATGGCCAGGCACACCTGTAAGCTTTCCCGGAGCTGGGCCTGTTCATTCTCCCACCCAGTTCCCGCTGCAGCCAACTGGGCCTGCCTCTGTGTCCTCACTGCCAGCCCCAGGAGGCCAGCATGGACATGTCTAAGGACATATTTGGCCACCTGAACACACTGCCCAGAGGGGCAATTGCTGCAGAAGACCAAGTCTGCCTGAAAGATATCACTGGCCAAACTCTAGTACTGGGGTCAGATAATGATCTGAGGCCTTATCATTTGCAGAGCTTGTCTGTTTCTATTGGGTTTTCTTGTTTTGGGTGATCCCAGCAGCCTGTGTAATGGCTTCAGGTCTAGCTTGATCCAGGGACTAAAAAAGGAATGCCATCAAGACATGTTTTCTCTTGTTCTCTTAGGTCTGCCATCCACTTGTGTCTCCATTCTTGAGCCCCATATTGTGGCCCCTTACATATTGAAATCTAGGTGACTGCAGAATGACCAACATCAGCATTGAGCTCAATGGGAAAGAGTAAAGAATCCCTTCCAGTGGCTTCCACAAAAATTTGTAAGATTCACTCTGATTTGACTGGTTTAGGCCATGCGCCCCCTGAACCAGTCATTGTTGGCTGGAGAATGAAGACAGCGCAGATCCCCAGACAAAAATAAGAGGTCTTACTGAACAAAGGGAGGACAGAAACTACTCCAGGAAGGTGAGGAAATTATCTTCAATGAGGTCCAGAGAGGTGAAGTGACATCTGCAGAGCCAAACAGCAAGAAAGCAGCAGAGACAGGTCTCAAATCCAGTCTTTCCACGTTTGAGACCCACTCTGTACATGTGAGCTGACCTAACCCTGGGTGCCCCAAATGTGGATAAATGTTGACTGGAGACTCAGAGACTTTGCAATATTGTGTACAAGTGGATACTGTCTGTTTTGCTTTGCTAAAGCTGCGGGAATGCTATATACCAGAAATGGATTGGCTTTTACAATTTATTAGTTTTCAAATTTACAGTTCTAGGGCTATGAAAATGCCCAAATTAAGGCATCAACAGGACCAATACCTTCTCTGAAGAAAGGCTGCCTGATCTGGGGTTCCTCTGTCAGAATGCGAGGTACATGGCCTGCATCTGCTGGTCTTTTGTTCCCAGGTCTTTTTGCTTTCAGCTTCTGGTTCCAGGGGCCTCCTGTCTGAGCTTCTGTGGGTGCTTCTCTCTGAGCTCTCTCCAGGTTTCCCTCTCTAAGCTCTCTCAGCATTTTTCTGTCTTTTATCCTCATAAAGGACTCCAGCAAAGGATTAAGACCTACCTTGATTTGGGTGGGTCACATCTCCATGGAAACAACCTAATCAAAGGGTCCCACCCACAATAGCTCTGCACTCACAGGAATGGATTAAAAGAACATGGCCTTTTCTGGGGTACATAACAGCTTCATACTAGCAAACTGTCCTTGGCATCTTTTTCACTTTATGACAAAGCCTACTGCTGCCTATCTATTCACTATTCTCCCTTACCCTATCTGTTTAGCTCTTGTTATATCTCTGATAGATTATGACTCTCACCTTGCTCTCTCCAATTCTTTCTACCCACTGCAGGGAGCAACCTTTCCCCACTCCAAATTCTCTAACACAGCACACCCTTCAAGAGTAGCCCCTGCTGGACTCTTCATGCCCTTCTCTTTTGCATGCCCAGTTCCACCTCTACCTCCAGGCCAAGTCGATATCAATTTCCTCCGTTCCATGACATCTTTACCTGAGGTTGCACCACCAACCAAATTACTTCTTTAAGAATAAGGAGACAGGTAAAATGGGGATTATGGTTCTTACCATTTCCAAAACTGCTCCAGTCTCTACAGCATCCAGCCATAGGCAGTGCCCTTCACCCAGCATTCCTCAATGGCCACTCTCCTCATCGGGGCTCACCCTTACCGATCCTCCATGTCTCAGCTTGGGTCTCACCTCCTCAGCTCCTTGAGTGGACTCCACCACCGTGTGTGATCTGGTTAGGACCACGGTGGAGCCCCACCCCTCACAAAGGTGAGAGGCTGGGGCCCGTTGTCAGCATCCTCACACAGCTGGGGCAGATTGTGGCCTATGCTTGACCACTCCAATGCTTTATTCTAGAACACATCAGTGGAAGAAATGGCTGAAGGTCTTTCACCCCATTGTCACTGACCATATTCTTCTGCTCTTAGATCTTTCTTGTAGTTCCTACTTCTGAGCCCCTCCACCCTGAGCTGCCTTCTTTCCTGCCTGTTTCCAAGTTAGTTCTTGACCTTCTTGTAATTCTGTGGCTTATTATCCTTTCAATAAATTCACCTTTGTTGCTGATAGTCAAAACCAGTTTCTGTTGCCTGCAGTCAAAGGCTCTTGGCTGATATACTCCATTTTTACCCCGTTGCTCTCCACTGTGTCCCCAACACCCCTCGAAGGGCCCAGCACAGAAGGGGTTACTGAATGGCTGTTGCATGAACCCTTATGGAACTGGCCCCTGTGAACCAGCTCCTTTCTCTGGGTCTGCATCAGCTGGTATCCCTACCTCACACCGTGGTGAGGCTAACTCAGTCACAAGGCACAGCATGGGCCTCCTCCTTCATTGTTCACTCCTCATGGCACACTGTCCTCCCAAATGGTGCTTCTTCCCATAGAAAGGCAGAGCCGCCTTCCTTTGGGATCAGTCCCAGTAGGGCCAGTGCTTTTCAAAGTTTCAGCTCAGCTAACTATCCTGTTCCTCATTTTTTCTCATCATTTAACATAAAAGCATTGGATGATTTTAAAATAATCTTGATGTCCTGTAATTTAAATCAGTTTCCTAGGAATCAGATGCATTTGATTTATTGAGGGAGGATCTCAGGAGAACAGGAGTGAGGAAACGAGATATGGCGGAGGAAGGAGATAAGGAGAGATGCTGTCTCAGCTGGAGTCTGCTTCAGCCTGATCCCACGGGGAGCTCTGGAGCATGAATTGCACCCCAGAGTGGCCGTTACCTTGAGGAAAACAGGTCAGACATTTGCATCCTGCTTCAGTCTGTCAAGGGCTGTGGGCTGTCCTGGGTGGTGGGGGAGGTTGCATAATGCCCCCAGCAAGCCTATGTTCACAGAGGGTGGGGGCTGGGTGGGGTAGGAGCTCTGGGGTGGTGAAGGGGGTCAGGGCGGGGCATCAACAGCATCTACCACACCCTCATTTGGTAATTTCTTTAGGCTATATTCCAAGATGTGGGGTTATTGGATGAAATTACAGAATATGCACATAACTCTTAAAACATATTTCATAGTGCAGGAACTTTAGACATTAGCTCAGGCATTAATACTTTATCGTGCATTAATACTTTATCATTAATACTCAGTATTAATGATAATACTAATGATACTGAGTAATACTGTTAGTATCTATTAGTATACTACTAATACTATTAGTATCCTATTAGTATACCACTAGTAATACTAGTAGTATCATTAATATTATCATTAGTATCATAATGATACTACTAATGATACTGAGTAATACTCAGTATCAGGCATTAATATTTTATCAGATTTAATCTATCAAATCTGACAGCCAGCTGAGGCAGGCCCCTCAGCTGATGGAACAGAACATGGCATGGGTTAGTTTTGGTAGGATAAGAGAGCTATTTCCCAGGCATAGCAAGCCAAGTGTTTCTTGCAAAGAACTGCAGAGAGGGGAGGCAAGGGAGGGAAATAGGCAAAAAAGGAGCCATTACTGGTGGGATGAAGGCATCTGCCTGGCTGAGGGCAGAGCATGTGTTATGGGTTGAGTTGTGCACCCCCCCCACCCCCCCACAAAGACATGCTCAAGTCATAACCCCCAGTCCTTTGAATGTGATCTTCTTTGGAAATAGGGTTTTTTTTGTTTGTTTGTTTTTTAAATTCAGTTTTATTGAGATATATTCACATATCATACAATCTTCCATGGTGTCCAATCAACTATTCACAGTACCATCCTATAGTTGTGCATTCATCACTGCAATCTATTTTTGAACATTTTCCTTACACCAGAAAGAATAAGAATAAGAATAAAAAATAAAAATAAAAAAGAACACCCAAATCACCCCCTCCATCCCACCCTATTTTTCATTTACGTTTTGTCCCTATTTTTCTACTCATCTGTCAATACACTGGGTAAAGGGAGTGTGAGCCGCAGGGTTTTCACAATCACACTGTCACCCCTTGTAAGCTACATTGTTCTACAATCGTCTTCAAGAGTCAAGGCTACTGGGTTGGAGTTTGGTAGTTTCAGGTATTTACTTCTAGCTATTCCATTATATTAAAACCTAAAAAGTGGTATCGCTATAGTGCGTGAGAATGTCCACCAGAGTGACCTCTCAACTCCATTTGAAATCTCTCAGCCACTGAAGCTTTATTTCGTTTCATTTTGCATCCCTCTTTTGGTCAAGAAGATGTTCTCAATCCCATGATGCCAGGTCCAGACTCATCCCTGGGAGTCATATCCTGTGTTGCCAGGGAGATTTACACCCCTGGTAGTCAGGTCCCACATAGAGGGGAGGGCAGCAAGATCACCCACCAAAGTGGCTTAGTTAGAGAGAGAGGGCCACATCTAAGCAACAAAGAGGCAATCAGGGAGAGACTCTTAGGCGCAATTATAAGCAGGTTTAGCCTCTCCTTGCAGCAACAAGCTTCATAAGGGCAAGCCCCAAGATAGAGGGCTCGGCATACCAAGCCATCAGTCCTCAATGTTTGTGAGAACATCAGCAACAATCCAAGTGAGGAAGTCCAACACCTCTGCATCCTCCCCCAGCTCTTCAGGGGGCCCTGAATATACGGGAAATAGGGTTTTTGAAGGTGTGATTAAGATGAGGCCAAACTGGTTTAGGGTGGGCCCTAATTCAATATAACTGCTGTCCTTATAAGAAAAGGATGTTTGGACACAGGTACAGGGAAAAGAAGACTGTGTGAAGACAGAAGCGGATGCATCTGCAAGCCAAGGGCCACCCAGGATCGCTGACAAGCACCGGAAGCCAAGAGAGACAAGGAAGGGTTCTTGCCTGCAGGTTTCAGAGGGAGCATGGCCCTGCTACACCTTCATTTTGGACTTTTAGCTTCCAAAACTGTGAAACACTACATTTCTGTTGTTTGGGGCCATCCAGTTTGTGGCACTTTGTTAAGCAGCCTGAAGACACGAAGACACGAAGACAGCAAGTGACACTGAATGGGGAGTGGGAGAGAAACCAATGTTATACCTTCCTGTGTCCCACTTTATCAAATATTTTGATGGCTGTAAAAAATCTCAAACAATTAAGAAAGGTACAATACAGAAAGAAATCCCCCTACCCCACAATAAACCCATCTGCCAGTGGTAACTACTGTCAATAGTCTGGTGATATTTACTGTTTGTTTGTTGAAGTGGTCTTCTTAAGGGAGAAAGAGATTTCCTCCTCCTCCTCCTCGGTTACAGGTGTTTTCAGCTTCCCAGCTCCATAGAGTGCAAACAATAATAATGAATAAAGGACATGCATCCCAAGCAAAGCATTCCTACTAGGCAACGGGGCCTCCTGAGGCTGCTGCCTAGTCTCAGGTGAGAGACACAGCCCGTGTTGCTATAGTCATGGGTCGTGGCAGGTAGGACTCCTGTCGGCTTCTCTGCCTCCCACATTTCCTCCTCTACACCCGTGCCCCTTTTCAGAGCAAAGAGGTAGGTTTGCTAAGGTCTCTCAACTGCTTCTTTCTCTGCCATGGGTCATCAAAGATGCACCACGATCATCTCTCCATTTTCCATTTCTCAAAATGCAAATGGCAGGGACGTTGCTCTGTTTTTATTCAAAATGAAATAATATACCGAATTGTTTAATGCTGAAGAGCCAGAAAGGAAACTCCTGTTTACCCAAAATCCAAATAATAAGGAAGCATGAAGAGCCAGATGATGTTCTGCACATCACTTCTCTGAGAAAAAGAGACACAATGGAAAGTTTGAATTGGGGATTTAGTCCCCAAAGCAGTATGCACCCATGGGACCTTGTGAGAAGATTGAAGGTTAATAAGAAGAAAAACTCCCACTCACCGTCACACTTTGGCCCTGTAGAGTCTGTGATACTTTTATTTATGTGGGCAGAGTCTGACACATAGATGCACCCATTTATTGAATTCACTGAACATCTACCACATGCCTGGCAGAGTGCTAAACACTCTGGGGGATCCAACATCAGTAAAATAGTTCCAGTTGTTTTGTTTGAGAACACAAACACTCTACAATATGTTCAAATAACAGCACAAGTAACTTTATATAAAGCAGTGCAAGGACAAAGAGCTAACAGAGAAGTTCAAAGAGTAGGAGGAGCTAGATGCAGGTGGGACGGCTTCTATATGGGTATAGTATGGAGGGCTTCTTGGAGGAGGAAGGGGCATTTGCATTGAATTATAAGGATGGGTGATAATTCGGCAGGTGGATGCAGGGACTGGGTGGGGATGGAGCGGAGCAGGCATTCTAAGTGGAAGAAGACAGGAGCAAAGATGCACAAACTTCAATCATAGCTGCATGCAGTGCAGTAGAATTTCACACACGCAATGTTGAGTGAAAGAGTCCAGGTGCTCAAGAGGACCTATTGTAGAACTCCATTTATGTAAAGTTTTTTTTTTAAAGGCATGCTGAACTGTAGCCATCAGGAACTCACATTTAATGATACAAGGATAAAGAAAAGCAAGGGACACTTTGCCTTCGGAGAGTGGGGAGCACTGTGATCTGCCTCTTGACCTGGGTGGCAATTTAACAGGTGTTTATTTTCCAATAATTAAGTTCTACCAGTATGTTCTATACACTTCTATATTGTTATGCTGTATTTTATGGAGACCCATGGCGGCTTCTTCCTTCCATGCTCTGCCAAAGAGGAACCACTTCATGTGGCCCATCTCCCCTTAAGAGGCCTGTCATGCTTTGGAATTTAGTTCATCTGGTTTCCTTGTGACAGCTGGCAATCTGATGGACTCAAGAAACCTTTTGATTTTTTAGATTACATGGCTTTTTCATGTCACTAGAGTGGGAGTGATGTTCACCTGTGGCTGTTTACATCCTAATGGGATCTTTATGTGTATCTCATAACAAAAAATGTTTTTTTTTTAAATGGGGGTGGGCAGCATTGGCCAGAAAGTATAAGACTAGACAAGAAGGTGAAAGAAGGATTGTCAGGGAAGTAAGGTTGCAGGGTGGGGCTGGAAGGCTTGGAATGGCAGGCTGGGGAATGTGGCTTGGTTTGGAAGGCAAAGGGAAGCAGCTGTAGGTTTGACAGCAGGGGAGGAGAGGGGCTGGGGCACAAAGCCATAAGTTCAGGGCCCAGGGCAAGAGTCCAGCTGAGCAGTCACAAAGGCCTGACCAGTGGAGAGCAAGAGAAATGCAAAAGAAGGGGATGGATGTGAGAGTTGCATTAGAGGCTGATGGAGAGTAGAGGATAAGGGCCTCAATGTAAGAGTCTGCGAGATCCTGACCAGGAGCAGGGAGGGGGGCATGCCAAGGTATTGTCAATCAAGATGGGATGGTTGGGGTGACACTGACACAGCACTTAGTGCCAGGATAAGGACACCTGCTGACAGTTTTAAATGGGGGATATATTAAAACTCCCTCCCAGAGTGTGGGGGATTAAGAAAGCATGGAACGGATTGGTAATGCACAGCAGTTAACATACAGGGAAGGTGAGAATCCCATGCTACACACAGGACTTGTATCTAATTTGTTTGCTCCCAGCATTCATATTCAAATTCCTATCTTCTACTTTGCAACCAATTTACATCAGTGAGTTGACTCCCACACCCTCATCCCATAGCTCTTTCTCCTTATCCATCATCCCTTTATGGCCTTCCTGGAAACCATGAATTTAGCTCTGTATAGCCAAGGGGGATCCTTTGTTGGGTGTCAAGTCGTGGATACATGTTTTCTTTCTGTTGTATTCTGACCATAATTCTTCACTCTCACTGGGTGACAAGCTAAAGCATTTATCCTTTACAACTGAAATTCAACTTTAGAATCTGGAAGAATAACTTTGTATTATTATAACATGTAGCATTGTTGATTCTATAACTTTTAGAGATTCCCTGACCCTAATTCTAAACTTAACTCTGATTTTTTGTATTTGATTTCTTTGACTATTTAATGCTTTAAAACCTACTTCAAAAACTCAGGCAAAACACTGGGGAAAGTTCCATTTTGTTCCTAGAACTGTCCTGAATTAAATTCTTCAACATATAAAGTATAAACATCAGTTTGTTGGTGGAGGGAGTCCTTTGTTTTCTCACCATTGTCTGGATTTAATTCGAATAATGTGCCCCAGAGCTTCATGGGGAAGAACAGAAGAACATTTCCTGTGCTGCCCTGAGAGGTTTGGGGAGCAGGACTGAGGTATGGAAGACAGTTCCATGACCCTGTGGTGGGTCTCAGGGAGGCATTGGCCAGGGTCAGTTATATACTAAGAAAAAAAGATGAAATGGACCATTACAGAGAGGCCTGTCACTAGGATAGAGGCATCAAGGAAAAAGCATGGCATGTGCATGGGCTTGTTAGTGAAGCTTTAATATTTATTTACAGTTAATAGTGCCCTAGTCTATGTCCTTTACCTGTTGCAGAGACAATAGGGAGTGGGACCGGGCTCCAGAGGCTCTGGGCGCATAGCTGTCCTCCATGTTTTCTTTCAGTCTCCCTTTTCTGCCCAGCAATTATGGTCTACTCATAAAAGGGAGGAGGTATTCCTGAATTTCTAAGCAAATATAGAGGAAACAGTTATAAAGTGTACTCTTCTTAAATGTTCAGCTCACTGAGCATTTTACAAGTGTGGAAATAAACAAAGATCAACCAAGTGAGAAGATAGGCTATTTATTCAGAGCTTGCCATAGCAAGGGAGTCGGTCACCATCAGTTGCCTTTGGCAGAGACACAAAGGCAGGGGAGGGGGAAAGCTTTATAGTGAAAAAAGGAAAGGTTTCAGGTATGCTCTGGTTGGAGGTTGCTGGCATGAGGAAGCTGGAGGTGGCTAACTAGAAGTCAGGCAAGTTTACAAACCAATCTATGTGATTAGTTTGGGGAACATATTTGGCTTTTTTTTGGTTGGTCCTGAGTTAGAAGCAGGGGCATACAATAGGAAAGCTGGCAGTAATTGACCAAGTCCTGACTGTTCTAGAACAAGTGGTTTGGCTTCCTGGGCTTCTTATGTGAGTCAGACTTCTATTTTGTCACATAATGTGGCCACTGATTATTTGTATATTCAGTCTTTCACATCTGTATGTATCTCTGTCACCACCACCCAGAGCAAAGTGAAACTTGATTTGTATGTTTGAAATTATTTATTATTTAGTGTTTTGAGCACATATAGTAAAGAAAATTTTAGGGCCATTTCCTATTTATAGAAGGCCCTCAAGGCATTTAGGGAGGTGATGGTTTAAAGTGGTCAGGAAAAAAGTTCTTCCCAGATGTTATTCAAGATGCAAGGTTTTCTTTCCTTGTTTTTAAGTTTCTTTGACCTGAGGAAAGAATAGAATGTCGAAAGAGGAGTAAAAGAAAAGAGCACCGGAGGAGGGCATGGAATCTGGGTAAAAAATGTGACAAAGAGATCTGGAGGAGCTGTGTGGGGCACAGGAAAGGAAGCATTGAGAGTCAGAGGGAAGAAGAGGAGGAGAAACTGATGGACTGTAGGGTGAGAGACTTCAAATAGGGAACCAAAGACTGGCTACCACCACAAACTGCTCTGCAGACTGCCTCTCTCCTGCCTCCATAGGAGTACAGGTCTTAGCTGGGCATATAGCCACCCAGAAAAAGCAGAGACTACATTTCCCAGCCTCCCTTGCAGTTAGGAAGGGTCACATGACTATATCTTGGCCAATGGGATGTGAGTAGAAGTGATGTGTGAAATGTCCAGGTTGGTCTCTTAAATAGTAGAAGAGTGACCTTCCCTTCTTCTTTCTTTCTGGAATGTGGACATGATGAAGATTCATCTTGGACTGTTCATATAAGGGCAATACCCTAGGGATAGTGGAGAAAGATGGAAGGAATCTGGGTCTCTCCATTATGCAGCCATCATATTTTCCATGGATTGCTTATGTCCCTATTGTTAAATGAGAGAAATAACTTCTATCTTGTTTAAGCCACTGTTATTTTGGATTTCTCTTGTACTATGTCACCTCTGCCTATGAGACCTACCTTCTCCATCCATCTACTTGTCACTTGTCTGTTCTGCTATATTTAATGGAGTGTGGTATTTTGCCTCCCAGTATTCTCCTTGGAATGTGTCAGGAGACATGCCTGACAGTCTTCTCTCCAAGTCATCTACTGGGAGTGGCGTAAGGGGGAAGCTAGTAATCACAATGAATGGTGCCATGTATGCCTTTGGACTTTGGCTTCATAGCATCCATCAGCAAGCCAAGATTTTATCACATTAGAGACCCAAACTTCACCACATTAGGGGCCAGGTTCATTGGAGGATTATAGTCCAAGAATGCCATGAGGTGGGTTTTGGGGTTTTATAACCATCCTTTCTTGTGCGCAGCTTGACAGGTTTATGATCAGGACAACTTTATTTTTTGGTCCTGGATTGGAAGCATTTGTGCTAAGCATCATGATTCTACTTCAAATTCCATTGCTGCTCCTCAGCTGTGTTGATAATATTGTTGGTTTATTTTCTATTTTTGTCTCTCAGCACCAGGATCTAGAGTCAACTCACTCCAGGGCACTTGGTGAACCTCAAGGTGACCCAGCTATCAGTGGGTAGTGATTGTAGAACAAGGACCATTTACCTTCCCGGCCAGTTGCACAATTAAATTAACATTCAAAAAACAATTTCCTGAGATATTCCAAGCACTAACCATCACTCACAACAGTTTTTTGGTATTTCATTGGGCCCTTTCTATTGCTAATTGCTGGAGTTCCACAATTTCTTGCTCTGGTTTGTACAGAGGGTGGCCAAACAGTAGTCCCTTTTCTCTTGCCTGTTTTAATTGTTGCCAGACTTGCTGTTCTCAAGACTGGAAATCACACTAGCTGAATCAGCTTTGTGTTCAGGACGTTTTCCTTAAATGACACCAAATTCATTCTTCACCCTAAATATATGAAAAATGCTTCGATAATTTTCCAATAGGTGAATTCAAATCATGCCAGAAATGCTGCTTGAACCACTTCTCCCTACTAGAACTTGATTAAGAAGCACTCAAGGATCTTGAAACACATATTTCTTCCTATGCTATTATATACTCAGATTCCCTCAAGGAGCTTCCAGGACCCAAATCTATTGCCAGGACTCTACTGAATGAGACTAAGCTGGATTGTGGTCTGAATTTTAAATTCTTTAGAGTATTTCCAACAACAGAATCTGAGTTCCACCTCTCCTCTCCCGTCCCTTCCCTTCCCCTCCCCTCCCCTCCTCTCCTCTTCTCCCTTCCCTCTCCATCTCTGTCTCTCTCTTTGTGTCTCTGTCTGTCTGTCTGTCTGTGTCTCTCTTACATACGAACATATACTTTTTGGCAACTAACATTCTTGTTCCTGACTTGTTCTCATACCACTCACCCCACCCCCCTTCCTTTTATATCTGTTCTCTAGCAGAGTTTTGCCAAGGAGCTGCTCCATGTCAAAGAGCATTAGTGCTCCGGCATTCCAGCAGGCAGTTTTTTTTTTCTTTTTTTTTTTGACTGCATTCCAGATGGATGCTTCCGGACTTGTTGTTTTCCATGGGACACACACGCAGGCTCTTGTTTCCCCTCATTCTTCTTTGGGCACCGAGTTTCTCTGTGTTTCAGTGGCCACGGAAATCTGTCCTCTAAACACTTCCTGTCAAACACAAAGGCCAAAACAGTCCAAACTGGAAGCCTGCCTGGGGGATGTTAAGCTTGTTTCTTACTGCCCAAATTAATTAGATTTTACATATTCTAAAAGCGTGTGTCCTGTTAGCCAAGGGGGCTACAATACTCTGCCATTGGGATAAAAATGCCCTGATTGTACCTGATGTCTCGGAATGGGATGTCCAACCATGATAAATGTCTAGTTCTTTAAGATACCAACATCAGCTGATCCAGTTGCTGAGATGACAACTGGCTTGACAATGATGGTCCTTAATCTCCACATTTGTTTCAACTCCTTTGCCAAAGCTTCATATTCATTTATTTTCTCTGCCTAAGGTTGGGAAGCTCAACCCTCACCTTTATTTCACTCTGTAATGAACTTTGGGCCAGTTGGTGAAGGGCCGCTCCTCAGGAGATTTTCATTTCTTTGCTTCTAGGACAGTCCTGGGGGGGTCTGTTCATCCAGAGAAGACCAGGGAACCCCTGAACTAACCACCACACTCCAAGACCAGGAGAGGGGCAGGAAAGTTCTCCCTCTTTCTCTTCAGGGTTCTCCCCACAGACTTCTATGGGGATATGCCCCCTCCAGGTGAGTGGGCTTGGTCCTGGGTTCCCAGGCTGTGTATCTATTGTGAAATCTCCCTAGCATGTCCCTAGCCCTGCCTATACTCTCTAGGTCATCATGGCCATGACCTCAGCTGTAGAGGCACAGAGGTCATTCCGCATGAGCCACTCTTCTGGAAAAGTGGAGTCTTATCCCTCTGAGACTCCCCCCCCCACCCCCCATAAACTCTCAAGTCAACACACAGATGATTACTGACCTCTGCATATGCCAGCTAATGAACGCAGAATGTTTTTCTCAGTTTAGGGGTCAAGAACCCTTTGAAAATCCCATGACAGCTTGGACCCTCTTTCTAGAAAAATGCATACACATACAAATTATTTTAGGCTAACCCCTGAAACCAACCAAGAAACTCTAGGCTAAGAACCCTCTGAATAAAAGAAACTCTAGGCTAAGAACCCTCTGAATAAAACCTCACTACATTCTCTTGAATGTAGTGAGAATTTGGTGACAGAATGGTCATCAACACAGAAAATGTTACAAGTGACCCCTTTCCACACGTGGGAACTGATGAGGAAATAGAAATCTCACCTTCTATAAGGAGGAGGCAAGGATTAGTGATTGCTGATATTTTAAAAATGGAAATTCCAAAATGGATTAAGTGTGGAGCTTTGCTGAATGGAATCTAAATCTCATTATAAGTCTCAGGGGCAAGCAGATGATCAAATATTGGGGACGACAGAGTTTTCCAGATTTGGTTAAAGCTCTGTACTTACCTCAGTGAGCCCCATATCTGCCAATAGGTTGAAAAGCTACCTGGGATCATTCCTGTTTGTTGAGGTTTCTCAAAGGATTGTGATGTTCACATGGGGAAACCAATTCAGCTGAAAATCCAATACAGCTCTGATTCACTTGGCTCAGAACTAAGCCTGGAAGTAGGGTGGGAAGGGGTGTGTGTGTTTCCTGGGGGTACTGAAATGTAACTCTTCCATCTTCAATGTTTTAATAGTAGTTATCCTGGTTTTTTTTTTTTTTTTTTTTTTGCCCCTACTTCAGCTCTCCCAGGATGATGTTAGTTTAAAAGTTTGTTGATGCTGCCAGAAATATGATTGGTTCGGAATGTCTGAGCCTACATCCTGATGTGGGAGGGTTTTGGGTGAGGGTTCAAAGCTCTGCTTCCATTTGCCGTCGATAGTTTTGTTGACACTTGAGCCTGGAGCTGGTTCTCCATTAGTAGGTAAGGAAGTAGGAAGAACTATTCGAGAACAGAAATCTCCCCTGAGATTTCTAGAAGCTCTTTAAAACAATATTTGATTGTATTTACTTGCAAAAGTAGAGCATGACAGCTTGGTGACAAAAGGTAAGAGAGCAGTCTCGTGAGCCAGAGGTTTGAACACCACAAAAGTTTGGGAAGCCAGGGAGGAAGGAAGGAAAGAAGTGATGAAGGCCAACAGAAACGCAAAGCCAATGAAAATTCAGGGTCAGCAGTTGCCAAACTAACAGGAACTGGATCTATAGTTAATGAGAAGAGCAGGTATGTGGTTGAGGAATATCTCGTCCTTGTAAGCCTGACCATTCTTTTCACAGGGACATCATCTCATGGGATGTATTGAAGACACTGAGTCCTACCCCTGGCCTTATTTTAAATTGTCTGGGTAGAAAAATATTGCATTAATCCTCTTTTTCTTTCCAATGAGAAAACAAATAATAAACTTGGATATTTAAAGAGTCACTAAAGATACTGTATACATCAAAAATTAAGTTATTATTAAAAGTAGATAATAACAAGGAAAACTTGAATTGGGCTTTATGGCAAACTTCAGGCTCAGATCATTCTTTCAATCCTCACAACAGCCCTGCCAGACAGATAAGACAGACAGCTTTTATTAATTCCATTAAGGAAAGAGTCTAAAGCTCCATGGGGCATCCAGTGCCACAAACTGTCCGTTTTGTGATTGTCTTCAAGTCATCAGGCAATGGAAGGAGAGAAGAAGGAAGAAGCTCAGAATCAACAGCTGGCCAAGGGGAGAAGGAGAGGAGTCGGGGATATCAGAGCCTGTGAATTCGCACATGGAGGTCTAGAAACACCAGATCTCTGTGTGTCTTACGGGCCGATGGGCAAGTACAAAATGAGAATGGGCAGAAAGATTTGAGGGGGCAAGGAGGCAACCAAGACCATTGTAGGAATTCCCAGGTGTGCTGGTTTGGATGTATTATGTCCCCTTCATTTGGACATTTTCATGGCCTTCAGACTGTAACTTTATAACCAAATAAACCCCCTTTATAAAAGCCAATCCGTTTCTGGTATTTTGCATAACGGCAGCATTAGCATACCGGAACACCAGAGTATCTGTGAAGCCCACATCCTGTTGTGGGAGGGTTTTGAAGGGGCCAAGGCTCTGTTTCCATTCGCCTTTGATAGTTTTGGTGATGCTTGAATCTGGGGCTGGTATTCCAGTAGTGGGTGTGGAGAAGCGCAAAATCAGGTTTTTTTAATTCCTTAGTCCAGTGTTCTTTCCACTTCAGTAAGTGGTTTGTATAGGAAAACCAAAAATATGTGTACATTGTGGTAACTTGTCTCTGGCAGCAAAATGAAAGCTGTGAATCAGCTAGAGTCAAGTCCTGTGTGCCTGGTATCCTGACCCCGGCACAAAGCATATGCTGGGAAGAGTCTGTGTCTCTGTCCTAGGGAGAAGAGCATCTGGTTGGGGGATGCATCATTTCCTTATGAGGAAGTCAGTGGAGGTAACCTCCCCTGCCTGCTGAAGCCAAAATGCAGCTTCCCATAGGTGAACCCAGCAATCGTTCTCTTCCATGGAGCAAGGTTTCCATGTGTGTTCCGGAGGACATGAGTTCCTTGGGGCATTAATTGGGGTTAACCAAAGGAAGGCTTCAGAGCCAAATATGGTTCTGGGTTAAACAAAGATTCAATAGGCTTTTCACTGCAGGACTTCTCAGAGCCTTTGCTATGCCAGGGTGCACTGTGCATTCCAGGAGGGGCTCTCAGGATGCAGTGTTTCCCACATTTATTTGGCCCCAGGACTCTTGCCATGGATGCATTTGGGAGAAGAGTGTTCTGAAGAAAACTGTGCAGGGGTGCCCAGGGCACAAAATTTTGCCCAGGATTGGTCCTCTGCTTTTTGTTATCTAGAGCTGAGGGTAGAGTTTAAACATTTATCAAAATAGAATCAATCCTAATTTGATTTAACTTTTGAAAAAAGTTAAATCCAGTGATGTGCTGGTAAATGTTTAACAATTGGCTCTCTGGGGAAGAAAGCCTTAGTGGTAGCATTTGCTGGTTTCCATGGTGTAAGTACTTCTACCAGGCCCAATTTCGAGCTACCAGAGTGATGTTATTGAATGTAGACTTGGGAAGAAACATACATCATCAACTCTCTTGAGCCAGTAGGAGAGGCTCTGGCACACCATTGGTTAAAATGAGGGGCTAAACCAACAGATAGAATCAGGGTGTGTCAGCTCATGGGAAGCTAGAACTGGCCAGACTAAAGGGTATGCAAGGAGGAGGCAGTCACAGATGAGAAGAGTGACTCAGTATAAAAAACCCAGGGCACAGAGGGTTGGGCACTCACAGGTTCAGTAAATTGGATAATCGTGCAGTGCAGTTCTTGCGTTTTTCTTTTGCAATGCCAACAGCCTTCCAGAAACAAAGAAACCTGCTCAAAAGGCAACTGCCAAAGTTCTGTGTTGCACTCTGATAGTAATGCAACAGGCCAGGCCAGACTGTCTTCTGTTGCTGTGAAGTGACAAGGAGGTTTGCCTGGACTGACTTGGCTTCCCTGAGGCTGGCCTGAAATTAAAGAAGCAGAGGAAATGGAGGCATTTCCTTCTCTGTGGGGTGAGCCTACATGGCATGAGCATATTTTCCATCAAGAATTAGTTGCTTAGAGAAGAAGCAAATCCAGACCAGGTCTTCACTACAGTTAATCTCAGAGCTAAGAAAAACCATTTTCCTGGTACTGGAAAGAAGAAAAAGGAGACTACCAATTAATGATCATTTTTCAAATCATTTCTTCTTGTCTGAGGGACTGGATTTCATCTGACCTTCCAAGCTCCACTGGGCAATTGAGTCTCTTTTCTGCAGACAAGTTTCTGATGTCATGGGTGAAGGCACCCAGCAGGGAGTTTTAGAGATAGATAGCTTCCTGTTTGAAATCAAAGCTTTACTCTGTAGCCAGGTCCATAGGAAACCAACTCAGGCAGGAGCAAATGAGAAATTCAGTTACTCAACCAGGGAAGAGCAAACTGAGGGCCATGGGATGTCAAATAACCAGGCTGATGGATTTTTCCCAGAATAGACGAGTGTTTTGTTGGAATTGCCCTGAGTGACTGGTTGCTTAGGCAATGTGCAGACACAGCTTTCTTCCAACTCATCAGGACACTGATTATCTTTTTCTTCACCTCAAACCTAGGGAAAATGAATCTGTATATTTTAACACTCTGCATTATTTCCTTTGTGGGTGAAATGAAACCAAGGGGATAATTTTAATAACTTAAGAGTGCTCACTGATCCTGATGGGGAAAAAAGAAAGGTTGATTCTCCTTCCAGAGCAGTCTCTTGACCTATCCAATCTATTAAAGAATAATTGAACCAGCAACAATCACGTCCATGAAGTATCTACTAATTATGCTGCTCTATAAACAGTCTCTGCATTCAAACATGCCAATTGCTAAAAATGGATCATTACAGCATCAAGGGTGTCTTTAGAGTTTTAACTACTCCCAGATTCAGAATATCTAACCCTGAAGAGTGAGGGCTGATGTTTTCTTTTCCCATTCCTGCCATTGTCCCAAATCTTATTTCATATATTCTGAAATCTTTGCTTTCCTCCAAATTCAAGTCTTTTGTCTTCTTCTGCATTATAAACTTCATAAAGTGTCCCCAAATATGTCATTTATCTTAAATGATTCACATATTCTTTATCTTATTCAGCAAACTCTTAGACAGCTGTCAGAAAAGGCACTAAGAACCAAGTCTGATATAGTCCAGCCGGGCCTCCATTTCTTATCTTTCAAGTGAAGGAGTTGGAAAATGGCTGAATTAGGATTAGTTTCAACTGTGAGTAACAGAGACCAAAATGACAGTGGCTTAAAGTAAATACAGAGTTGTTTCTCTTTCATGTAAGTGAAGCCTGGAGTTAATTGGGGTAAGGCTGGCACGGCAGCCCTGTGCTCATCAAGGACCCAGGCTCCTTCTACCTTGTTGCTCTACCATCCTTCAAACGTGGCTTCCACCTCAAGGTCTAAGTTGATTGCTCTAGTTCCAGCCATCATGTCCACATTTCTGCCATCAGTGAAAAAGTAAATGCTGCCTCTCCAAAATGACACCACCAGAAGTCACACTCAGCACTTTTACTTACAAGCTACTGCTAGCTGCAAGAGGTCTGGGAAATGAGCCATTTATTCTAAGAAGCCACTGGCTAGTGAAACATTAGAGACTCTATCATGACGGATAACAGGGAGAACAGATACCAGGGGGAACAAGCAGTCTCTACTGTGGATGAGATTGGTGATTTTCAAATTGTATCTTCAAAGCCCTTGGATTTTGGTGCGTGACACAGGGATGACTGTGGGTTCAGGATGGAGATGTGAGTAAATGTGCACAGGATCCCAGAAGATTCCTTGGAATCAGAATATCCAGATCCCCTGTTCTGAAGTGCAAGTTTATTAGAACCTTTCTGCTGGATTGCAGTGGTCTGGACTGCGAGTTTCTGGCTGCTAACTGGTAAGAATTCCCAGGACCCCAAAGGGAAGTGGGGGCTTCAGTGGTGCCCTGGGCTGGCCTAGAGGACATCTGATTCTGGAGCATAGTGCCAGTCCTGGAAAAAAGACACATTGGGCTGGTATTAGACCATTTTTCAACATTGACATCATGTGGCACTGACAGAGCAATAGCAGCTGACAGTGGGACCCTGAAATTGGACTGATAGTGTCCTTAGTCTTCTTTCTGAGAAGATTGTGAGCCAAGTGATGGTTAGAGTAAGGGTTCCTCAACACTGGCACTATTGACATTTGGGGTCAGGTAATTCTTTGTTGAGGGGATCTGTCCTATGCATTGTGGGATGTTTAGCAGCATCCCTGGCCTCTACCCTCTAGATGAGAGAAATGTCCCCTGAGTTGTGACAAGTGAAAATGTCTCCAGGCATTGCCAAGTGTCACCTGGGGCAAAGTCTATTTAATTGTGTCCACTTTTTTACCTTGCTTGTGGGTATGCTATTTGATACCAATCTTTTAGTAAATTAGGTGGGCTAAATACCAAAGGCCTTCATATGTTCATGGCCTTGGCTCGATAATTTCATTTCTTGAGTTCTGCCACACGGAAGCAATTTGTAAAGGACTCTGCCCAGAGATTGCCACTGGAATATTGGTTTCAATAAAGAAAAATTGGAAGCAATAAAAAATGTTTAAACAGTAAGTAGGGAAACAGTAAACTATAGTAGATCCATGTACCTGCTAAAATATGTTTATGAGTTTAAAATAGCATGGGAAAATACTTATGATATAATGATAGGTGAGTAAACAAAAAACTGTGCAGAGAAAAAAAAGGTAAAGAAATTCACTAAAATGGCAGACTCTGGGAAATGGGATAAAGAGTGACTTTTCCTCCCTCCTTTAATTTTTCTATAGTTTCCAAACATTCTAAGCTCAATATGAATGACTTTATACCAAACTACAAAATAAAATAAACCAACAAACAAGAAAAGATCCTTATTTAAAAAAATACATTTCGGTGCTTAAAGGAGGAAGGCTGTATGTACAGCACTCCTTGGCAATTAGCATCTCTCCTGAGGGATCCATGAGATGCTTACAGACATTCCTGCAAGTGGCGTGTTCTGGAGAGAAAGGCACCGTATTCCTTCCTGCTCAGAGCTGACACCCTCTATGCACAGTGACCTTGTCACCCTGGCCACAGCCCACTGGACCGGGGATCTCTGTTGAAGGGAGGGCTCCGGCGGGCTCCGGCAGGCCAGATATAAGGCAGCCCAACCACCTGTGAGAAGGCTTGACCCAAGACGCTGCCAAAAAAGGAGCCCTCCATAAGGGGCAGCAACAAACAGGGCCAATCAGATGCTCGCTGAGGAAGGATGCCTATAAAAAGCTCAGGTAGAAAGTGTCTCTGCCCAGCCTTGGAAAGGATAACAAGGACAACCAGGCTATTAAGCAACAGTAAATCCTAGCAATGAGAACCATTATTCTATTTCTCCATGAGGCTGCAGAGGTGGCTCTCCCTGCACCTTCATTTTCTTACAAGAAGCGTCTACCACCCATGGAGATCTTGGCAGATGTGACCCAGGGTCTAAACAAAGCTTGTTTTCCTTTGGGTGTACCTAATAGACACGACAGTGGCAGCTGGAATCCTCCTCCCCACCCTAATGGCCCCAAAGTCCACTCACGGATGGGTGGCATGGGAAACTTGTTAAAATTCAGCATTCCCACCTACCCCCTCCCACCAGGTAATCTCATTTAGTAGGCTTAGGGGGCGAGGGGCCCAGGAATTTGTATTTTAACAGTTCTCAAGTAATTCTGATGCATGATCCGGTTCTGGAAACATTGTTTCACCCACTGCTCAGTTGTTGGATCCTGAGATGTTAAGCAGGATTACTTAAGAGTTAGAATGTGAGGGTGCGGTTATCCAGGGACTCCACCAATTTCACAGGGGCTGCTTAAAGCACAAGTGGAAAGACACTCCATTGCAGGTACGTTAGAGACTGGCAGTAATTGCTTGCATGCCAGCCTGCTTCCTGCCTTCAGCTGAGATAAAAGTCCCATTGCTTTGCCTGTTGGTGTCACTCTACATACAGGGGTCCTACCTCCATGGCAACTATCTGTCCAGGAAGGAGGCTTACCCCTAATGACCCCCTCCACCCCATCCCTCCTCTCTGCACTCCCTTTGCCCGGTGCTGCCTGTGCCTGGCTCTATGAGGTCGAGTCTCTGCCCTCTTCGTCAGCGTTCTCACCCTTGCTCGCCTTGCACACGTTGGCTGCTCTGCATCCTATTTGAGTGATCAAGGGTTACCTGAAAAGAGTCCCCCCTTTTCCCCTGGAGAATGGGGGCACTCTAGACACTGCAGCCTCCTCCTCGTCACCTGCAGCATGCCCCTCTTCAGTGGATCAGCAAACCTGCTCCTCCTCTCCCTGCTACCCTTTGTGAACAGTAGTGGCCAGAGCCCTTCAGGTGGGACCACACATCGGAGGATACTCCTAAGATGAGCACACTTACACAAAACAAAACACGCACCATCAACAACAGACAAAGCAAACCATGAGATTCCTTCTAGTAAGGAAATGAATCACTGCAAAGGAATCACACCCAAGAAAATGACTTTTTTTTTTCATAAAACACTGTCAGAGATAGACATTTTTATAATAAGAAATGAGCAGAAAACAAGCTTCTTTTATTATATCAGGGCCCCTCATCATAAAATAAACGAGAGAGAAACAGGAAATGGAAGACTGAGAGAAATCTGTTCAAAGAAAAATCATTCCAGAAGCTTATGTGGAGGTCTTTCTGGATCTTTAAAAATGTCTCTGAAATGGTGCGAGTTTAAAGCAATTTAAATGCTGCGGTCTCCCCCCACATTCCCCAAGGCACGTGTTGACTTCCTCTCTTATAAACAAAATCTTCCCTTGCTGCTTGAATACATTTGGTGACTCTGAGGTCTCCTTGTGGTGGACACCCCATAGGAAAGCCCCGTCCCTTGAATCAGTTGAGAATTGAGAAATCCTTCGTGGTGGGTGACGACTTGTTATGAACAAAAAGGAGACATTTGGGGAGCAGGTGCGAGGTGAGATGTTTTGAATGGAGGGAGGCATTTGTCAGGTAAGTTCAGAAATGTGACAGACTACGATTAGGGTGATAAACTGCTGGTCTTTGTTTTCACAGAGGTGAGGAAAAAAAATCAGCTTTAAGTGCAGGATGAGGGATGTCTGAGTTAGGATTAAGTCTGTCTGCAGATGGGTGGAAACTCAAAGCAATAGGGGATTAAACAACATAGAAGTTGTTTTACCTCCTGTAAAAGAATCCAGAGGTAGGGTGTCTGGGGCTGGTGTGGTGGCCTTGTGAAGTTGTCATGGATCCAGCTCCTTCCGTCTTGCTTTCTGCCATTCTTAGCTCATGGTCCAATACGACCATACGGCTATTCGAGCTTCAGCTGTCAAGCCTAACAGCTGGCCTGGGGGAGGAGGGAGGGGTGAAGAGGCCCACTCCTTCCAATAACTGAAGTTTCCCATGGCACTGCCACATATCTCACTGGCCAGAACATATTCTCACAGCCACGCCTCACTATAAGAGAAGGTGGAAAATAAACTCTTTATTCCAAGGAGCTGTGCTGCCCATCTAAGAAGGGGAGAACTGATGTCGGGGGAGACAATTAGCAATCTTTGTCGGTGGGGAGTTGGTTGGAAGATAGGACTCTGAAAGGAGTTCTTATGTGGTACAGATACTGAGACCTTCTACACAGAACGCTTATAGATGCTGCGGCCTAATTGTCTCATCTAATCCTTAAACACAAAGGTACTGAAGTTCACGAGTTTATGTTACTCCAGAAACTACCATTGGCCTCCAAAGCCTTCATAATGAGCGCAGTGTGAACCCAAAGGCCCTTCCTTTGTAGCACTAAGAGACGGTAAGTAGAGTGTGGCCTGGGGGTGGTTGTTTTGCTCCACTTTCTCTGAACTCTGGGCATGGTCACTTCTAAACATCTATTTCCTCCTATCTCCAAAGCCTGCCATGGAGAAGCCTGGGAGCCCAGAGCATGGTAAACTGGACACATCACTACAGCACTTTTACCCTTGAGGCCTGAAAACCTAGCTTGGGCAGCTGGCTTGTTGGTGAGCATTCTGGGCTGGACTTATTCATGGTAGGCTTGATCCTGGGGGCCCCTTTAGCTGAGGACATGCTTGCTGCTGAAAGAGGAGGGTGGTCATCGCAACCTTGGGAGGGCCACTGAGGAAAAGGAGCACCAACCGCTCACGGGGCATCCCCCCAGGGCTGAAGGTCTGTGGGTAAGAGGGAAAATCCAAAACCAAGAGAGCTAGAAAGAAGCCCCCTTTTGCTGACACTATTCTCCTTGATGGTTATGTGGATTCCTTTCCTATTGTCCAATAACTCCCTTGGGGGATTAGGAAATTTGATGTTTAAATTATTGATGATGAGAAAGAAGCTAAGAAGAGGAAACCTAAAGAAAGACACCAGTGGCCTGAGTCTTGCTCCTGACTGGGGCTGCTCCTCCATTCCCGACACCCTGGCAGAGGGTTTCCTCTTTGGGAGATGGCTGGATGCAGCCTGGCAGTTCTGAAAGAGTGCAGATGGCTCTGCCTTGAGGGGAGGATCACAAAGGCTTCCTATTGGTTCTGGGGCAAGTCCGTTCCCATAGGAGTTTGGGCTGACTTCCTTAGAAGGATACCTCCTTTGAAAGAGGACAGAATCTGGGTTGCTGGCTCCCATTACAGACCTTCTTTATTCCATGGCTACACCTTCACCCCACTGCGTTTAGGCCATTACATAGAACCTTCCAAAAAACTTTTAATTATTGTTTGTTGTTAGATAATTCTGTAACAAAAAAATACATAAAAGTTAGTGCTTGTTTATTATAAACAGTTTAGAAAATAGAGACAATTAAAAAGAAGGAGAGACAAATTACCTGTTACTCCATTACCTGTAGATAATTGTGGTAAGTTTTTCATATATTTTTCTATGCATATATACATGCATGTATGTATGTATGCATATGCATGTGTATATAAAATATTTTGAAAGCTAAAGTGGGATCAGACTATGACCAGCTTTTTGTCACTTAGCAATATGTCATAGACATGTTTTCTGTGTCAATAATTCTGTATCTGCAATATTGTTTTCAATGGCTGAGGATATGCCATTGCACCTTCATTTTTAAAAATCCCCTATTATTTGACAACAGATTAGTTCATTGCTGTAGTTTGTTTTTTTTTTTTTTTTTTTTAAAGTGTTATTGTTATAAACAAGACCTTGTGGCTAGATCTTAGGGCACATCCTTGATTATTTCCTTAGGGTAAATTCCTAGAAGTGGGATGCTGGGCAAATGCTTTGCAAACTTTTAGGGATTTTTTTCACAATTATAGTCAAATTGACCTACAAAAAAGTTGTAATAACTTACACACCTCCCTACCATGTGCAGATCCCCTGCAGTCTAATTTATTCCAGACACTAGGTTTTTCCTTAAAATTCTGAAATGTCAATGTCATGTAGTCTTTTGGGACAGGACTGCAATTGTGCTTTCCTTCCACAACGACTCCATCAGAGAACTCAGGACCAAAGGCTGCTAAAAAGGAGCCGATAAGAACCGAATTTGGATGTCTGTGTCTCAGAACATCCTGTCATTTCACATCACCCTCTGAACACGTCCCCAGCCAAACATCTCTCTGTTAATTGTGACCTAGAGGGGAGCCAATGCTGACCTCTCAGATAGAGAATGCCTGCTATCTCATTACCCGCTCTCTGAACATCTGGTCTTGGCTGGCTTACCCACACAGTTGGAAACTTCATTACTCAACTAGCTTCTCTCATGCCAGTTTTCTAATAAAAATTCTTTCCTACCTTGCTGTTTACACAAAGAGAGGCTACGAATGTCTTTTGCATATTTGTTTTCCTGATAGCCAGGTCACTTCTTTTTTTCCCCTCTTTTCTTTAAACCTTTTTTTTTTTTTTTGAAATAATTGGAAACTTACAAAACAGTTGCAAAAATAATATAAATCCTATCCTATACAAAAAACTCCAACAGCTCCCTCTCCCCCAGATACCCTGATCTACAAGATTCACCAGTTTTAACATTTTGTCACATTTGTTATCTACCTGTTTGTATGTCTATACATCTATCAATGCATCCATTTATCTGTCTTAGCTACCGATCTGTCTGCCTACATGTCTATCAGGTTATTTGGATATTTTCTGAATATTTGAGAGTAGGTTGTATGCATCATGCTTTTTGAACTTTAATACTTCCATGCAGGTCGCTTATTTTTTAAACCTTGACAACCCTATGGATTCTATCATAGCTCCCTAAAAGCTCTGGGAGACAGAAGGGGAGAAAGAATGGATTCCAGCAGTCACAAGGACTTGGGACTGGGAGAGTTGTCCCTGCAGGCTACCTCATTTAAATATTTAAAATATTTGTGGGTGGGGGGGAAATGCCAATTATCTTCAAAACTGGGGCTCTGCTGTTGACTACAAGTATTTTTCCAAATTCTTAGAACTAAAGCAGATTGTTCTCCCAAGGGCACGAGCTATTTTTGTCTGTAACAATATGGAAGGCGCACACCTATTTGCACGTACGTCTGTGCACACGGAGGCTTGTGTCCCTTACGCTGAGGCAGAGCTGAGCCACAGTCAGCTGGGTGCTTTACCCCTTCATGGAAGTATAGTGCTGTGGATTATTAAGGATTATTTTCCTTTATAGTTACTCATTTTCTCAAATGATAGTTTGAGATCTTAAAATCAATCTTGTGAAACAAATTAGGCCTATTTTTAGAACCCTCCATTGTTAATTGTGTTGTGTTCTGGTCGTCTCTATTCTGTTGGCTCAGGCATTTATTTAATCATGCAAAACATCCACATGGAAGGTCAAATGTGGGCAAAGCCCTCTGCCGGGGCTGTGGGAGGCATCAAGACTGAATCCCTGGTCCAGCTCCGTCTCCGAGGCCCTTTGCCTCCGCCAGGCTCATTCTATGCACCCTTAAAATTAGGCACCTGGGCTTGTTGTCCCAGCGGGCATCCACCCCCCACAAGTCCGAGAGGCGGGGGCGGGGGCGGGGGCTCACTCTGGAGTTGAGGAGGTCAAAGCCCACTTGGAACTGTTGGCCAAGCTGTGGCTGCAACCCTGGGGAAGCCCGAAGGATGCCGGAAGTGTCCGCATAGCACATAACAACAATTTGAGGTTATAGAATTGTCTGCCTATTTTTAAAATGTTTTGTTATGAAAATTTTCAGAAGTATACAATGTAGACAGAGGAGTATACTGAACACCCAGCCCTCCGATCACTCCGCTGCCACAATCATAACTCTACCCACCGCTGACTCCCTGACCCTGTAAGTCCCAGACATCACGAGGTTTACCCATAATTATTACATCAGTGCGCCTCTGTAACTGAAAGGACTGTGCAAAAATACAACCACTGTGCCATTAGCCACCTCACAAAGTTAACCATCATTCTTCAATTAGATTAGTTCTCTTCAACATGTCCTCATGGGGTTGTGTCTTCAAATCAGGATCCAGACAAGGCTCACACATTTCATGTGATGCATTTGGTGGTCGTATCTCTTCACCACCTTTTTTTTCTTTTTATTCTTTTATTCTTTATTCTTTAACAGTTTTATTCTTTTATTCTTTAACAGTTCCCACTCCTTGTTTTTTTCTTTCTTTTTTTTCATGCCAATGGCTTGTTGAAGAAACTGGGTCATTTCTCTTACAGAATGTGGTGCTTTCTGGATTTGGCTGATTGCTTCTTTGTGGTGTATTTAATTTGTTCTACAATCCCCCAGATTTCCTGTAACCTGGAATGGATCTAGAGGCTTGATTAGATTCAGGTTCTTTTTTTTTTTTCTTAAGGCTGGAATGTGTCATGATAATGCCATGTATTTTGCCTCCCCTCACCTCTGGAAGCACATAGGGTCTGGTTATACCACGTTTAGTGATTGATCTGTGTATTTAGTGATGTCAGCCTGACCCCCCTATTACCAAGTTCCCCATCAGCTTTTCCCCTAAGGTTTTCAGCACCCAACGATAATTGTTTTCTAAGTCCATTATTTCATTAGAGCTCACAAGTGGAATGCTGTCATTCCTTCTGCATTTAATAGTGGAAATTCTTCTATAAAGAAGAGATTTCCCCACAGCAACCAGTTGGCTACCCTAAAATACAGTTATAGGAAAAGATAGACTAAATGCTGATGGTTTCTCTTAATTTACTAATTTTTGAAGAAGTGAGTTAAAATCCTAGCAACCACTTATAGAGACCAATGCTTTTCTTTTCTTTTCTTTTCCTTTCTTTCCTTTTTTAAAGGAATATTTTGAACTCATGGATTTTTATGCATTCTATGTGTTTTTATCAATTGCTCCATTATTCTTTTTGCTGCTGAAATTGTTCCACCTTTGGCCAGTGGAAATCCCTTTAAACTGACCCCTGGGTCCCTGTGACATGACCCCATTAGTCTTCTGCTGTTTTACAGAAAGTTCCCTTTCTGGTGTGAGCTGACCCAGGCTCTTCTGGTATATTTCCTACCCACCCTTGGAATCAGTTATTTCTCTAAGTACTGTGGCACCTTATTGGAAAATAGTATTTTAGAAACCACAGTCTAGGCACCAGGCACTCATCACTGCTAGGCCTTTTCAGTGGATAGTGCTACAGATAAGTACTTTTTAAAGAGGAAAAAAAAAATGAGTTCATATGCTATTTCCAATTCATATGGAAATATGGAATCTTTAGTTAACTTTTTTGATTTTATACTTTTCATTCTCTTACACCGAAAATCTTGGTTCCCAGGACTACTGACATGATTACTTATTTTTTTTATTCTTCAATATGCCTTTAAAAATTTCATAATATCAATACCAATAAGCAACTAAGTATGTATATATTCATATCCCACCCCCCATCCTGATTCTTACTCAAAAGGTGACATAGCATAAACACTATTCTACCTCCTTGTTTTCTTCACTTGGTATATATCCTGGGGATCACCCCATATCAGTATGTAGAAATTGCTCTTATTCCTTTTTATTGCTGCATAGTAGTTCAATATGTGGCCCTATTACAATTTATTTAACAGTCCTCTCTATTGTATGTGTTAATGCATGTGTGATGTCTGCTTTTACTCCCCCATTCCTGCATCTTGCCTGGAAAAGTACATGCTGAACAAAAACATTTGGGATGAATGGATGCATGAATGTGCGAAAGTCCCTTCCAGCCCTGAGATTCTGGCCTTCTTTGACCCAGCTCCAACTCACCAAGTTACAATCCAGAGCATTCTCTTTGTTTTCATTTTAAACCCATGATCCAGATGCTTAGCTGTGTTCAGGGAGCTGGAGGGTTGTGGTAAATGGCAAAAGGCAGAGAGAGGGTGTGGGGGCATCTGATGGGAAATAGAGAAATATATTACACCTGCCTCTGGCCCCCTCTGTGTTTCTGCTCAGTCAACCCAGGATTGTGTTCCTTTAGTTCAAGGACTAGCCGTGCTGGCAGATCCCCCCATGCTGTGGGCCAGGACAGAGAGGGCCTGTGAGACTTCCCTTTTCCACTAATTAACGAAGGCATTACATTGCCCAGTGGCGCCTCCATGGGACACATTCCTTGTTGTGGTTGCCTTTTTACTTTAAAAATAATATTTTCTCCACTTCTTGTATGTGCTTATTTTGAGACTATTAGAGAATAGAGAAAAGCATAAGGTAGAAAAGGAAGCTTGCCTGGTCTCCTGCTATCCTGGGCCACAGTGAGGGCTTTGGTGGCCTCATGTTTCTTCTTTGGTCCACGCTCCATGTGGCTCTGGGCCCAGAGCCTCACCCACAGACCCTGTGCCCTCATGTATGGCTGGGTTTGGTGACTGGGAGGCCTGGCAGGAGGGAGGAGAGCAAGGTTGGGGAACTCAGCCTCTGGGCTCCCTCCCTGCGCAATCACCTCTCCTGGAGCTCAAGGAGCTCTCAAGACCCAGGGGCCCAATAAGACACTCTCTCCTGCCAGGCTCTGGAAATGGCCCCTCCTCTCCTCCCTCTGGGCCTAAGGGTGGTCAGGCCTGAGATTCTGCACTGTTGATTTGTCCCTTCCCCGCACCTCCCATTTGTGGATAATCCCTCCCAAGCCATCCTATTTTGAGTGTGCCTTCTGTTTTCTGTTGGGAACCTGATTGACTTACCTTCTGACACATTGATATTTTGAGACCTTTCCTTTGAAGCTTCCATTGCTATGGCCTTTTCTGAGATTTCCAAAGCAATGTAGGAAGTGGTGCCTAGCATAAAGCTGGGGGTCCTTGGATGAGAAGGCACTTAATTTCCTGACTCTTCCCCAGTACCACCCTCACCTCGCCTTGCAACCAAGCTGGCCCAAGCCCATGTTCACTTACGTGGTATGAGGGATTCCATACCTCCACCCACTTCCTCAACTCCTACTGCTACTAGCCCTCCATTAAAGTCATCTCTTCCTTTCCAGAATTAGCTCCAGAAGGTCCCAGATGGAAAGGAAGTTGCAGGGGATAAGGAATGAGCCATGGTTTGCTCGCTCTGAGGCCTTTGCACATACTGTTCTGCCTGCCTGTAATGTCCTCACTCACTGCCTGGCCAAGTCCTGCTGATCTCCCCTGTCTCAGCTTTGAAGAGGCCTCCCCACCATGAAGCCTTCTCTGAACTCTCCACCCTGGTTAGGGACCCTTCCTCTGTGCGTCCTCATGGATCTTGTTACAACATGTTCTAACCCTCCTTATGAGGCTGTGAAGTCCACTAAGGCAGGAACTGTGTCCTTGTCACCCTTCCACAGCCTACTCCTAGCATAACATCTGGAATATAAAAGCACTCCAGAAATATGTCTTGAATATCACACATTTGGGATGCCCTCCAGAGTCAAATTTCCCCATTAGACCCATTTTGAAGGACTGTTTCCAATTGGGAGAGGTCTTGATTTGAGTGACTCGGTCACCTCCTCCATGAATGCTGTGTACATGAGAATCCATTTACCCCATCCCACAGGTGCCAACGGGATGGGACTCCGGACAGGTGTTTGTTGGGGTGCGGGATGTGTAGAACAAAAGGTGGACCTTGGTCAGAGACCTCTGTGGAGGTTGTTGACATGAGGGTGCAGAGGGGGTAGAAAAGTAGAACCAGAAGGATGAAAGAAAACTTTCCATTCCACCAAATGTAGGAAGGACTAAATGTAGAAAGAAAGGTCAGTGCTGCTGAAGGTCATAGGAAGACAGACTTCAGATGCAATTTCAGTCTTCGAGGTCACTTCTGAGTCACTTCTTTTGTTTAACTTTACCTTCTAATGTAGGGTCAGGGGAGCTTTGTGCATTATTGAAATATTTAAAACCTCCATTTTAGAGGAAAATATAAATATCTCTATTTGCATAATGAAACACTGGAAGGATATGCAGGAAACTAATAAAGTGGTGGCTTCCAGGGGGTGAGGAGGAGGTTTCAGGCAGACTGAAGCTGAAATAGGGGTGAAATTTCTCAATTATACCTTTTGATATTATTTTGACTTTTGAATCCTGAGAATTTATGACCTATTTAAAAATTACATTACATTAAAAAAATAATCTCAATAACCCTCAAGCATTTTTTACCCCCTCAACTCACTTAGGTGGGGCAAAAGACCTCATTGTCCACCATTCTACTCTTTCCCACTTGTCAGTGGATAAAAAGACGAGACCTGTTTATAATAAGGAACTGTCATTGTACAAGTGGGTTATTTTTGGTGGAATTATTTAATATTTGCCTTTGCAATAGTGGTACCAACGATTCCTATTTGAACCGCAAAGTATGCATATCTTTTAATCTAGTTATTAGAAAATTACAGGGCCCACATACTGATATGGCAAATGTAGAATCCTAAGCATTTTAGGAAAAATCGGATCGTCTGCAGCCAATGCATGGACAACACTAGAAGCAACTCATGAAAGACAAAAAACTGGCATCCTCCCAAGGGTGAGCATTCCAGTGAGCCACAAGTGTTGATGCACAGCGGGAACTTTGCGAGTTGCCACGGGTTGCGTGGATGATGGATTAGAACACAGAATTAAAGAATTCTAGTCACACACTGATTTTGGTTCACAGATTCCAAATCCAGTCACCCATGTTGATTCACTTATTAGGTTACTAGCGAGGAGTGATTAGTTCTCCATAAAGAATTACAGTTGAAGGCTTATGCAGCATTCACACAGAAGAGCAGAAGAAAGCACTTACATGTTTGGAGGGCAGTTGGCACTCTATCCAGAGAACCCTTGCATCCCACCAGTGGCCATAAAGCCCTCCTTTGAAAATGACAATGTTAGAATGACTGCAGAAATGTAAAAAACTGCTCTGTTGTCAGTCAGCCAAAGTTCTAGAGAATTTGGCACTTTGTGATGGAAAAGACCAATCATCCACATCATGCCTTTTCCCACTGGGAAGCAGTCCTACAAATGATAAAGGTCCTTCTGATGCATTGGCTTTGGCATCTGGGACTTCCTTTCCAGAAAGAACTTGCTGTGTGAGCTGTAAACCCTTGGCAAAGTCTTTTCACAAGAAGCAGGTTCTAAGAGCTGATGAGTACAGAGGAGCTCCCTGCTCTACGTTTATGACCACAGCTGAGCTGCCCATGCACAGACATGGTGGAAGCTTTTTAGGTTTTGGACTCTCTTGCTTCATGATCCTCTGGTCTTCCTGACCCTCGTATTCCAGGATCTCCCCAGCATCTGCCCTGCTTTGTCCTGTCTCTCAGATCTGATTCCACCCTTGTCCTTTGGACTTGGGAACCCCTTTAGACCCTCCAAGCTTTGATCATCTCATGCTGTCACTCATGATTTGCACCCACTCTGTTGTTCTCCCTACACCGTTCACCTCAGGTGTTCTTCCCCTACCTGACCCACCTCTGTTTCCATCACCAACCCCAGGGGGCTTGAACAGGCCTTCAGAGGGGCCCAAACCCATCTGCTTCTTGGCCTGCCACAGTTAACCTCCTTGCATGCTTAGGGACTGGTGTGTGTTCAGTCACATGCTGTGGAATCTGTACTTTCCAGGAATTGAATATGTGTGAATTCATTGTTGATAACTGGTTAGATACTGAATTATTTCATACCATTTGGTAAATAGGCACTGTCCCACCACTCCTACTAACTAGATCCCTTCCCTTGGACCGTACCCTAATCTTGCAACTAAAGGGGCCATGCCTGGCCAACTGGGGTGGGAGTGGGGGCAGGGCTCTGGTTGAGTACCAAGCCAACATCGCTTCTGATTAGTCATTACCTGAGCCATCTTAACTGTTATATATCTTAAATATCAACCCTGTGTGTGAGCCGTGGTCCTAGAGATTTCCATACAAGTCACACAGGTGACTGCTTTACCAGATACCCCCAGCAGCAGCCTGTTCTTTTCAAAGTCTGCCCCAGAGGCGTGAAGGTTTATTTGCATCAAGCAGATGATTTGTAAATATTGATCTTTGCCAAGTCCCCAGAGGCCCTTGAATGTTGGGTGCTAATAAAGCTCAAGTTATTATTGAACATGCAGTCCATGCAGGTCATTGCCAAGGACTAACATGATGAAAAGCAAAGAAAATGTGCCAGCCCCACATAGTTAGAACTGCAACCCCTTTTCCAAACAGGTCTCAAGCCTGAAATCTCTTTTCTCTTTAGTCTCTCAGAAAGACTTGATTTCCCCACCTGTAAAACAAGACTCATATGAACAACCCCCTTCACCAGCGTCTCAGGATTTTTGACAAGAAATAGGCCTCTCGAGAAGAAAGTGGCAGAAAGCCCCCCAGGAAATAGTATTGGGAGATTCTCCCTCATCCTGTAGCTTTAGGTATTTAGTCCTGGCCACGTCATTGCACATTTGGCTTTTTCTTGCATGACAACCCCAGAGAAGGAACTTGGCCAGGAGTGGGAACGGGAAACAGATTGAGGCATTCAAGGACGCACTGTAGGAAACTGCAGATGTGTGAGTGTGATTCTGCTGTGGAGGCTTTTTTCAGAAGCTCACAGGAAGATGACCCATGTCAAGCTTTCAGCCACTTGAACCACTTGAACCCCAAGGTTCAAGGGTATTCTTTTGGGCGACCTCTTACCAAATAATAAGGAACATGCTCATTTCCCAAGCATCCTGCTGGGTGGTGACAAACCCTTCCTTACCAAGGTATTCCAAGCATAAGTGTGTCAGTGCAGGCAGGAGAGGCAGCTGGACTGTCTGAGGTCTAAGGGTGCAATTGAAGGCATCTGGGGGCATTGCTGAATCCTAGATGTCCTAGTAGGACAATCCTGGGAAGAAGAAAGAGGTTGGACCGGGAAGAGGTGGTGGATCCATCTCTGCTAATATGGCGGTGGGAGGGAGGTTTCCAGGCTGGGTCATGCCATCTGAATGCGGCAGAGAATGGGAAACTTTACGGAGAAAGAGCAGGAAGAGGGGAACCCAGGCTGACCCAGAGGAAGGCTGGGGCCTGGGGATTTCTGCCATAGTGGAACCCAAACCTGAGTTCTGAGTGTGTTGTTTTTTTTAAAAAAAAAAAAGAAAAACAAAAACTCAGCTAATGTACACTCCCTTCTGTTTTACAGAATATTAGAGGTGAACCTGCATCTTTGGTTTTATTCGTGTGTTAAATAAACGTATGTAGTGTTAATTCGGTGCCAGGCACTGTTCCAGTGCTTGACAAGGTTTAACTCATTTAGTGCCCGCAGTGATTATAGGTTCTTAGTGTGATTACTCCCATTTTATGGTAAGGAAGTGGAGACACAGAAGGGTTAAGTGACTTGCATACAGTGGCAGTGAGAGAAGGAGCTGGGAATGGACCCCAGGTGGCCTGGCTTCTGAGTCTGTGCTCTCAACCCTGGGTTTTTTTTTTTTAATAGATGTTATTTTTAGAACTGTTTTAGATTTGCAGAAAGATTGAGAAAATAGTACAAAGGGTTCCTGCACCCAGTTTCATATACCTTGCACCCACTTTCCTATATTATTAACATTTTACATGCGTATGGAACATTTGTGATAATTAATAAACCAGTACTGATACATTATTATTAAGTAAAGCCCATAGTTTATTTGGAGTTCTGTAGTTTTTACCTAGTGTCTTCTTTCTGTTCCAGGATTCTTTCCAGGATACCACATTACATTTAGTCATTATGTCTCCTTGGGGCCCTCTTGGCTATAGCAGTTTCTCAGAATTTCCTTGTTTCTGATGACCTTGACTGTTTTCAAGAGTGCTGTCCAGGTGTTCTGTAGGACGTCCCTCTATTGGGATGCATCTCATGTTTCTAGCATGATTAGACTGGGGTTCAACCCTGGACTTTTGATAGGTCCGGTGACCTCTTACAAGGCAGGATGTGAGTAAGAGAGACACCTGTGCTGGTTTCACCATTATATGCATAATTCCACACCAGGTATTTTTTCTTTACATTTGTGTTTCTTTTCAGAAGGAAGAGGAGAGACCTATGTTATAGTTTCAGCAGATCATCTGGTTCCAATTAAACAGATTCACCCCAACACAGACACTTGTCTCATCTCCAGCTGGTGTGAGGCAGAAGGGCCCTTGGTCTATGCTAGTGTCCACATTCAGGGTTGCAGGGTTGCATTTGGCTCTTCAGCATGCCTTGCTTATCCCTGCTCAAACAAATGTGTAAAAGGAACACTGTTGGGGACTTGGCTTGTAGGGAACTGCTCTACCCAGTCATCTGTCATTTCACTCTTCCTCGGGGCCAAACCTTGTTCACACGTTTGTTTCCTTCCTCTCTTAACCCAGAGCCACAGCCCATGACCTGTGCGAGCCAGGTACCTTCCAGCTCCTGACCCTTGGCTCTGGCTCTGGACCCCTCCATCTCTGCCACCTTCCTGGAGGCATCTCCTCAGTTAGCCCTTTGAGTGCACATTTGTAGGACACCCCCTCTTCCTCAGGTGCTATGCTGGCAGATGGATCCAGACACCCATCGAACCCACCTTCCCAGGCTCTAGACCCATTAAATGGGTCCTTATGGTCCAGAATGGGGATACATCCACTTTCTCTTGCCAGAAAGAATTCAGATCACAAAGATGTCTACACGTGGGAAAAGTGCTTGAAAGAGAGTTTTGAGATTATTTACACCAAAAGCACAAGCAACAAAAGAGAAAATAGATAAATGGGAACTCCTCAAGCTTAGAAGTTTCTGCACCTCAAAGGAATTTCTCAAAAAGGTAAAGAGGCAGCCAACTCAATGGGAAAAAATTCTTGGAAACCATGTATCTGACAAAAGACTGATATCTTGCATATACAAAGAAATCCTACAACTCAATGACAATAGTACAGACAGCCCAATTATAAAATGGGCAAAAGATATGAAAAGACAGTTCTCTGAAGAGGAAATACAAATGGCCAAGAAACACATGAAAAAATGTTCAGCTTCACTAGCTATTAGAGAGATGCAAATTAAAACCACAATGAGATACCATCTAACACCGGTTAGAATGGCTGCCATTAAACAAACAGGAAACTACAAATGCTGGAGGGGATGTGGAGAAATTGGAACTCTTATTCATTGTTGGTGGGACTGTATAATGGTTCAGCCACTCTGGAAGTCAGTCTGGCAGTTCCTTAGAAAAGTAGATATAGAGTTACCATTCGATCCAGCAATTCCACTTCTCGGTATATACCCGGAAGATCGGAAAGCAGTGACACGAACAGATATCTGCACGCCAATGTTCATAGCAGCATTATTCACAATTGCCAAGAGATGGAAACAACCCAAATGTCCTTCAACAGATGAGTGGATAAATAAAATGTGGTATATACACACGATGGAATACTACGCGTCAGTAAGAAGGAACGATCTCGTGAAACATATGACAACATGGATGAACCTTGAAGACATAATGCTGAGTGAAATAAGCCAGGCACAAAGAGAGAAATATTATATGCTACCACTAATGTGAACTTTGAAAAATGTAAAACAAATGGTTTGTAATGTAGAATGTAGGGGAACTAGCAGTAGAGAGTAATTAAGGAAGGGGGAACAATAATCCAAGAAGAACAGATAAGCTTTTTAACGTTCTGGGGATGCCCAGAAATGACTATGGTCTGTTAATTTCTGATGGATATAGTAGGAACAAGTTCACAGAAAGGTTGCTATATTAGGTAACTTTCTTGGGGTAAAGTAGGAACATGTTGGAAGTTAAGCAGTTATCTTAGGTTAGTTGTCTTTTTCTTACTCCCTTGTTATGGTCTCTTTGAAATGTTCTTTTATTGTATGTTTGTTTTCTTTTTAACTTTTTTTTTCATACAGTTGATTTAAAAAAGAAGGGAAAGTTAAAAAAAAAAAAAAAGAAAGAAAGAAAAACAAGGAAAAAAAAAAGATGTAGTGCCCCCTTGAGGAGCCTGTGGAGAATGCAGGGGTATTCGCCTACCCCACCTCCATGGTTGCTAACATGACCACAGACATAGAGGACTGGTGATTTGATGGGTTGAGCCCTCTACCATAAGTTTTACCCTTGGGAAGACGGTTGCTGCAAAGGAGAGGCTAGGCCTCCCTATATTTGTGCCTAAGAGTCTCCTCCTGAATGCCTCTTTGTTGCTCAGATGTGGCCCTCTCTCTCTGGCTAAGCCAACTTGAAAGGTGAAATCACTGCCCTCCCCCCTACGTGGGATCAGACACCCAGGGGAGTGAATCTCCCTGGCAACGTGGAATATGACTCCCGGGGAGGAATGTAGACCCGGCATCGTGGGACGGAGAACATCTTCTTGACCAAAAGGGGGATGTGAAAGGAAATGAAATAAGCTTCAGTGGCAGAGAGATTCCAAAAGGAGCCGAGAGGTCACTCTGGTGGGCACTCTTACGCACACTTTAGACAACCCTTTTTAGGTTCTAAAGAATTGGGGTAGCTGGTGGTGGATACCTGAAACTATCAAACTACAACCCAGAACCCATGAATCTCGAAGACAGATGTATAAAAATGTAGCTTATGAGGGGTGACAATGGGATTGGGAAAGCCATAAGGACCACACTCCACTTTGTCTAGTTTATGGATGGATGAGTAGAAAAATAGGGGAAGGAAATAAACAAACAAACAGACAAAGGCACCCAGTGTTCTTTTTTACTTCAATTGCTCTTTTTCACTCTAATTATTATTCTTGTTATTTTTGTGTGTGTGCTAATGAAGGTGTCAGGGATTGATTTAGGTGATGAATGTACAACTATGTAATGGTACTGTAAACAATCGAAAGTACGATTTGTTTTGTATGACTGCGTGGTATGTGAATATATCTCAATAAAATGATTAAAAAAAAAAAAAAAAAACACATGCAATCTTTTAATACCATGGCAACACAAGAGGCAGGGATGCTGCAAATTAAAGTGTATTTAAATTATGGCAACAGGCTACAGGGTTGGAAATGAAGTCTACTAGGAAAACAACTGGAGGGAATAGACTCCCACCTTCATCCTCACCTATGTTGTACCCCAGCTCAGAGCCTCAGAAAGTTCCAAGCCTAATCCCCAGTAAATGTTTGCTGGCTTCATGAATGAATGAATGTACAGAAGACATTTTCCAGCCGCCTCTAGTGGGTCACAGCCTGTACTTCTTTCCATTCCTTTCCCTCCTTTCTTTTGGTCTGGACAGTCAGATAGTAACAGCTTTGTGGCTCATGTTTCCTTCCCAGCCCTCCTTGTGCTAGGTGGACTTACTGGCCTCAGTTCACTGCCTTTTGCTGCATCCACACCCTTTGCCATGTGACTTTGCAGATCCTCCCCCAATCTTGGAAGCAGACCACATCCCTGCCCCTTGACTTTGGGCTTAGCCATGGGATATTAGCAGATGTGACGTATGCAGTGTTTGGACCATGATTGTGTATTGGCATGTCCTTTTGTGCCTCCGTCACTGCTACAGGAAGAACATGCCCCAGCTAGCTTGCTGGTCCGAGGAGGATGAGAGCCATGTGCAGCAGACCTAGACGCAAACTGCAGCTTGGAGCCCAACCCAGCTGATCTCACCAACAGCAGCCAAACCCCAGCTGACGCGCACATGTGTGAGCTGGAAATAAATGCTCATTGGTGTGCTGTCTAGCAATAGCTAAGGGGTACCCTCCTCCACCTCCATATCCCTCTTGCCTCCCTGAGAACAGGAGTCTTCATGTGAAATCCTGCCCAGGAGGCCATTCCTCATGTGGACCTTGCCAGTGATGTCACAGTTGCTGTGACTCACCTCTCCCAGAAAAGCATTAGTGTATTAGTAACAATAGTAGTTAGCATTCACCTGGAATTTATAAGCAGAAGGTAGCTGCAATGTACAACAGCCTCAGGAGGTAGAGAGGCCAGGATTATCCTATCCATTTTGCAGAGAAAAAAATTAAAAAAATTCAGACAGGGTGGTTGACTCACCAGGAGTGGCCCAAAAGCAGAATGGGATAAGGAGTTCCTTACACCCAGGAGCAGTCACATTTGCGTGTATATATTTTAATCATTATAACTTTTTTGTTATAAAAGGTATACGTGCGAATTGTAGAAAAATCAGAAAATGTAGAAAAGCATAAAGAAAATAAAATTTCCCATGCTACCTATTAGTATTTTGATTTATTTCTCTTTATTTTATGTATTTATTATATGTTTATAAATTCAAATCATACTTTATATGTAAGAGGATTCCATTTAGAAATTTAACATTTTTAAAGTCAGAATTTTCAATGCATGCAGTTACATTCTATGGATTTGCTCTCATTTGTTTAAGCATTCTCTATTATAAAAGTAGCTTGTTTCTAGTTTTTTTGCTATTAAAAGCAATGTTTTGGTGAACATCTTTTTACAGGAGATAATTTATGTGCATGGCACATAGTAAGGGCTTAATAAATGGCAGTTAGTGTAAATATTTGTTTAAATCTCTGATGGTTTCCTTGGAAGAAACTTCTAGATGAATGAGCTGGGCTAATGAATTTAAACATTTAAACAGTGTTGATACATATCATCAAAATGATTTCCACGAAGTATGTCCCTAATTCTATTACTAATGACAACATATGAAGGTGCCTCCTCACTCACCTTTAAAAGAGAGCACTGCTAATTTGCTAGTATCTCACTGTTGCATTTTGAATTACTAGTGAGCCTAAAAATCCCCAAGTAATTATTAACCAGCAGTCACAGGCTGACCCAGGGGGGCATTTGGGTCAGGGCCTGGCATAAGAAGTAGTTTTGAATGAGTGAACGATAGAAGGCTACATGCTAAGGACTGGAGTTGTTCAAGAGCTGACATGTGGACAGCGGTTTATTCTCAGTCCTTACTCAATTGAAAGTACTCTCAGATGGACAAAATTCTGAGGTAGAAGTGAGTTTGGGGTGTCTCTTGGGGTGACAGTACTGCAAAGGGAATGCTGGGCTTTGGAGCCGGACAACCAGCCGGGGAGAATCTGAGTAGGAAAAGGGGCCAGGAATACAGCCCCTGGCCCACCCTTTGGGGCCTGGCACTGCCACCTGCCCCCTCACTCTCCAGTCTCCCGTCCTCACCCCAAGCAGGCACCTGTGTGGTCCACGGAGGCTGTGCTGTCTGGACTCTGCGCTTCTGTTCTTGGTTAGGAGGCTCAGATGTGGCCTTGAACTTTCCCATCTGACCGTGTTGTGGTTTGACTCAGCCACTAGACTGGTTGAACTGGATCAACCCCTACCCCGCTCCAGTTTTTCTGTCCCTCTAGGCCTCACGGAGACTCTCTCTCTTCCAGTGTCTTCCCTCCCACCCCATCCCAATCCAGAGCTCTGTTGAACTACTTATGACTCTCCTATGTAATTTTTCATTCACAAGTCACACCCTTCTCCTTGATACAAGCTACATGAGAGTAGAGATAGGGTTTTATTATCTTTTATCTTCAGCAGCTAAGTGTGTGGGAATGAATGAATGAATGAATGCCCAGGAGCTGCCAGAGTACACCAAGAAGAAACCAGGACCTGGAGACTTGGAGGAAATAGCCAGTGCTCCTTCTTTATTGATCAGTTTCATCGCTGAGTTTTGCTGGATGGAGAAGTTACAACTTGGATATTAGCCTCTGTGGTTGGTTGGTTTTTTGGCAGATACTACACCATGCATCCCCCTGCATTGGAGGTTTCTGTTTTTGCTGTGGTTTGGCTTTCCACCGAAAGCCAAGCCTCAGCAAAAGCAGAATTTAAAAAAAAAAAAAAATTCTGCCCAGCTTTCTTCTAAAGTAGTGGTCTTCAAACTTTATTGAGAATCAGAATCACCTGGAGGGCTTGTTAAACCACAGAAAGCAGAGTCCTACTTCTAACAAGTTCCTGCTTATTGTTCATGCCGCTTGTCCAGGGACCATTCTTTGAGACCCACCGGTATAAATGTTTTAATCTGGTTCCTGGGCAGGGTGTGAGGTTGAAGTGCCTGATCTCCTCTTCCAGTCCAAAGAGCTGGGTGTATAAAGTTTCCTGCCACCCTGCCAGGCCCCAGCTCTATTCTCATTCATCCCCCCAGCAGGCTCCAGCTGTCTTTTCCTGGAAGTTAGGCACAGGCAGACAGGGCCTTTGGGGCCAAAATATTACCACTGTGGGGACTGAAACTATCTGGTTACTGTCTAGCTTTCTGGAGAAGCATGTGAAGCTTCAGGGATGGTAGAATTTTACACCTTGGAAAAATCCCGAGCTCCAAGAGCAACCTTTGTACTTGGGGCCATAGCCGAGTATCTCACCTCCCCTTCCAGAAGATGGAGACCCCCAGCCATTGTCTGAGAGGGTCTTTGTGAATTCCCCACTCCCCCGTGTCTTGTGACATAATCCCTCATTTTCTTCTTGACCTTGACAGGAGAAGGGGAGAACCAGGTTAAGATTTGCTTGCCAGATGCTTCCCTATCACCCTTCAAATAAAATCCAAACTCCTTTCCATGGTCTGACCCCGCCTGGTGCTCAGACCTCCTTCCCCTCCTCTCCAACCTGCCCACACCACTCTGGCACCCTGGCCTCCTTGCTGTCCCTCAAACACCAAGCTTTTACCATCTTGGGGCTATGCAGACACTGTTCCCTCTACCTGCAAAGTCGGGGCTCCACGGGAGATATGAGGCTGGTCGCCCATCCCCTGTCCGGAGTTTCAGGTCAACCTCCACAGAGCAGCCCACCTCCCACTGCACCCCTGTCCCCATCCTCAGGGTCCTTGTTGCCATCTGACAGGTGCTTACTAATCTGTTTGCTTGTTTGTTATCTGCCTCCCCCTCCCCCACCAGGACATAAGCCTCAGGAAGGGAGGACTCTTGTCCGTCTTTCCACTGTGTCCCCAGCACCTAGGACATGCCTGGCACGTGGGACATATCCAGCAAAGGTGTATGGAATGAGTTTGTGGGCTCTGCCAGGGTCACAACGGAAGGCAGGGTCTGGGATCCTTAAAGGATGTATCTCAGAACTTGACTCTGACCCCCTGATTCGGGCTCCAGGTTTACTTCCTAACAGCTTCGGACGGGAAGAGCCGGGGCCAGGAATGGGGTTTCTGTCACCACCCCGCAGTTCTGGAAAGGCCTCTTGAGTTACGTCGGCCCCATAGGAGGCAAATAACATCCATATTGCCTGCCCACAGGACTATCTCGAGGCTCAAGTGAAGTAACTGCTGAGAAAGTACCCGGCCAGGAAAAAGGTGATGAGCCAGTTCAAGGTTTGGGGTTTAGGTTACTTCTCTACGGCTTTAAAAACTGCCCGTGTGACAATTTTAGATGAGCTTTTCGTTCTTACTGTGGTTTAAAAAATAAATCATTGTTTAACTTTCTCATAAGCTTAAGGCAAGCCCATCACAGACCAAAAAACTAAGGCATTACATTTGGAAAAAAGAATTCTGGAATTTGAAGCCCTGCTCAGGGAGCCTCACCTGGTCATTTCTCTGCCTCCATGTTCCTGACCATCAACACACTCACCTTGTCCCCCCCAAAAAGGGCCAGGCTTGCTTCCAGGGTATTAGGGAAATTAAAACCGGGAGGCCAAGCTCCCTCGGTCCTAGTGTAAGTCCATATCTGGGACCCAGGAACAGTTGTGGGAGGACCTCAAACAGCTATTTAAGTTGACTTCAGATAAATGGCTTGATTGGAGAGAGCTGGACCTCCCATGTGGCCTGAACAGAGTCCTCCAAAGTTATCTGGCCTCCCACTTCTGACCTGGGCAGGGAATTAAAGTAGAAAAGTCTTTCTGGTGAAGCTCTTGGGGTAGGGTTGCCAGGCATAGCAAATTAAAATACAGGATGCCCAGTGACATTTGAATTTCAGGTGAACAATGAATAATGTTTTAGGATAAGTATGTCCTATGAGATACTAAGCCCCTCTCTGAGTTTTTAGTTCTAAGAATAGAGGGATTGGAAGACTGCTTGCCCTTTTCCTAACCCATTTTCCTGTACAGATGAGGAATGTGTTGCTGAGTCTCCAGTCACTGCAGTCCTTTCCCACCCTCCTGGTCCTGGCTGTGGGTCATGGGCAATAGATGGGCATGACCTTAAGTAATCCCAACACAGCTGCACTCCTTAGAGTCTGCAGGGCACTTGCCAAGGCACGGATGCCAGGAAAATGCTCAGGTCCTAAGACAAATCAGTTCCGAAGAGTTTTATTGCTGTTGGGAGCATTTGTTTTTTAGATAAAGGGACTGGGATGCACAGGATACTCCCCTAAATGCAGAGCGAAAGTCCTGTGTTAGCTTATTTATTTTGGTATTATTAAACATCACTTCTTTAATAATAACACCTTGCATTCATGTTATACTTTCATCTGGGGATCTCTGGGTGATTTATTAACATTAAGTAGCATAGCCATATAACCCCTGGATTATATAATTGTACACAGAGCTTCTCTGGGTAGAAGGCCTGGGTCTCCACGGAAGAGACCTGGACAGAAGTTAGGAGTAGCTGGGCCCAAACCTGAGCTGGGTGGTGAACTTGTAGATACATGCTCCTACCACACCCTGTTAGGCTATAAGCATGAGGACAGTGCTGCCTTGTTTTTGTAGCATGATTACTGGAACATATTAGGTACTCAATAAATGCTTGCTAAATGAATAAAGGAGCAACGAATACATAAATGAATAAAGGAGTGACGAATACATAAATCTGGAAGCAAGCTTTGGGTTCCTTCCTCCTCTTTAGTTTCCTGGGGGTGTAGCAGATGCTGTCGGTCCTGTGCCCGTATCCCCACAGATCCTTTTGACATTGCCAGGCTCACTGGTGCCCCAAGGACTTCTTCTCCCAACAGCACCTTCATCTCTTTGAGGGAGGATGACTGCAGGTTGCTGGAAGTGCTTTGCCTGGGTGCACTGTATGCATCCCCACCCTTGTCACCCCATCCTGCAGCCCTTGACCAATGACTGCGGGGTCAGGAGTATGAATTCCCCAAAGCCCTCATCTCTCATGGGGACATTTAGTTGTGACCTATGCTGTGCCTTGGGCCCCCAGGTGACTTGCGCAGCATTATCTTCCAGGGGACTTGGCTCGACGTCACATTCTCCTTCCCTTGTCGGTCTCATTTCCCCTTTCTACTTTGGGTTTTCCTGAGAACACATCCCAGTGAGTCACACTCACTAGAATCTCCCAGGGTCTGCTTCTGAGGAACCCAGCTCGAGACACGGGCATTTGGATTTCTAGCCTGTAGCTCATGTTCTCAGTCATGCTGGCCTTTCTTTCCTGTACCAGGAAGGACCTTCTAATAGAAAACAGTAACAAACCATATTACTATTGGATGAGAAGCAACAATCAGGACTTCACATCCACTGTGAAGGGGACAGGAATACAGAATTCAACCCGGAGTTTTCCTGAGCAAAGACAGCACAGTTATGGATCACTGCAAAGTAACCTTCACATTCTTAAATGCACACGAGCATGTGGCCCTTCTTACAGGCTCTCCACCTAGAGGATGTCTTCAGAAAAACCTCTGTAGGGATCTAAGGCTCAAGTCCAGGGGTTGCTGAAACATCAAAGCAGGGCCCTTTGGTGGAAGGACAGTAGGTCTTTAGATCAGGGAGTGTTTCTCTGCCTCCCCCATCCAAATCAGAGTGGCCGTGTTTATTGAGAAAAACTATTAAAGAGTCATTTCTGAATTTCCTGTTGCTTTCTGGTTCAAAGGCTTCCTTCCCATTTGTAGACAGAATCAAGCTTAGGTGTTTGGAGGGGCATCATTCTCTCCATCTGAGAGTGTCAGGCAGACAAGATGGAATGGCATTTAATAACTTTTCTGACTGTCCTACAGGGACAACGACTGGGTTAGGTGTCCCTGAGCTCCCTGAGATGTTATGGGTTTGTTATATTTTAAAGGGCTCCAGTGATACCGCCGTAACCTACTTTGGAGGAAAACATTTATTATTAACACAGGTTTAACACTTAACTTTCTAGGGTATTTGTGGATGACACAGTCATACATCTGCCTTTTTATAGTGCTTTGCGGCAGAGCACAAGACCTTCCAGCTGACACCTCATAGATCATCAAAATTAAGACCTCTAGGCAAGTAGAAGAAAATAGGGCAGGGGTGGGTTGGGGACAGCAACTGGGGATGACGTGAATGGTTTTCAAGTTAACTTTCCTTTAGACAGAGACCATATTCATTAAGGATCAAATTATTCTAAAAATTAAGACTTCCTTGTTTCCCTGGCAACCCATAACAACTTGTAAGGAATGATCCATGAGGCCATGCAGCAAATGATGTTTCCTACTTGATTGGTGGCTGGTGGAGATTAACTCAGAGCTGGGGTCAGCCAGCCAGGGATCAACCTCTAACTGTTTGGCATTCAACACCCCAGCCCTCTTGTGTTAAAGCCAGAATAAATCAGGAAATTAGCAAGCCAGGACAAAAGTAGTTCTCCATCTTTTATAAACATAAACTGGACCATCATATTGTAAGAATTCTGGCTGGAGACTTAAAAAATGATAATAGAAAATTATTAGCAAAGGAAGAAAAACATTTAATTTTTTTTACTGAACTGCCCTTCAAGGTCCAGTGTTGACTGACAATATAAAAAGATGGGCCCTTGCTCCAAGGGCCAAAGTGGCAAGAAGTAAGTTCTTTTCTGCTGCTCTTTAGCAGAGATCATGTTGGCCATACTTGATCTGGGCCAAAAAACCTACTTTGTAACAAAGGACCTGATGTTTATTTTGGGAGGAAGCAACTTTTATTGTCCTAAAGTCCTGGGACCACCAGCAATTTTGAGGAGGAAAAAAATAGACCCATGAAAGGGAAAATTTCCTGAGAAGCAGCTAAAAACCACAAAATAGCCATTTGGGGAATTCTTGCTTAAGGTGACACAGAACCTTATACCTTTTCCACTTACAAAGGATCTGCTGTTTGCCCTGGGTTGTCGGGAATCAAGTGTGTGTAGTATGAAATGTAAAACCAGTCCATCTGCTGGGACCCCTTTCTTCATCTTCTTTTGTCAATGATGTGATATTAACATCACCATGTGATATTTGCGTCATATACCAAGTACAGTGTGGTTGGTTTTCACACAATATGTCCCGAGAGAAAAAGCATTAGAACCCCAGAAAGGAAGCGATCAGTAAAGCTCTCCTAAAAACCCATGCAGTGAGAGAGGGGAAGAATCAGGGATTGAGAAAGCGAAGCTTCAACTGCTGTCAGAATGATGAAAACAATTGCCTTAAGCCGTAGCTCTCTCCTTCATTGATATCCTTTCTCCTAGTTCAGGCGTATTCTCTGTAGTTGTCCATTCCCCCTTATACTTAATGTTTTAATTACCAAATGATGGGGCAGTTTTCTATCTCAATTGTATGTGTGGGCAGGAATGTTTATAGAAAAAACTCAGACTGTTGTATTAATCCAGCAGGGCACAGAAGCCTTTATGGAGGACAAGACTAGGGGTTTTTGCCCATCACCTGCATGCTGAGAGAGGGAAGACAAAACACTGAAACTGAAACGGAAGGTTCCGAACACAGCTCCCTTTTGACATTGTTAGGGTGGCTAACCATAGAGCACGTGCTTCTGCTGAGCAACAGGTAACCAGTTTGTTGGTCATAAAGATAACTGAATAGGCCTAGATTGTTTGGTGACTGCTAATAAACCATTCAGGGCCGATGAAAGACCATGGGGCTGGCATCACATCAATCCGTTCATCTTCCAGGAACTTTGTGTGAAGTGCTCAGCTGATCTCTGCACCCTGCCTCCAGCCCTCCCTGAGCTCAGTCCCTCTCCTATCTGTACAAGCACCAACAGGAAGCTGTCGTTTCCCTCTGTCCTGGCTGTCCCCTCCCGGTGCTGACGCATCAAGGCCAGCGTTCAGGATGGAAAGGACTTTTCCTCTGACCCTGTGCACCCGGCGGGCACAGCCTCTCCAGAACTTCGGATGGGGAAGACTTTTGAGTCGCACTGACAAAGACAAAGTGTGGGTGTGGTGAAGGGCACACTCAGGTTCTAAGAATGTGGCCTGGAGGAGGATCTGGCTTGTGTGTGTGTGTGCATGCATGCACGCGTAGAAGCCATTTACTAAAGGACAAAAAAAACAACAACCCACAAACAAACCAGGACTTACCTGGCTGGGGGCCTGTGCAAACCCCCCACATTCCCGAGTGGAACAGCAGCTGGCTTCCTCAGCCTCCAGCTTCCATCCCTCAACTCACCTGGACCCCGCAGACTCCAAGGCCTCCCACTGGGATTCCCTCCTTGTGGTCATCCTTAAATATCTCTAAGCCCCACACCCTGGGCTTGAACAAAGCCAGCTAACATTTTAAAGAGATAAAGCTACAGATTCCCACTTGAAGGGATAGACACTCTGGTGTGTAGGCCTGATGACAGATACAGGGGAAAGAGAAATGTGTGATTTCCCCCCCAGTCTTTCCTTAATTTATCCTGAGAACTGGTTTAGTGCAGTGACTGGGATCATGGACTCTGGGGCCAGCTGCTTGGGTTTGCATCTGGGCACTGCCAGTGGCTGGCTCCAAGACCCTGGGCATATCATTTAACCTCCCAGGGCCTCAAATTTCACATCTGAAATAAAGGGAGTGATAACTCACCTGCCATATGGGGTTGTCAGGAGTAGTCAATGAGTTAATACACATAGAGCACTGAGAACAGTACCCGGGTGTTGTAAGCACTACCTAAGTATCAGCCCTCATGTTTGGCCACCCTGACAGGCAGGGCCAGCTCCATAGGCCTGAGACCTGTGCAGTCACACAGGGCCATGCACTCAAAAGGGCCCCACACTTGGTTTACTGCTCTGCTATCACCATCTTGAAATTCTCAATAACTTTATCTTTGAACTTGTGCTTGGAAGTGAAGTCCAATAATGAAATAATGGAACATGCACATGAGCAGGGGTGATACGGGTGGTGTCTGTGCCCGCCGGGCCTTGTTGTGCCATTTGCACTTTGCATTTGCGATGCTCTGTGAGCACATAGTTCCAGCAGATCCTCAATGCCTGGGAGTTCAGTGAGATCCAAAGCGAGTATAAGAGAAGCGTATCACCTGCAGGACTAAGTAAGGGGTCACTGCCAGCCCAGAGAGGCCATGCTTCCCATTCAACCAGAACTTTCCTTAATGCAGAAAAGAGGTGGTGCTGTTCTAAGAATGACTAAGGAACCCTATGACAGCCTTTCTTTCTCATGTCACTTCCCTGAATTAACCAATCACTTATACTGAAAATGGTGACATGGAGAGGGACAGACAGGACAACCCATGGTTTCTTTTCCTTTCAGTCCTTCCTTACCCAACAGTAACATGAAGGTAGAGAGCATTGGTAGAATGAATGCATATCAAGAAGTGGCATAAGGAGAGTTGAGTTAGTTCTGTGCAGTATTTCCACTGTTGTAGTATGAAGGAAATAAGCATGTATGAACTATGAAAATTGTGTCATTTTGGTGATTCCACATCCTAGTTAAATGCTCTTATATTTGCATCTTTATGCAATAGAGATGAATGGCAAAATTCATGCTAAAAATGAAAAAAAATTTTTTTACTTAGAATTATATTATATAGAAAATAAAAAGCATGGTGATAAGTCAAAAAAGAGACCATGGAAGAAATGGAAAAGCTGTATATTTCAGTACCTTTCATGGCACTTTCTCTTGCTTGCTCAATCAAGGGGTCCTGCATTTTCATTTTGCACTGGGCCCTGCAAATGATGGAGCTGGCCTTGCCCACAGGCATCCTCCCTTGATGCTGTTGCTCTTGAGCCTCTTTTACAGCTAGAGGGGTGGGTGGGGGTGGATTGGGTTAAAGAGAGGAGCTGGGGGAGATGGAAGGAGGAAGGAGGGCTATTGAGATCTTTTTCAGCAGGGGTCTGACTTCCTAGGGGCATCCAGTTCCTTTGAGGGCCCTTGGCAACCTTGAACAGTGCTGTCACCAAGTCAGAAAATGGCATGGTCCCCCACTCCTGCTCACCCACCCCACACCATACCTCCCAGCCCCGCCCAGGTTTGCTAGGTGTCAGGCTTGAAAGGACTTTCAGCCTGAGGAAAGGAAGAATGCCACTGAAGATGGGAGTCATGTAGGCAGGCATTGCCGGCCAGCTGGAATTCAGGCCTGAGGACCAGCCTGATGCCATGCTTTGAATGGCAGGAGTGGAGCAGGGTTGTCATTTTTCTTCCTCGGATCAAAATCAGACAAATCTCCTATTTGGCTTACCAGGCAATAAGTGGATAACGCCAGTGAGAATGTCACTGCAAATTACAGTTCCAGCCTCCTGTCGTCAGCTGTGTGCTGCTTCTTGTCACTTTAATGCAAAGAGACAGCACGGAGCTGATAACAAGCCAGGAGGGTGGGGGATCAGAGGGGGTGACTGTGTCAGAGACAAGACAAATGCATGCCAGAGAGACCGATTCAAGACAGTGAAACCCCACAGAGACGCTTTTCTCTTGATTTCCTGTTTGAAAGGGGGCATTTAAGGGAGGTGGGTGCCTAGACAATGCCACTTAGATAGCCACAAAACCCAGCAGCTACCTCATCCATTCATTTACCCACCCATCCACACACCCATCAACCCATCATCCGTCTCCTCTGTAAGTGAGAGCTAGACTTGGGCCTCCTGGCACACTGCAAATTCTGAGGGACTTGTCTACTGCTTGCAGCCACTTTCCTGGAATTGATTCTAAGAAGTTTGAAGAACTATTGGGAGAAAACACTTCACTTCCTAACAAAAGCAAGAGTTTTGGACCTTTTAATTTTGTTTAAGATTGTCCAGTGACCATTCAAAATCTCCAGTTCTACTCAATTAAATTGTATTTTCTAAGTTGCTGGGTGGATGTTACTATCTTGGGGACTCCTTAGCTAGGAGATAAGATCTCTTGTTCAGCCCCACTGAAAGAAGAGGGAATCTTGCATTTTGCATGCCAAGATTAGAGTGTGTCCATCTGTCTTGAGTTTTCCAAGGGTCACCTCACATTAATATGCAGACTCACTGTGTCCCACCTACGCTGAATGTCTAAGGAACTGATGCAGTCAAGACAGCCCTTGAGGCAGTCAAAGGCTGTGCGGGGAAATTAGTATCAGAGGAATTGGTAAAGGGACCAAAAGAGTAACTGTGTAGGATGCACACCTTGTATGCCTTCTTAGGTTCCCTCAGTGGCTTCCTTATCTCTCTTGACTGGTGCTCTACTGGCTCCTGGATGCCCTCCACTCTTGGACTTGGATGAAACACTGCACCATGGGGTGTGGAATCTGGCTTCCTGGGCAGTTGTCAAGGGGCTGGATGAAGCAAGGGAGGTAACCTCCCATGGGGTGAACACTGACCAGTACTAGAGAGAAGACAGGCAGGGGCAAGGCAGATAAATTCCCCTACCTTCCTTTCCCCCGTGGATGGCTCTAGGTGGTGATTCTGCCTTGCAGTCTTTCTAGAGAAGCCCCCATGCTGATTAAACAAGCAACCTGGTATCTCATTGCTGCTCAGGGTGAAGCAGATGCCATCACAGTAACTCATTGCATTGTAGCACATCACTTCTTCTCCTGCCTCTCTTCCTTTTTCCTCAACTCCATTGCCCTTGGCTTGCACCTTCTAAATAAATTTTTAGATCCTTAATCCTTGCCTTAGGTTCTGCTTTTTGGAGGACCTGGACCAAGGTGGTAAATGATATTTGTTCAAAACCTGCCTATGCCCACAGACGCTTTCGATACATGCAAAACTGATTATGAGGTTTGGAAAATTCACTCAGGAGGGCAGGAAATGTGTTCCAAAAAGCAGAGTGGGAGTCAAATTGTTGAAACTAAAGTAAAACAACAGCTGGTGAGAAAAAGAAAGAACAGTTGTGGGGGGGGGGGCGGGGGGGGGAGGTGTTGGAGAAGGTCCCCAGGGGTTAAGTGAAGAAAAGAGGGACTTCTATATTCCTTGAGACTTTGGGTCTACATTCCAGGCCCCCAAAAAAGTTCCCAAAGTAAGGAAGATTCATTTAATATTTAGCCTATGCAATGTGTTTGTTTTCTTCAGAGCAGAAGTGAAGAGTGAGAAAGGGACAGTTCTCAGTGTCAGTGTATTAGTTACCTATTACTGCCTAACAAATTATTCCAAGAACTTGGGGGTTTACAACAACAGTAAATAATTGTTATCTTTCACAGTTTCCGTAAGTCAAGGATTTGGAAACAGCTAGGCTGAGTGGTTCTGGGCTCAGGTGTCTCATGAGGTGAGGTCAGATATTGGCTGGGGTTGAAGTCAACTGAAGGTGTGACTTGAGCTGGAGAATCCGATTCATGTAGCTGTTGCCAGGAGGCCTGAGCCCCTCTCCATGAGGGATGTCTTCACAGGGCTCCTTGAAGTCAGCTAGGGTGGCTGACTTCTCCTAGAGCAAGTCACCCAAGAGGCAAAGCCGAAGCCATAATGCCCTTTTTCAGGAGTCACACACTGTTCTCTCCACCCTACTCGACTACTGGGCACACGGAAACCCCTGATTCAACACAGGAAGAGACTATTCAAGGGCAAGGATACCAGGAAGTGAGGATCCCAGGGGCAGGGATCATTTATGAAGGTTTGACGGCAACCAACATCCTGGAACATTGGAGCTGGAAGGGTTCTTAGAGATCATCTGTTTCAACATCTTTAGTAATTGAGAAGCCCAAAGGTCAATGAGGTTAAGCAACTTGCCCAAGTCACTCAGTGAATCATCTATTCACCCTTAATTCAGGACTCAGCAGGTCTGCGGGAAGCACGTTTTATGGGGCCATGTGAGAACTGTAGCCCATGGTTAAACAGTGTTACTACTGATAAAGAAGGAAGGAAGTCAGAGGTGATGTTTATGCGAGAGCTGCTGAATGGAATCCATTGCAAAGCTGAATACAGTTCATTCATCCAGTGAAAATACATTTATTGAGTGCTTACTTCATGTCAGGCACTGTGCTGGGTGCTAGGGACACAGAGGTGAACAAAAAACTTGTTCCTGCTCTCATGGACCTTACAGTCTAGTGGGGAAAATGGATTTTAACTGTGTAGTCCCACAGATAATGGAGCAATTACAACAAGTGCTTTGAAGTAGAGGCTGAAGCCCTGCGAGAGCACAGAATATTGGGTTAGTTCCTGCCAGAGAGGCTCCTCCAAGGAAGTGATGACTCAATTATCACTCAGCAGCCTGAAAGTTCCAATGAGATTGATGACTTTTTGTTCATAATTTATTTGTTTTTCAGATATCATATTTTCTACTTCTAGATGTTCATTTGGATTTTCTTTTATATCTTCTGTTTCTCTCGTAATCAAGTTCATGTTTTCCTTTAACCATCTTGAATATATTTATAAGATTTAGAATAGCTATTTTAATGTCCTTGTCTGCTAGTTTTATCATTTATGCCATTTCTGGGTCTGTTTTTATTTTGTTCTCCTGATTATGAGTCATATTTTCCTGCTGCTCTGCATGCCTGGTAATTTTCAATTGGAAAACAGACACTGAGAATTTTTTGGTATTGGGTGTTGGGTTTTGTTGTATTCTTTTAAAGAGCATTGGAAATGTTACTTGGAAACAGTTTGATCTTTTCAAAGCTTGCTTTTAAACTTTGTTATGATTGGTCCAAAACCACCTTCAGTCTAGGATAATTTAGCCCATCATTAAGGAAATACTGTTTTGAGGGCTCTACCCATGTATTACAAGGTCTCTCTAATTTAGCTGGAAAGAACACCAACCATTCCTAGCTCTGTAAGTTATCCAGGAATTGTTGTCTTTTCCTTTCAGGTGGATCTTTTTCCCTGCCTTAAGGAATTTCTTCACATTAAGCACTGATCAGAGATCAAAGACTGGAGGTCTTTACCTGATGACCCCTGAAGTTCTCTCTCTGGTACTCTGAGAGTACCTGCCAAGCTGAGCTGCCTTGGCCTCCCAGAACTCTGAACTCAGTCTCCCCGAATCCAAGAGAACACGGGCTTTGTTTGGGTTTCCTCTAGGGAGTGAGCTGGCACCATCACAGGGCTCACCTTGCTTCCCTGCTCTCGGGGATCATAGTCCTGCCTTGACTGTTGTCCAATGTTGACATTTGTTGTTTTACATATTTTTTCTGGTTTTCTGGTTGTTTAAGGCAGGGTAAACATCTAGTCCCCATTACTGCATCATGACATGTTTTTCCTTTAATATTTTGAACAGCTTTATTGGGATAGAATTGATATAATAAACTGTACCTATTTAAGGTGTACAACTTGGTATGTTTTGACATACATATATACCCATGAAAATGCCATCTCAATCAAGAGAGTGGACATTTCCTTCACCCCCTATGTTTTCTCATGCCCCTTTGTATTCCCTCCTCCCAACTCCCCGGACCCTTCTTCCCAAGGCAACTGCTGATCTGCTGTTACTCAAAACAGATTAGTTTGCATTTTCTAAACTTTTATATTTTCTCTGACTTCTCTCACTCAGCATAATTATTTGGAGGTTCATCCACATTGCTGCGTGCATCAAGGGTTTCTCCTTTATATTGCTGAGTAGTGTTTCATTGTATGCATGTACCACAATTAGCCCACTTTTATTTATTCATTATTGATGGACATTTTATTGTTTCCAGTTTTTGGCTATTACAAACAAAGCTGCTCTGAACATTGGTATAAAAGTCTTTGTATGGACACTTGCTTTCTTTTATCCTGGGTAAATACCTAAGGGAGGAATGCCTGGATGATATGGAAGGTGTATGCATAACTTTTTAAGATACTACCAAACTGTTTTCCAATGGCATTTGTTCTAAAGCCAGTTTTGTTTGTTTGTTTTTAGATCCATGCGGGGATGTGGTAAATCTGTGAGAAGTTTGATTGTAAATATCACCTTCTTCAATTCCAAAGCAATATATGCTATGGCAGCCATTGTGCTGATATATGCAGGGTTGGTGCCCACCGGGTGCCTTGGAAAGCAGACTTTCATCACAACTCGGATAAAGAAGAGGGGAACATACGAGGAGCTCTCAGCCTGCCTGACAGCAGTGGGAAAAAACCTTCTGACCCTTGGACTTTTTGCCTTGAGGCAAATTAAATGGAAATAAAAGTGAATTTGTTCTTTTCGGATAGCTCATCCTTTTCTTGTGATTTTTTGAAAATCTGAAATGTTGGAGAACTTAGGTTAGGGTGGTTTTTTGAAGTTTTTGAGCTGTTTCCTTGATGTTTCCACTTTGAAGCTCCTGTCTGCGAATAAATTCAGCCTTTGTTTCGCCTTTCCTGACTGAACAATGCCAGTGAGTTAGAAGGAAATATCCAGCAAGGATAAGTAGTTTTTCTTTGATCCACACGCAAACCAAGCTCTGTTTAGCCAATAAAAAGTGGGATTCCCAAATGCCCACCTGGCTCTGAACCATCCACTGTATTTAACAGAACGGGCCTACAGTAACACCATCCATCTCTAACTACCCACTTCCCCTTCTGAAATGCCCCAACACAGGTGGGTTCCCTTAAAGGAGCTTCCTTTTGACAGCCACACACAACAACCAATATTTTTATCCTTCCATTAATACCTCACATGGTTTGAGATTTCTGGCACTTGGCATAATTAAGCACAGAGAATCTTGAAAGCTGCATAAATGCCTGGGATGGGAAGATATAGTTTGAACAAAGTGCTGATTTATTCTTCTTTTCAGCTATTTGTCATCTCAACAATGTGGAAGAAATCAGAGACGAGATGGTCCTGAGGATGCCTCCATCTGATTCAAGGGTAACCAGTGGGGCCCTCTGCTGTGGCCAGGGTCTCCTGACGGCCTCCAAGGAGGTAGCTGCCTCTCTGGGGAAGGCAGACGCTGCTCGCCGAGAGCAACCCAGTCCTGTGACAGTGTGGCCGGCTTAGCCCACGATGCAACAAGGAAAATTGTAATAGATCATTGGTGTCTGTGAACATAAACCACCTCACACAGAAATGGTGAACCGTCACCACAACGCTTTTTCTTAGCCTGACCTTATGGCAAATCTTCAGCGCTGTGATTTTGGCTGCAACTGGAACAGGACCTGCTAATTATTCTTAGCTTCCTGTCGTTTGGCTTTAGTTTTATTCTTCATGAGGATGGTGCTTCCTGTTTAGCTGTGTGGGTTTAACCTCCCACCTTCCCACCTTCCCACCCACTCCCGATGGTAATGCGGGTAATTTGTTTGGACCCAGCCTTCATAGGCCCTGGGGTAGAGGCCACTGACCCCAAGCTTGCGGCTGAACCTCCTCTCCTGGGTTCCCAGCAATCTCCCGATGGCAGGAGATCAACGGTGGCTACAGATAAAGAGTTAGACACAGACACGGCTGAAAGAGACATCACAGTGCACCCGCGGGCAGACTGGAGAAAGAAGGGCCAATCCCCGCCAACCCCCAGCTCTTCGGCAGGGGACGGGTGGAGGCCCCAGGGCGGCTCCCTCTTGGCTTCTGCCTCCTTAGGGATTCTGGTTGTGCTGGAAAAATAAATTGGTATTTATTTCAATCGATATTGTTGCCTCTAAACCCTCGATACTGGGCTGAATGATGCTGGTTGTCATGGCAGCGAGCAACATTTTTATTATCACCTGTGACCTTTTCCCCTCCCCTGGGAAGCGTTTGACGTCATTCTGGTCCTCCACTCTAGTTGTCTTCCTTGCCTTTTTGGGATGGCTGCTTCCTCCTTGCCCCTGACTGGAGAGAAGTTCTGTTGGTTTGGAGGGGCTGGATGATAGGTGGGAAAGATGGGGGTGGGGTGAGGAGAAAAACAGAGGGGAGAGAGGCGATAAACATTTGTGTATTGGAGGAGCCTGGGATGTGGGGACAAGGGAAGGGAAAAGGAACCAGTGGGGAGGCAGGGACAGAGAGAGCTGGAGTAGGGAGAGATGCAGGGAGGGGAGGGAAGACGCCTCAGGACGCTCCTTGTGTCCACATCCACATAAGCCCCTACACTTCTGACGGGGCCTCTGTCTCCCACCTCCCTGCACTCGGCTTGCTTCAGAGGCCCTGGCGCAGTGCCCGCTGCCTGCTGCTTTGTGGGGCAAGGCTGTCCTTTGTCCCTCAGTCACTACCACATAGCCTCTACCACATGCCCTATGGCCATAAGGAATTCAACACTGGACAAATGAAGGCTTGAGAGAACGTTCAAAACCATTTACGAATTATTGCTGTTCAATAAGACTTTGCAGGACTGATTCATGAAAATCCAGGTCACCATGCTAATCATCACCACACTGCTGTGACCTTAGATTCCTCAGCAGCGTCCCAGGGGCCAACCAAAGGGGGCAGTGGGACCCTAGGACAGCTCCGTTGTCATCTGGGGATGGTGTGGCTCCCAGTGACTAGCAACAGTGGGGAAGGAGGAATTGGTGTTCTGTGTGTCTCATGAAAGCTGGGGCCTTGGAGGAGGGGCTGTGGCTGCAGAACCCAAGACCAGTGGAAAGCCAGCCAGCCTGGGCACCCACTGAGGCTGTCCGTGGAGGTCAGTCCCCTGGTACCCATCAGGGCAAAGACAAGCAGAAAAGAGCTCAGGGGGTCAAGGGAAAAGGAAGAAAAACCATCCACAGAGCAGACATTCTGATGCCAAACAGGGAAGAAAAAACTTGGAGAGCCCTTATTCCAAACTCAAAATCTGTGTTCAACTCCTGACTCTGTATCTCACTCACTTTATCTTGGTCAGATCTCTGAACTGCTCTGATCCCCCGGTTTTTATTGCTACAGGGGGATGGTAAGAACTGTAAGGCACTTTGGTCCTGGACTGCCTCTTGGAGTAGGGATGGTGACTGCTCTGGGCACATCACAAGGGCCTGGAACCTGGGAGAATACTTGCTGGCTCCTAGAACAGGGCGAAGGTGATGGGGAGGACAGGATGAAATGAGGAAGGCAAGGTGAGGATGCCTCCAGCCTTTCTTTCCTAGGAGAACCCCACATGTGAGGCTGGACTTTTATTTCTTCAGAGATGGTCAGAGCTATGTGTGACCTCATGTTTAAGCCCAGCCTTGGGAAGAGGAAAAGGTTTACAGTGGAAAAATCCCAGTTTATGTGCAGGTATCAAATAAGGAATCTGATTCGTGCTGACCAAACTCACAGGGGGCTGATGGATAAATCTGACCACTACTTTAGACATTTGTACTGAATTCTTCAACTTCCTTGATATCTGTCAACCTTCTCTCTGTCTGAGAAAGATCAGAGCCTCTGCATGACTTATCATGTGGCACTGTCTATAAAAGAAAAACAAAAGGGTCCATTAAGCCTTGTTCTCGAGAAAGGCAGGAAATAGGACAGGGAACAGGTTTTTTGTTCTTTGCCCTTAATAATTGTAGTTTTTTGACCCAAGCAAGTGAACTTGATTAGAGAAGAAAAAAGATGAATTTCCACAAAATGAAGATACCAGTACTTTCCTCATGGATATGTTAAGTAAAATAAAATGGCCACCTGCATTGGGCATTGCCGGGAGGGACTCATTTCTGAGAAAGGATTTTCCAGAAGACAAAACACAATTGATTTGCATTGGCTTTCCAAGAAAATGGAGCAATGGAGCACACCCTACAGAACTGCAGACAAACAACACCTGGTGAGAAACCAGTTTCAGTCCAGGAGAGATAACTTACAGAATGGACATACCATACAAATATATCTACTCCCCACTTTGTAAGACCCCACTGTATAAAATGGAAACTTAACATCAGCCAGTCAGAACGTTTCCTTGCTTGCTCCCGCAGTTACCCTGTATAAGCTTCCCCTTTCCAGCTCCCTTGGTGACACTCCTTTCCCTGTGCTGTTTGGATGCTGCCTGATTCATGAATCATAAACTGTTAAAATAAACTCCTATAAATTATACATTCTCTAATATTTTATTTTAACAGATATAGCCCAGATATTAGTGGCCCCGCCCCCTGCCTGGTGGAAATCCAGCCAAAATTGGCTTGAGCCATGAAGTTTGTGGCTTTTGGGAACCCAAAGCTCTCCCCAAGATTTCTGTGCATCCATGGGGGGATTCAGGGGTTGTGGTTCCTTGTGTCCCCATCCCCCGTCCCAGCTCCTCCTTGTATGTGTCACCCCTGACTGTTGCAAGGCACAACGTTTGTCAATTTACCAAAATTTCCTCTCACGCAAAATATTTACGAGCAAAGCAGAATTTTCCAACCATTTCAGAAGTGAAAAGCTAGGAGGAGAGATGAGGCCAGGTTTATATCATAGCAACACAACTCCAACATCCAACAAAAGAGCATCTCCCACCCCACAGGCCCACACAGACATGCCCCTCACTTTCTCCCAGCCTCTCTCCATCTTGTCCTCTCCCTTTCTCCTCCTTCTCTCCATTCCCCAGATCTCTTAGAAGCGAAAATTTAGCTTTATTATTATTTACGACAGAGCAGCTTCAACCTTAATGTTCCACTTTGCTAATGCTCCCTTTATGCAAAATACCAGAAATGGACTGGCTTTTATAAAGGGAGCTTATTTGGTTACAAATTTACAGTCTGAAGGCCAAGAAAATGTCCAAATTAAGGCATCAACACCAGTATACCTTCATCGAAGGCTGGAAAACCTCTGTTAGCAGGAAAGCACATGGCTGGCATCTACTAATCCCGGGTTGTGTTCCAGCTCCTCTCTCAGCTCCTGTGCATTCTTCAAAACATTGCTCTTGGGGTGTTTTGTCCTCTCTTAGCTTCTCCAAAGTATCAGCAAAAGTCTGCTTTCAATAGCTATCTCCAAAATGTGCCTCTCAGCTGCAGCTGCTCTGAGTTCCTTCTGTTTGTGGGCTCTTTTATATGCCTCCAGTGATTAAATCAAGACCCACCCTGAATGGGTGGGGTCCATATCTTCAAGGAAACATTCAATCAAGAGGTCACACTCTAATCAAAGATGTCACTCGGGTGGGTCACATCTCCATGGAAACACTCAATAAAAAGATTCCAATCTAATCAACACTAAATGTATCTGCCCACAGAAGATTGCATCAAATAACATGTCATTTTGGGGGCCATAATACATCCAAACAGGCACACTTAAGATCTCACTTTCTACCCCAAGCATTTAATAAGTTATTTTTTCCAAACAAAGGTGGTAGCCTCCTGAAGAGGCATGCCCATGCTGCTAAGATAATAGAGTCATTTGCATTTCTTTACTGCAATTCTCCACCCCAGTTTCTCCTCCCAAAAGCTTAGCTACCATTGGTCAACTGATACTCCTTTTAGGGAAGGTTTCTGACCAAACCCCTCATTATTTCCCGACTGCTTCCAGAAGAAGCATTTACCAGCGAGGCAGGTGGTAGGAGTGCAGGGGGAAGGAAGTTCCTTTTGTGTGTGCTAGGTGTTGGCTCTTGGACAAATACTTAACCCCTCTAAGTCTCCTTGAGGTGAGGAGGGTGGTAATAACAGGTAACATACAAAGCTGTTGCAAGTAACACCATGGATGCGAAAATGCTTTGTCAGCCACGAAGCTCAGAGAAATTTATGATTGTTTACTTGTGGGGTCATGCCTGTGAGATACCAAGCAAAGGTCCACTGATTGTTAGGAGTCTTTGTGTGTCTTCCTTTCTTGGTGGCAGCAGCCACACTGATGCACTGGTCCAAACACTCTGGTACCTCTTACTCACATCCATTCAGAGGTTAGTCCAGCTGGTGAGTAGGGAACTAACAATCCTGCCAGAGACAGAGTATCCTAGACTATGGAAATTCTCTATTTGAAGGGCTTAAAAATACTTACATGCCAACATACAGCCTTTCTTCCAAGTACTTTATAATTTATAGCAAGCACCAGTTTTTTAAAAAACCATCAAAACTATTCCTCTATTTTAACTTTGTTTTACAAACAACATATTGTTTATTAGAGAGAAGGAGAGAGTGAGGGAGAAAGAACAGTCTTTGCCCCCATGCCAGTTTAGATGTATTCTATCCCCCAAAATGTCATGTTCTTTGATGCAATCATGTCGGGGCAGACGTATTAGTGTTGATTAGGTTGGAACCTATTGATTCAATGTTTCCATGGAGATGTGACTCAATCAACTATGGGTGAGACCTTTCATTGGATTATCTCTGTGGAGATGTTGCTCCACCCATTCACAGTGGGTCTTAATTGGATCACTGGAGTACTTTAAAAAGAGCCACACAGGCCCGGATGCTGCTGCTGCTTACACAGACATTTTGAAGATGGCCACTGAAAGCAGACTTATGCTAGCCCAGAGTTTGATCTGGAGAAGCTAAGAGAGAACAAAATGCCCCAAGAGCAACATTTCAGAGAAAGCTATTTTGAAACTCAACCTAGGAGCAAGCAGACACCAGCCACATGCTTTCCCAGCTAACAGAGGTTTTCTGGACACCATTGGCCATTCTTCAGTGGAGATACCCTATTGTTGATGCCGCTAGCTTGTACACTTTTATGGCCTTAAGACTATAACTTTGTAGCCAAATAAACCCCCTTTATAAAAGCCAATCCATTTCTGGTATTTTGCATAACAGTGGCATTAGTAAACTGGAACAGCCCCCTACCCTGAAAAAACCACTGTAATACTTTACTATCAGTGTGGTCATATTGTTTCTATGTATACTTCACTTGAACTCCTCCAAGACATTTTTGTGCATAGTAGGTCATGCTTCTTTAATTTTTCCAAAGTTATGTTTAAACTACCTCAGTCACTCATCTTTTAAATCCATTCACTCAACAGATATTAAATGCTGATTACATACCAGGCTTGCTTCTGAATGCTGGAGATATAGCAATGGGAGAGAGAGAATAAATCCCAGCCCCTGTCTAGCTGACATTCTGGAGGGAAGCACAGACAATAAACAAATGAATAAGAAACATGGATTGTATGGCACCTGGAGATAAAGTGCAATGGAAACATCACAGCAGGGGAAGGGTTTCAGGAGTAGTGGAGGCTGCGATTTAAAATGGGTGGTTAAGGAAGACCTGAAGGCAATGATTCCTGATACCAAAGCTGTATTAGTCAGGGTTCTCGAGGGAAACAGAACCAACAGGAGAGATCTATAAATATTATAAGATTTTATAAAAGTGTCTCAGGCTGTGGGGATGCACGAGTCCAAATTCCATAGGGCAGGTGTAAGCTGGCCACTCCGATGAAGGTTTTTGATGAATTCCCCAGGAGAAGCTGGCTGGCTGAAGTAGAGATGAAAATTCTCTCTTCTGACAGCTGAAGTCATCACTTCTCCTTTTAAAGCCTTCAACTGATTGGATTAAACATCTCTCATTGCTGAAGACACACTCCTTAGTTGATTGTAGATGCAATCAGCCATAGATGCAATCAACTTACTGATGATTTAAGTCCATGAAATGTCCTTGCAGTAACAGGCCAGTGCTTGCTTGACCAGACAACGGGGCACAATTACCTGGCCAAGTTGACATGTGAGCCTAATCGTCTCAGTTCACCCCTTGTCAACTTGGCAGCTATACACGTCACCTTAAACCATGCTTAATCTCTAAATAAAAAACAATAACAGTTATATTTTTTGCCTAACAATACTCAATTGATATGATAAGGGGATAAGATAGGGAAGAAAACAAAGATATTTGCTTTATGTGCATACACAGACATACTCATAACAAAACAAGGAAGAAATATTATAACATTACAGTCCTTTCTGTGACTAGTCATGTGGCCATCTGGAGATCTGGGGGAAGAGTATTCCAGGCAGAGGGAACAGAGGGAACAGCAAGGGTGACAGCCCTGAGGCTGCAAAACCGAATACCACACTTATGTGTAGACGACCAGAGAGGCACGCATGCACATTCACACACATGCACACAGACAAATGGGATCATATTTTATAACTGCTCCTTTCACTTAATAGTGTATCATGACTCTCATTCAAATAAATATACTTTAAAAAATAATTTTAATGGTCATGTATCATTCCATTTTGTGGTATACCCACAATTTCGTAGCCAGTCCCCTATTGTTGGCCATCTGGCTTGTTTCCAAACCTTTGCTACTATTAAAAAACTGAAAAGTCAAAAACAAAGCAAAGCTACTTGAGCTAAATTGGTTCACATCCTTGATTCTTTCCTTAAGCTAAATTCCTGAAATTGGAATTGCTGGGTCAAAGGGTAGGCATGTCTTTAACACTTTGGTTACACTTTGCAATATTATTCAGCAGATGCCATTGACATAGCTAAATATGCCAAGAACCAAGAGAATAGAAAAACAAATCAGTTTACTTTGTAGGCTGACGCCCACTGGGGACTTCCTCTGTCCTCCATAGACCCTTGCACTGTGCTGGCTACCTTAGAACTGCAGCTCACTGCGCATGGGCTGAGTGGTGGAGAAGAACCACTGGGGAGGGACGCGTAGGAATGGGCTACTGTTCATGGCTCCCAAGGGTGAGCAGGGCCCTCCCCTAGCTGGGTAGAGGTAGATGTGACGGTGCCGGGGCCCAGCCTTGATGCTCTTTCTCTGTGTCTGAACTGATCTAAAATCAGAAAAGGGACATCCTCTGGCTTCCTTTGTCATGGGATCCTCCAGATGACCTGCTACCAGGACAGCTATTTGTGGGCTCAAGAACAGACATGGTGTTTGCTTTGTCTCCAGGTCCATGGCTGGAACCTGGACCCTTGTGAGCCATTTTCACTCTCAACGATTCCTGGAATGTTTGTGCTCTTTGGATCGCATCTCTGAACAGTTGCTTAGCTAATATTTTCCATGAAGTGCCTCCAAGGAAAACATGAGCACGCACAGCCCCATGGAGGAGCTCCTGGTCATGGGAATGTTTTTTTGGTAGCTGGAAACAGAAGCTACCGAATGGCTTTTGGCTTCTGAGGGAGAGAACTGAGGTAAGTCTTACTGTGCCCAGGGCAGGCGCCTCCAGAACAGGGAGGGACATCTTACTCCCCCGGGCTCCCAAGAGTGTGGTGGAGGGGTTAGGATCAAACAGAGCTCGATTCATAAGACCTCCGTTCAAATCATGGTGCTGGCACTTCCTCACTGCAGGAATGTGGGTCAATTGCATTTCCTTAGCCAGAAACTAAGGTGACAAAACTTGGCACCTGGGGTTGTACAAGGGCCTAAGCGGTAATGCGTATACACTTGGCCCATGGTAAATTCCCAATGAGATGTTACTATAGCATCAATCCTACCATATCAAGACAATCAAGAAGCCAGAAAAGAAAGTCCAAGAAATGGATAAAGAGGCCATTGGTCATTTTGCCATCATCATTCAAATATTACATACCAATATGTCCCCAGGGACAGTACTTAGTAAGTATTTGATGAATGAATGAATGAATGAATGAATATGGGCTAGACCATGCCAGACAGGTAGATAGAAGCAAAGGTGAGGAGCTGGTCCCTGGAAAAGCTAAGAAAAACCCCATGACAATAATAATAGTATTAACAAAAGTAGCAAATGATTACGTAACACTCTATGCAGGACACTAGACCCCACCACACCCTTATTAGGTGGGTGTTCCCCCTCCATTTTACCAAAGAGGAAACTGAGGCACAGAGAGGTCATGTAACTTGTCCCACGGCATGTAGGCAGGAAGGTTGGAGCAGCATCCACATCTGGATCCCAGGATGGGGGGCTCAGTCCTAGGGATGGTGGACCTGAGGATCCCCTGGCTTGGCTAAGGTGGTGGGCAAGGAGAGTGAACTCAGGTCGGCATGGATGGGGACAAAGATCCAGTCTCAGAGAGATGGCATTTGCTCACCCAGGAGAGGAAGAAAAGGCGAAGTGAAGGAATAGAGCAAAGCCGGGAGGACTGGGAAGAGCCCATGGTTTAAGCCTCTGAACAGTTTCCTCTGCTATAAGGTAGGAGAACATATTTATGCACAGGGTGCCAGGCCCTGTTCTAAGGGTGTCATGCATAGTAACTCATTCGATCCTCATAATGACCCTCTGAGCCAAGTACTATTATTACCTCCATGAGGAAATGGAGGCACAGAGAGGGTAAGTGATGCTCACACAGCCAGCGGATGGTAAGCAAGGATTTTCTCCCAGATGGTTTCACTGCACAGGCCACAGCCCTTCTGCAGAGCCATTCTGCTTCCAAGTCAGGCCCCCTGGGGGATGGGTGACAGGATTGTCCACAGGTTAGCACGTGTTTTCTGAGGATCTACTCCATCACCAGCCTGCTTTGGGTGCTGGGGAGACAATGATAAACAGGATGGGGGTGTCGCCTTCAGGATGAGAGCCGGATGCAGCCGGTTGCTCAGCTGGGACTGGGTTACGTGCGTGGTCTCGCCATGGTTGGTTTCTACTGGACCTGAGCCTGGAGCTGCAGCCCCTCAACACCTCGAGGATGGTGAGCCCCCAACGTGCCCCACTGTTTGGGGTTGAGGAGCACACTGCCCTTTGTAAGATGATCCAAAACACTCTGGCAGGCTGTGTGCCTCAAGGTTTGTTCAGTCGTGTTGCAGTTTGTTTTCATCACTTTGGATCATCGGGTTGATGATTTTTAGCTAGAATGACAATACACAACTATTTAAAAGATCTTTATGACTGACAGTCTTACAGGGGAAAAAATAGTGTTGTTATAAATCTGAAACTCCCCAGACCACAACCTCATTAGCCATTATTTTAAAGCTTGGGAACACAATTTTGTTTCTGTGAGGTTTCTTGGGGACATTTTTATGACCCCTATCTAAGCACATGCAGGAAAATACCAGGAGCAGCAAAGTCGTCTCCACAAGGCCAAAGGTGCTGGATGGGGGAGCGCTGCGGGAGCTGGGTGGGGTCACCGAGCCCCACAGCAGGTCAGTGAAGCCACCTGCTTCCCAGTTTACTTGGACCTCAGCTGTGAGTGCCGAGCCCAAGCCTTGGCCAGCTGCTGGGGTGTGACCAGACATGTCAGCTGTGACACCTGCCATCTGTCCTGGCCTTCCTCGGGGAGGACACTGGCTGGGTGAAGGGTGTCCCAAGGAAGCCTGCTCCATGGCTGGCATGACACACATGTGTGAATGTCATTAGAGCTGCCTCCCTCTAGGTTGTGACCCAGGCATCCAGGAAAGAGACCATGAGAATCCCTGGAGAGGTGGCCCATCCTACAGTCATAAACTTCTGAGAGTGGCTGCTGCTGGATCTGGGTCTCTGACCTCTGTTTCAGGAATGCCTCACCATCCTTAGATCCCACAGTGTTATTCCCAGAGCATCCTAGGCTGAAGCGAGAGACCCTGCCTCCCTCCTTCCCCTGTTCTGTCTCAAGTCCTGGCTGGAGCAGGCTGGGAAAGGTCCAGCCATGGGCAGCTTGGGCAGCTGAGTTTCCTCCCCTAGGTGATCTGAGGGTCCAAAGGGCTTTTCTGGGCTATAAAAGGACCACATGTGACTCATCATTCCCAGAGAATAGCTCTTGCTTTGATCCCAAGACTGTGCACAGGAATGTGGAGCACTTGTGGCCTTTGACCAGCCAAACACCAGCTAGTATACATGAAGTACAGCTGCACTGACCTTTGCTTTCAGGAAGGCAGTAGAAATTGGCCATCTGTGGGCCGCATCACCTCTTTAGGCCTCAGTGTCCACGTCTGCACCTGGGGACAGGGGCTTTGATTCTTTGGGGGATGGGGCTTTCTGGCTCCTTTGGTTTTGTCTTGGATGTCTGATTGGATGGCTTAATGCCTAGCTTATCAAAATATAGTCCCTGGACCAGCATATCGGCATCATCTTGGAGCTTGTTAGAAACGCAGATTCCTGGGTCTTCCCCAGATCTGCATTTTAACAATATCCCTGGGTGATCAGTGTGCACATTAAAGTTTGAGCAGCTCTGGCCAAGACTTGGCTGTTTTTAAACCTGGCTGCATGTTAGAATCACATGCATGTTAAATTTTACAAAATGCCAATGCCAGGGATACCCCAGATCAATCAAAAGAGTAATCTGGGGGTGAAAGGTGGGACCTGGGGAGTCTGTATTTATTCAAATCTCCTGGGCATTCTAGAACCACCATTTACAGCTTCCGTATACCCTCTCCTGTCTTCCCCTGGGAAAATTGAATCAGCAGTTTCCTTCCCATGCCTTTGCACTACTGACTCTTGCCTTCCTTTCCTTCTGCTTTTATCAATGGACTTGTTTTTCCTTCTGTTCTAGGTGGAGTTGGGAGGAAACCCCTTAGATCTGGAGATTACTCAGGCCCATCAGCATTGCCCAGGCGCTGGCTACCCCCCACCAAATTCCCACCTTGGCCTTGGTTCCAGTCACAGGGCATGCCTTGAGAGAGGTGCTGGGTACACCTGGAGGGTGTCAGATGCATCTTGAGAAGGCCTAACTCATGACCAGCTAGCTCTAGTAGGAGAAAAGCAGGTCTGCCTAAAGTTCAATTCATGGGCATGACTGGTGACCTCCCAACCCGCAGCCCCCCCACCAAACTGGCTTCAGGCTCAGGTGCCATAGGAACTGTTCCTGGTCTCCATCCGGGATAAAGAAGTGGCAGTGAGTTCCTGCCAGGGCCTGGCCATGCCTCCAAGGACCCCTGTGGGGCTCTTAAGCTTGTTTATGTGATAGGGCTAGATAGAAAAATAAGGACCAAGAGCAGATTCCTATCTTCCTTGGGACTTACTTTCTCTATGTGAAGATAGAGCCTTTCATTGTTCTAATCAAGGTCAAACCTGGAGATATGTGAGCCAAAGAGAAATATGGGAGTCTTGAGGGAATGGTTGAGGAGACCAAGCTTTGGTTCTCAGAGAGGAGGACCGAGATGGTTTGAAGCTGTACACACCCCAGAAAAGATCAAGTTCTTAAAGCTAATCCATTCCTGTGAGTGTAAACCTATTGTGGGTGGAACCTTCTGTTAGGTTATTTCAGTCAAGGCATGCCCCAGGTGGGTCGTAATCCTGGAGCCCTTTATAAGAGCAGGAAATAGAGAGAAAAGCCAGAAGCTAAGAGAGAAGGAAACACACAGAAGCTCAGAAAGAAAGCCACAGACAGAGCAGCCAGAAGCTGAAATCAATGAAACTGGGCAGGGAAGGACCAGCAGACATCGCCATGTTCCTTGCCTTGTGACAGAGGAGTCCCGGATCACCAGCAGCCTGCTTTCAGGAAGAAGGTATTGTCTTGATGCCTTGATTTGAATATTTTCGTGGCCTCAGAACTGTAAGCTTGTAAGCTAATAAATCCCCATTGTAAAAGCCAACTCACTTCTGGTATATTGCAATTCAGCAACTTGGGCAAACTAAAACAAGGGCCTAGGATGGGGCTTGGGCAAGATGGCTCCAATCCCTGTGGCCTGTTCGTATGTGCCATGTCCTTATCACATCAGCCAACATTCGCAGTTTGTCTTGTAGGGTCCCATCTAATCTAATCTAGCTTTCTGCAGGGCTGCCCCTTCTCCTCCACCCAAGTCTCCCCAACATATAGGAAACTTTTTTGCAGCTTCTGTTTCCCTCCTGAACTTCTTCCCCTATCTCTGAGCCCCTGGAGGTAAAGAAAAAGCAAGGCAGCCACTTGTGGGGCCCCTGAGATTGGGATTGACTGCAAGCAACAGAAATTGATCAGCCCTTAGTTGACTTGAGCAAAAGAGAAATGTATGGGAAAGACAGGAAAACAGCCCCAGAGAAAGGCATGAATCGGTTTATGAAGTGATTTTCATATTTGTGCAGCTCCACCAAGATTGAAATTCCTGGGAAGAGGAATGGCCTAATGGGTTGGGGTTAGTGGGGGTGCTGGGCTGACATTTCCACTGATGGTGGAAGCATTTCCCAATGGAAAATTGTCAGGTAGGCAAAACAACTGATTTCATCACAAGGTCATTGCTCCTTGGAACATTCTGGAGACACTTTATGCTGATAAAGGGAGGGAAGTCCTGCTATTTCTGGTCTTTGAAACTGCCAGTAAAGGGGGCTTGGCTTTTAGAATCCCACTTGGCCTGAAGACTGATATTTTTACTTTGTTGGTGTATCTACAGTGATAATGCCTTTCTTAATGGATTCAAAGTGTTTCACATCCCCTGACTTATATTTTCCTCAAACTACTTGTTACAGAGGTGAACAAGGCATATTACTCCCATTTTTCAGGTGAGAAAATGGGGACTAAACAACATTAGTGGCAAGAACCTAAAGGACAGGCCCTTTCTCCTCCTTCTCGGACCGAAACCAAGACCAGAGGAGCTTCTGGCTCCTTCATGTGCCTTGGTTTCCACGATGAAGATGATGATTATCAGAAGATTCCCTGGCCATGTCTTTAAAGGGGAAATGCCTGCCTCTGAACTTTGAGAATTCATCAGCTTTCCTCTCAGATACATCTCTCATAGTGATGATGCCAACCACCACACTTCTTCCTTTCCTTTGGGGAATCATGGAGTCTCGGGTTTGTGAGTGTGTTTTGCATTCCAGTTACCAGTGACTGCAAGCAACTTATTTTGGGAATCCGAGGTCAAATGTTTGTGCCTGTTTGGGGTTATTGATGTTCCAGAGAGCTCCCGGAGCCAGCCTGGTGCTGTCCCAGGATGGGAGAGGCCCTTATCCCCCGGGCTGGCAGCCCAGCTCCTGCATCAGGTACAGGAATCAGGAGGTAAATGGTTCTGAATTATTGTTTTGCAAGTCAGCAGTGAGTTTAGACTTAATTTGCTATAGGCTCTTGTTGTCTCTCTCTTGACTGCCACAGTCAATCCAGCCGAAGGAGATATTTGCATTCCCTCTGCCTGTTGCCCTTATGTCCTTCTTTCTTTCTCGTTCCTTTTCTCCTCTTCCTTGGCTTTTCTGCCACCCTCCTTTTTATGCTCCCTAATCCTCTTCTCTCTTAGAATCCCAGCACTGCCACAGTTTCCCCAATCCCTGTGGGTTGGAGTCTTAGACTCTAGCCCATGGGGAGGTGCCTTAGCAAGTGTGCATCACATATTATCTATTACACAAGCGGTAGTGTTATTGTTATTGTTTGGGTAGGCTATCATAGAAAACACACGGACACTGGGACAGGCTGTGGGTTAAATCTTCCTCTGCTGTTTGACTTTGGGCGACTTGTTTGACTTTAATGGGCTTCAGTGCCTCATCTGTAAAATGCCTAATAATCACAGCTCATCTGCTGTGTGGGTGAACAATGTAAGAGATCACAGGTGTAAGGGCTGGCCGGTGTGGGTGCTGGTCACTGCCAAGGCCTCCCCTGCTATGCTTCTTCCTGCATTCTCCTCCCACGCATCCCTGTGCCCAGGAGGTGAGGCAAAGGCCAAGCAAAAAATGCAGAAATGTTTCTGCTGAAATGTGTCCCTTCATGCCAGGTCCCAGGGAGCCCAATTCCTCTTCTAGTTTTGTTCTCACTTTTTGGTTTTCTCATGTAACTGTCCTGACCCCTTCCCACTGGGGCAAGCAACTGGGGTTGCTATTGATGGAAAAAAAAAAACATACCTGCCCCCCCCACCCCCGCTGAGAGTCATGAGTGAGAAGCCCCAGCTTCTGCTTCCAAGGCTGTGGTTTAATCTCCAAACAACCTGAGCAGGGGTGAGGAATAAGAATTCAGGGCTGGCAAGCTCCAGGAAGGAAATGTGAAAAAATGCAGATAACAGTGTTTAGAGCCAGGCTGGTACCAGCTCGCATCCTGAGTCCTTGTCTCCAAACTCTATGACCTTGCCTAGTTATTTGTCTTGAGTCTTGGTTTTGTCTCTGTAAGGGATTGTTGGGGAGGATTGAAGAAGATCATCTGTGAAAACCCTCTAATACATAGTGGGTACACAATAAAGCCCCTCCCCTCCCCATGAGCCCTACCCAGGGCCTCGGCCTGAACAAGCAATGTCAGCAAACACTGACAAGGGGCTCGCTGCTTGCCAGGGCTTTTCTAAGTGACTTATGTTGTATTCCCAGCACAACTCCCCATGGTAGGCTGTACTGTTATCACACTCATTATCCAGGTAAGAAAACGAAAATGGAAGCACAGAGAAGTTGAGTGACTAGCTCAAGGTCAGCTAGCATCTAGCTTGCAGAGCTGGGAGTGACTGTGGCCTTTTGCAGCTTGGTGCACAGGAGCTTTGGAGGAGGGATGGGAGTCCCACGATCCAAAGTGGACATAGGGCTCTGGTCCCTTCCATGGACCCCTGGCATAGGGAACCCACAGGGAATGAGGAAGTTGCTGTCAGGCCAACCCTCTGGAGCCAACTTCTGTTGACCCCCACCTTCCTCCCACTTCACTTGCTTGGCCATACTTTACCAGGACTGCCACTCTTGTCTGGAGCTCCTTCCAGTGATTTGATTAAAAGATGGATGAAGTGAGCAGGACCAACCTGGATCTCAAAGGTCAGGAGGCTTCCGGCCACAAAGCCTGAAGCATTTTTGCTTTACCTGAAATCATTTTTTCAAACATGAAAGGGTTAATTTAGAATGATCCAGGGCTCCAACTGGTGAAGAAAAATGTATTTCAAAAGCCAAATGCAGATGAAACAGATTTTGCCTGTGCAACTCTGCTGGGCTGCCTCCTGGCCGGGACGTTACAATAGCTCAGGTTGGGCTCTGGCCGCCTCTGTGCACGTGGTCAGGATTTCCCATGCCTCCAGCTCACCGTTTCCTCTCTGCCTCTGAGCCGGTGCCTTCGTTCCTTCCTCTCCCTCCCCCCACAACTTGTGCAGGAATGTTCTGGGAAGTGGGAGCCTTTAGGCTCCAGCCAGATAGGGGTTCAAATTCCAGCTCGGCCATTTTCCAGCTATGCAAACATGGGCAGCAGATTACTTCTCTGAGTGATGGGTTTTCATCTGGAAACTGTGAGAATACATGACAACGATTTAGCCTGGAGCCTGGCACAAGGTAAAGGGACATCAGTGAAAGCCAGTGGGGACAAGCCTTTCACCCAAAGCTAAGTGTGGGTCTGAGACAGACAAAGTTTGTCTTTAGGGCTCCCTGGCTCACTTCCCTTTAGTCTCTCCCCAAAGCCTTTCCCCCAGTCATGGGATTTCTCCCACTCTCCAGTCAGCCTCTGACATGGTTGGGGACCATCTCCCTACAGAGCCTTCTGTGGCTCCCTTCTACCCAAGACCAGCTGAACTGATGAACTAACCTAACACTTAAAGGACTGAGGACTTATCTTACCAGGGCCCAGGATGTCCCTCGGCCAGGATCTCCCAAATGCCTTGGACCAGGAGCTTGCTTTTGGCAATGCTGCCGTGAACCATGCCATGAAAGAGCAGCAGAGGGTCCATGGGGGAGGGATTTGTCCTTGAACTTGAAGTCACACTGCTTAGGTAAATCCTAGGCCAGCCTGAGATCCATTACCTCTACCATTCCATGGCAAGCAGCGAGCCAGGGAGAGGACGAGCTTCCCTAGAGCCCTGTAGGCAGAGCACCCTCTCTTCCTCCTCTTCCACCCTCCCTCCCTTGGGGTTGAGGGCAAGGATCCAACACGGCACCAGGAGTCAGGGGTCAGGGTTCAGCCCTGCTCTGCTCATGACTCATGAATGACAGAGGGCAGCTCATTAACCCAGTCTTCTGGCTAAAAGGCTATCACAGCATGTGGCTATCCCTGCCTTGTAATGGTGACTCTGAGGATTAACGAGGGAATGAGTGCGAAGCTTTGTGAATGGGAGCTATGCTGCCCTGCGGGTTCCTCTGATGATTTGACCAAGCTGATGAGACATGGCCAAGGTCAAAGTTCTCTTTATGTGAGGTTGAGAACTTGCTTTAGTTTCCTAGGCTGCTCAAAGCAAATACCATGAAATGGTTCGACTTGAACAATGGGAATTTATTTGTTTACGGTTAGAGTCTGGGAAAATGTCCAAATCAAGGCATCATCAAGGCGATGTTTTCTTTCCAAAGACTGGCTGCTGGTGATCCTTGGCTCTTCTGCCACATGGCAAGGCACATGGTGCTGTCTGCTGGTCTCTCCCCTCTCTTCCGGGTTTCTTTGATTTCAGCTTCTTGTTTACGTGGCTTGCTTTCTCTCTGTGTACGTTCCATTTATAAAGGACTCTGGTAAGAAGATTAAGACCCATCCTGAATGAGTGGGTCACACCTTAACTGAAGTAGCCTCATCAAAAATCCTTCTTACAATAGGGGCACACCCACAGGAATGGGCTAACTTTAAGAACATGCTTTTCTGGAATACATCTGGCTTCAAACCACCACAGGCCTCACATGGCAGGAGGCACCTGTCCCGGCTTGGTGTGGTTCTGAGCTCTGCTTCAGGGTCACTGTCACCAGAGAACGAAGACATGTGTGAGTGGGTGAACATGCTCCCAGCTCAGGCCACGTGCCTGGAGTGTTTACTGTCACCGGGCAGCCAAAGGTTTTAGAACCTTCCAGCAGCAAAAACTTAGAGACTCAAGAGCACCTCTCAGGGCTGGAGTGAGCATGACTGTTGTCCTATATCTTCTTCTGAGATGCTGCTTTTCAGAGTTGGTTCCACCTGTTTTCCAAGGTCAACTTTCCTATGACATTTAGTTTTGCTATCTTTCTTAGTGAAAAAACCCGGTGACACCACCTCTGGGATACCAGCGGCTGAGGCTGGAGCTCTGGAAGGGCAGGAGGAGGGGGAGAGAAGCAGCTAGGGCAGCTGGTTGTGGCCCTGTGTTATGGAACCAACTTGAAGCAGCCACTTCCCTTGGTGTCTCGGCTTTTCTGGCTAGAGATTTGGAGCTTTTGTGGAGAAAGATCTGGATGGTATCCAGCAGATTATCCTAGAGAATCAGACTTGGGGTAGAGCAGGTTCTTTCAAGCTCAGTTTTGTTTGACTAGATAATGATTCATATGGTACAAAAATCAAAATAATGTAAATTGGATACAATGAAAAGGCTTGCTCTACCTCTGCCCTGGTCCACACAGATTTTCCCACCATCCCCCCTTGAATAAACGACTTTTATTAGTTTCTTGTGTATACTTCTAGCATTTCTTTGTGCCAGTACAAATATGTATGGTCATTCTGCCTCTTCTCTAAATTACACAAAAATTAGCATATGGTATACCCTGTGGATCGGTCAGGGTCTCGGTAGGAAACATGTAGCAGACTCAAGCTGGATAACTGGGCAGGGTTTAATAAAAGCACTGCTGGCAAATGGTCATGATGTGGGGGGAGAGCAGGAATGGTGCTGTGTCCCAGGGCCGCTGACTGCCCGGAGCCCTGGGCCTGCAGGGGTGAAGGGAAGGAGCAGATGCTGGAAGCCAGAGAGAGGATGAGTCAGAGAGACAGAGAGAGAGAACCATGTGGACTGGGCTCTAGAGAGAGACAGCCTGCCGCAACCCTGCAGGGAGGGAGCCAGGGAATAAACCGGCCAACCTCACTGCCCTCCCACTCTCTGGATCTTCTGCAGTGCCTCCATTGGCCAACCCTACCAGAAGTCGTAGGGCAAGGGGGCCTGAGGATGTGGTCTTTGCAAATTGGCCTCCTGGAACCAGAGCGGGCTGGAAAAGCCTGTGGGTGACCCTGGAGTGACATATGGAAAACGCACAGCACACCCCTTCAAGGACCTTGCTTCTTTGTTCACCCAGCAGCATGTCCTGGAAATCGTTCCGTATTATGTTTCAGTATGGATTTTTAACATCGTGAATGTTCCACTCCTCACCTTCCCACCCACTACTGCCACCAAATTTTTCCAACGACTGCTGCCCACCACTGCACAGGGTATTACAGCGTGCCGAACTAACCAGAAGGTCCTGGTGTCTGCTAGCCTGCTGGGGTAAACCTTTCCTTCACAAACCAAATGAAAATCTCGAGTCCCACTGCACATCCTGTCAGCAGTCCAGTGCTCTTCTAGACCCTTCCACGGATTTCTGGGGAGTCGCATTCTCCTTGCAGCATAGTGAGCCCCTCATGCTGTGCTCTGACTCCTGGCCTCCCCCTCCCCTCTGGCTCCATGGCCATTGCATCTGTCCTCTAGGGGCCCTGTTTGCAAGTCACAGCTCCCCACCCCCACCCGGTGTCTGTATCCCGTGCCCTTGGGGTTTTGTGACAGTAGAGGGGTGTTATGGCATAGAACAGGAGCCCATTTAAAATTTATGAAGAGACCTCATTGCTGGCAAAATTCACTCCCGGTCCCGCCTCAGGGAGCCCTTTCTTGGCCATCTGTCTCCTGGGCTCAGGCCACTGCCACGTTGCTGGAGCCTCCCTCCCACACTGTCTCTATTTCCTCTCTCCCTTGAGTCTCAGCCCCATACTGGGCTGTCCTCATCCAATTCTGCTACTCTCCACTTCTACTTTCTTATACAAAGCCATTTTGCTCCTGTTTGCCTGGGAGTGTCCCACAGTCTGGTTGCAACAACTTGTTCTCTCAAACCCCTTGTTCCCTCAGGCTGTTTTCTCTCCACCTGATTCCTGCTGAACCCCCAGATCAGTGCTGTCCGACAGAAGTATAATGTCAGCCACAAAGGTAACTTTAAATTTTCTATTTAAATTAAAGTTAAATTTCCTATTTAATTTTTAAATTGTTCTGTTTAACCCAGTATAACCAAAGTATTATCATTTCAACACATACTCACTATAAAAATGATAAATGAGATATTTAGTTCCGATATTTCATAAGATATTCTCAATCTGGTGTGTATTTTACACTTAACAGCATATCTTAATTCAGACTAACTCCAAGTGCCCAATAATTTCACACGTGGCCAGTAGCTGCCGTATTGGGCAGCACAGCCCTAGAATACAGAAAGAGCTGCAACTAGCTTTTTAGAAGAAACCAGACTTCCCAACCTCTACCACGCGGGTGCACGCTCATGCCAACACCCCCTATTTTGGTGCTCTTTCTTCTCTTGCTGTGCAAGACTATTGTGTCCCCTTGCAGCAGGCACAGGTGTTTCTGGAGATGAGTCATGCTCTTCTCCCCCAGTCCCCTGAATCTTGGTCTCCTGTCCAAGAGAACACTGAGGCCAGGGCTACCACTGCCACTGCTGCTGGAGCTGCTGGGGAATGTCGGCCTCGGCCCCCAGGCCCCAGGCTGTGGTCCTCCAGGTGCCCAGTGGCCTATGGCTGTGGGTTGTACTGAAAGCATTTACCTCTCAGCACCAGAGAGGAAGACACCAGGCTCCTCGACTCCCTGCCACGCTTTAGCAGTGGGGCCCACAGCAGTGTTGTTTGAGCCCCAACTCTCCCTTTGGGAAGGACCAGTATCTAAGGCAGGCAATCTCTTGTCCTCCCACTCCCTGCTCTCTCCCAAGCACCTGTGCAAGCCTCCTTGCCTTGCCCCATTCACATGCATTTTTACATGGAGAAAAATGGAAAGAGAGAGCACAGTGCTTCCCAAAGTAAGACATTGTTATAATAACCCTATTATTAGAGACAATGGTGAGATGGTCCCATAGTCAAATACATTTGGGGAGCACTGAGTTAAGCAAGCAGGTGTCTTAGCTATGATTCCAAGCCTCAAATATCCTAGTGTGTATCCTAATGTCTATGATAGGCAGCACTTCCCAACTTATTTTGGGAAATACTTCTTGAGTGGCCTGTGAAATAAATAAAAATCTCTCTTTAAGTCTGGTTAGACATATCCCCCCTTCCTGGGGAGGTGCAGGACTTTGGGAAAGAGTCCTTGACTAGCTGTCCTACCCCAGCCCCAAATCATGCCCCATATGCTTTTCAGGGGCATCACGACTCCCACCCCCTGTGTCTGCCAGTTCTGGGCAGTCATTTGACTGATGTGGGGGCTGAAGCCCCCAGACACCCTACTCAAGACAGACTCTCAGAAGGCACGAGCCTCGGGATGGTGGTGTCCTAGAGGCCTTGAAAACAAGCTCATTCTGCCATTTGTTTATCTTATGGAACTTTATTTACTTTAAATCATAGACATTAATATAGGCTACTTATTAACATTTGAACAATAACTCTTCCTTAACATCACCCAATCTCACTGCCCAGGGAGAGCTGCTATTACTGGTTTGGTCTTTAACATCCACTGTTGTCCATGCATTCATTTCCACAGGTATGTCCTGATGGAAACAGACTGTGTTTGTGGGCTTGTTTTTGGTGTAGCACACTGTATGTATTGTTAGGCAACTTTTTCGCCACTTATTAGCATGTTTTAGAGATCTTTCCATGTCAGTATGTATCAGTATTTCATTGTTTTCAACCAAACCGTGTAATATCATAGTATTTATTTGACCATTTCCCAACTAATGGACATTGATGGTGTTTCTAATTTTGTGCACACAGGTGAGGATTTCTATAGGATCTGAAGCTAAAAGTTTTAAACAAAAGTTATGCATTTAAATTTTTAAATAAATTGCCAAATTGCCCTCCAAAATGATTATGCCAATTTACACTCCCACCAGCAGTGTGTGGAGACCCCATTTCCCCAAAACCTAGACAACTCTTAGAATCATCAAACTTTCAATTCTTGGTTAATGTGAAGGTGAAGGAAGGCAGGAGACCAACATGTTTACAAGCCAGCGTCGTGAGAGGTAGGCTCGCAGACTGCCAGGGAAACAGGGTTAGCAGAGAAAATGTAAGGAGACTTCAAAAGCAGTGCAATTAATAGCCCCAGAGAAGCTGAGGAGGACATTCTATCCATAAAAGAGCTGGGTGATATGAAAAGAGAAGCAATTAGAGATACTGGAAATGAAAGTTGGATTATCAAATTTAAAAAAAAACCCTCAATGATAGAGGTTCAATATGGCTAATGATTCACTGATGTTTACCTCTCCTCTTCCCCAAAACCTATTGAAATGAGAGAAGAAATATAGAAATAAAAATCGAATCAGAGTGGCTGTGGACAGCTAAGAGCAGCAGGAACAAAGTCCGGAAGATTAAGGAATTTCTGGTAAGTATAAGACAAATAGGAACAGATTGAAGACAAACAGAAGCTGTGAAGCCCCAGAGCTGAACATGCATTCACCCCGCAGTGAATTCTCCCAGCAAAATGCCAGAACACAAGGCAACAAGCACTGAAAGGGTGAGCTGCAGGGGCTGTAGGACAGTTGGGTTATTCTGTCTACTAACTGTCCACTAACCCCTCTGTACACACATAGCCATATTGAACTGTAAGACACTTAAGCTGCATTTAGGATTTATTTCATGAGACTAAGTTACCAGAAGTGGCATTAATTGGATCAAAAGCAGGAATGTTTTTGAGGTCGTTGATGCATATTCTCAAGTGCTTGCTAGACTGAGGAGCAGAACAGAGGGAAGGCATTGGCTTTGGCGTGGGAAGAATTGGGTGACAATCTTGGTTCCTTCTCTTGCCAGTTGCATAATCTAGGTGAACTAGGGAAACTCTGAAACTCGGTTTCCTCATCAGTAAAATGGGGATGGTAATGGCACCAACATTTATGAATACTATGGGGATGAATATGTATAAAGCATCTTTCCTGGGGCTCAGCCTTAAAAAGTTGCTTGATAAATGCTGTTAGTTCGCGTTGTTTCAAATGAATGGTTTGTCAACATCAAAGAATGTTGGATTCAAAAAGGGGCTTGGGAAGACATTCTCTTTCTTGGTCACCAGCATTTCATGCTCCCAGACAAATCACTTTCTAGCTTGGTACCTCCATCCCCAAAGAAAGAAATCCTATTCCTACCTGCCTCTCTTTGGCTTCTCTGATGATTTGCTCTTATTTAGAAAGTCCTTTGAGATGCTTAAATGAACACTCCTGTGCGTACAATTCCTGTGTGTACAAAATTCCTGTGTTGTTTCATAGGAACGATGGGTCCTGAGCACGTGCCCCCAGCTCCAGACTGAGTCTCTACAAGACAGATCCCACCTTCTGAGCTTGGGTCTAGTCTCTACAAGACAGATCCCACCTTCTGAGCTTGGGTCTGATCGAGTGTAACCTTCTGTGGAAGAAAATGTCTGCTCTTTATTCCGGGCAAAATTCCAGAAATTCAATTTCTTCCCCAGCAGGTATGTTGGTTTTAATGACTTCCTTTTCCCATTGACAACTCTAATCAGAAACCCCCCAGCAAATCTGCTCCAGGGAGGCCAGCTGCACCCTAACCACGGCCCCATGCCAGTCCAGACCCAGGGCTGTCAGGAACCATGTGTTTCCTCTATGTTCCATCCAGAGCAAGGGCTGGAAATGGCTTTTGCTAGAACTTCAGAAACCACTGGCCAAGGCGATGTGAGAAAGCATAAGGGATAAGACTATTTACAGGAAACCAGCTCAAAGGCAGAAAGCTTGAGGGAGGGTGGGGGTGTTACTTCTAGAACAAAGACAAGCCCAGCTCAGTGGTCAGCCGGAAGCCGGCACCAAGAAAGGTCACTGAGGCAAGGTTTCAGCAGATTGGAACTGGGGTAAAGTGGGGTGAGGTGGGAGGAAAAGAAAAGGGGAAAACCATTTGGAGAAATAAAGTTGTGGGGCAACCACAAGGCCTGAAAGGTTTTACTTTCTTTTGAGTCAGTGAGAAGTCAGAAAAAACCAAGGTGCAGGGTATGAATTTGAGCAGGAGCTGGCCTTTGCTCAGGAAGAGCTGTCACCATGAAGACCTCTTCCTTCTTCCTTCCTTTTTCCGCACACTCACAGCAGGGCTGGCAGCCGCCAACCTGGGAGGAGGCTGATGGGGACAGGTGGGGCCAGCAGGAAAAGCCCTCCAGAGACTGAACACACAGAGGGTGAGAAGGACACGGGGAATGGGCGAGTCCTTCAAGGAGACCGGTGATTAATTCACAGAAGAGCCCTTCACTCCCCCATTCCTTATCCCTTGTCATGCAGCCAAGTGCACAGGGATGAGGGTGGGGAGACCTGGGAGCCTTCCTCCAGTAACAGGGATGGCGGCGATAATGGCTAAACTTTCCTTGACCTCACCACATGCCAGGAGATAGAAACTGAGGCACAAGTTCATACTGCTAGGAAAGGGAAAGCTGGCAGTTTCTAAGGCTTCTGCATAGTATAAGTGGCCCAAGTAAAATGGCCCAAGAGGTTCTAGAAAAAGGCAGATGTTCTAGTTTGCTAATGCTGCAGAATGCAAAACACCAGAGATGGACTGGCTTTTATAAAAAGGGGGTTTATTTGGCTATACAGTTACAGTCTTAAGGCCATAAAGTGTCCAAGGTAACACATCAGTAATCAGGTACCTTCACTGGAGGATGGCAAATGGCGTCCGGAAAACCTCTGTTAGCTGGGAAGGCACGTGGCTGGCATCTGCTCCAAAGTTCTGGTTTCAAAATGGCTTTCTCCCAGGACATTCCTCTCTAGCAAGCTTGCTCTTCCTCAAAACGTCACTCACAGCTGCACTCCGTTCGGTCTCTTTGAGTCAGCATGTTTTATATGGCTCCACTGATCAAGGCCCACCCTGAATGGGTGCGGTCACGCCACCATGGGAGTATCCCACCAAAGTCACCACCCACAGCTGGGTGGGGCACATTCCAAGCAAATCTAACCAGCACCAAAACGTCTGTCCCACAAGACCACAAAGATAATGGCATTTGGGGGACACAATACATTTAAACCGGCACATTCCACCCCCTGGACCCCGAAATGACATTATCTTTCCAAATACAAAATACATTCATTTCATCACAATATCACAAAAACTTAAACCATTTCAGTAACAAAAGTTAAGTACAAAATCCCATCAAAATCAAATATAGGTGTGGTCAGTCCTAAGGCATACTTTTCCTTTAGCTTGGATCTGTGGACTTAGAACAAGTTATATGCTTCCAATATACAAAGGAGGGACATTCATAGGATAAACATTTCCATTGCCATAAGGAGAAATAGTAAGGAAAACAGGGTTAACAGGACCAAAACAGTTCTTAAAACCTGCAGGACAAACTCCATTAGATTTCAAAGTCTGAGAGTCATTAACAGAATAACGTTGCATCCTTGGGGCTTGAGAGAGCGGGAATCTAACCCTTCCTAAGGGCCTTTGTGGCAGCCCTTTCCTCTCCAGACGCTTAGGTGAGTGCTCCAACATACCCACACATTGGGGAGACCACCTTCTCGGCCCCAGCCTCCTCAAACATCGGGGCAGCTCCCGGATTCCCTTCCATCTCCGGGGCACACGCTCAACCCCTTGAGAACAGTGTGGTGGCAGCCAGGCTCTCCCCAATTCCCTGGGAATGTGCTCCACCCTCTTTGGGACCTGAGGTGGCAAAACTCTTCCAGAGCATCGAGGTGGAAAGCCCGCCCTCGACCTCCAGGGCAAACTCACCCTTTCCATGCATGTGGGCTGCTCCGCTCTCCCAGCTCAAGACCTCCTGACTCCAGACCTCAACCTCCATGGCTCTGTCTTTGAAGAAATTTTTTCTTTCATTTTTTCCTTGTCTGTCTCCTCCAGTCCAGACCGGCAATGGCTCTGTCTATAAAGATCTCGCAAAAATTCTGTTGGCTTTGCATGAAGCACACAGGGGTCAAAGCCATCAGACAATAGGAGTTTCCACAAATCCTTTCTGGATAATTCCATCTCCAATCTTGGCTTGTACTGAAATGGCGGCTGGGTTCCATGTTCGGTTACATCCTCACGTTGGGCTGTAGCTTCTGGGATTCCACCCCCTGGAGGCTCGTAATTTTCAGCTTCTGGTCTCTTTGAACCCAAGAGTTCAGTTCTAAGTTTATCTCTTTCCGCTCGCATTTTACTATAAGCTGCAAGGAGAAGCCAGGTTACATCCTCCACACGTAGTCTGGAGATCTCCTCAACTAAGTATTCCAGGTTGTTGCTTCCAGATTCTTCCTTCCATCTGACACCAGGACTCAATTTTGCCAAATTCTCTGCCACTTTAAAACAAGGGTCGCCTTTCTTCCAGTTTACAACAACATATTCGTCATTTCTGTTCAAGGCCTCATCAGAAGTATCTTTAGAGTCCATATTTCCACAAACAGTCTCTTTAAAGCAGTTTTGGCCTTTTCTATCAAGCTCCTCACAATTCTTCCAGAAACTTCCCCTTATCCATTTAAAAAGCCGTTCCAACGTGTTTGGCATTTGCAAACTCAGCAGCAAAAGCACCCCACTTCTCTGGTACCAAAATCTGTCTTAGTTTGCTAATGCTGCAGAATGCAAAACACCAGAGATGGACTGGCTTTTATAAAAAGGGGGTTTATTTGGCTATACAGTTACAGTCTTAGGGCCATAAAGTGTCCAAGGTAACACATCAGTAATCAGGTACCTTCACTGGAGGATGGCAAATGGCGTCCGGAAAACCTCTGTTAGCTGGGAAGGCACGTGGCTGGCATCTGCTCCAAAGTTCTGGTTTCAAAATGGCTTTCTCCCAGGACATTCCTCTCTAGCAAGCTTGCTCCTCTTCAAAACGTCACTCACAGCTGCACTCCGTTCGGTCTCTTTGAGTCAGCACGTTTTATATGGCTCCACCGATCAAGGCCCACCCTGAATGGGTGCGGTCACGCCACCATGGGAGTATCCCACCAAAGTCACCACCCACAGCTGGGTGGGGCACATTCCAAGCAAATCTAACCAGCACCAAAACGTCTGTCCCACAAGACCACAAAGATAATGGCATTTGGGGGACACAATACATTTAAACCGGCACAGCAGAATATAAGGTTTCCAGAAGGCTCTCAGAACATCTCAGCACTGTGGGCCAGGGCAAAGAGTTTTGTTTGGGGTTGGATTGGAGAGAAGGAAATGACTGCTGTCAGCATGGTAGGGCCAGGTGCAGCCCTTGGGAAATGAGTTCTGGCTCCACTGTTCCTGCAAAAACTCAAATTCTTTTTATATTTGGGGAGATTAATAGTGAAAAAAGAGAGAAGGAATGAATCTTAAATCCTACTGGGACACATTTCTTGGTTCCAGCCTATCTCCCTGGAGACAGGCACCCCCCTCCTCCCTCCCCTTCTCTCCCCCAACTCCCTTCTGCTAACAAATGTTGGGTGTCTTGGTTTCCTTATGCAAACTTCTCTGGGTGCAAATATGCCCAAGCTCCTGGGCACATTTTGCCTGGGCATACTATTCACTTCTCTTAGACCTGCATATTATTCACTTCTCTTAGACTAAATCCTCATACACCTCTTTTTGGGAAGTAGAATTTGTTTTTGATTACAAAATACCTGCTAAATTAAAAATTAAAAAAAAAATTTAATGCATGAGTTTAAAGAATCTTACAAATGGTGCATCTACAATATGGAGGCCTATTCAGCCATAAAAAAAAAACCAAGGCCTCTTGTTATGATCTGATATGGACAAGATTCATCATTAAATGAAGAAAGTAGGATGCTGGACACTGTGCAGAGCATTTGCCGTTTGCATCAAATTCCCCAAAGCATACTCAGGCAACCGATAAGACTGGATGCTCTTTGGAAGGAGAACTGGGTGGCTGGGAGACCATAGTGCTGTGTGATTGTATTACTTCTTCAAAGCTTCAGTAATGATTTGAAAAAGAATAGTTCATCATGCATTACTCAGTGAAAATCTCTCTTTTAATATATTTCCTTCCAGATTTTATTTCCTGTGACACACATGCATGCACACATACACACACATATGCATACACACACATGCATTTTCTTTACATCTGCAAGGATGAGATCATGTTATGAATTATAGCCTTACTATATGGTGGACTACTTTTCATATCAGTATATACAAGTCACCATTATTAATTTAAGTGGCTGCAGAGTAATTTCCTTTTACCTTAATATTTTTAACCATCCCTTATTATTTTTAACAGCTTTGTGACAATTCACATACTATAATATTCATTCACTTAAAGTATACATTTCAATGGTTTTTAGTATAGTCACAAAGTAGTGCAAGCATCATCACAATCTAATTTTAGAATATTTTTATCATCCCCCAAAGAAACCCCATACCTATTAGTAGTCACTCCCCATCTCTTCTACCATTCCCAACCATGTGCTACCACTAATCTACTTTCTGTCTCTATGGATTTGCATATTGTGGACATTTCTTACAAATAAAATCATACAATAGTGGCCTTTGTGCCTGGTTTCCTTCATGTAGCAAAATATATTCAAGGTTCATCCATTCTGTAGCATACATCAGTACTTCATTCTTTTTTATGGTTAAATAATATTCCTCCATATGGCTATGCCATATTTCTGTTTATCCATTCATCAGCTGATGGACTTCGAGTTGTTTTTACTCTTTCACTATTATGAATAATGTGCTATAAACATTCATGTACAAGTTTTTGTGTGGACATTGGCTTTCACTTTTCTTGGGTAGGTACCTAAGAGTGGAATTGCTGGGTCATACAGTAACTCTAAGTTTAGCTCTTTGAAGAACAGCCAGACAGTTTTCCAAAGTGGCCGCATCATTTTACTTTCCCACCAATAATGAATAGGGTTCCAATTTCTCTCCATCTTCGTTAACAATTATTTTCCTTGTTTAAAAATTGTAGCCACCCTTGTGAGTATGACGTGTTATCTCATTGTAGTTTTGATTTGCATTTCCCTAATGACTAATAATGTTGAGCATCTTTCCATGTATTTATTAGCCATCTGTGTATCTTCTTTGGAGAAATGTCTATTTAGTCCTTTGCCTATTTTTAATTGGGTTATTTGTCTTTTTATTATTGAGCTGTAAGAGTTCTTTATATATTCTGGATATAAGTTCCTTATCAGCTATAATATTAACAAATATTTTCTCCCATCTGTGGGTTGTATTTTCACTTTCCTAAACCATTAGGAAAGTGAAAATACATTTGCAGTAAAAAAGGTTTTCAATTTTGATGCAGTTCAACTTATATATTTTTTCTTTTATGAATCATGCTTTTGGTGTCATGTCTAAGAAACCATTGCCTAACCCAAGGTTACAAAGATTTACACCTATATTTTCCTCTAGCAGTTTTATAGTTTTACCTCTTTTATTTAGGTCTATGGTTCATTTTGAGTTATGTTTTTGTGTGTTTAATACAAGGTAGAGGTCCAAATTCATTCTTTTGCATACAGATATCTAGCTATATCAGCACCGTTTGTGGAAAATACTATTTCTTCCACATTGAATTGTCTTGGAAACTTGGTTTACAATCAATTGACCATAAAAGTTTTTAGTTCCTTAGGGTGGAAAGTTGCATTATATATTTGAGATCTTTTTAAATACAGGCATATACAGTTATAAAATTCCCTTCAAGAACTGCTTTAGCTGCATTTTGTAAGTTTTGGTATGTTGTGTTTTTATTTTCATTCATTTCAAATAATTTTCTAATTTTTCTTTTGATTTTTTTTTTTATCCATTGGTTATTTAGGAATGTGTTTTGTAATTTCCACATATTTGCAAATTTCCCAAATTTTCTTCTTTTATTTATTTCTAATTTACTTTCATTGTGGTCAGAGAACATGATATCTATGATTTCAATCCATTTAAATTTATTGAGGCTTCCTTTATGGCCTAGCATATAGTCTATCCTATAGAATGTTTCACGTACTCTTGAGAAGAGCATGTACTCCGCTGTTGTTGGCTGGGGTGTTCTATAGCTGTCTCTTAGGTCTAGGGTTCATAGCTTTCAGGTCTTCTATTTTATTGCTGATCTTCTGCCTACTTGTCCTATCCAGTATTGAAAGTGGTATTGTTGTCTCCAACTACTAGTTCTGAATTGTCTATTTCTCCCTCCAATTCTGTCAATTTTTTCTTCACGTGTTTTGGAGCTTTGTTGTTAGGTGAATATATGTATGTATTCATTACATTTTCCTAATGGTTGGACCCTATTTGCCTCTGTAAATAATTTTTTTCTTAAAGTCTATTCCATCTGATATTAGTATAGCCAGCCCAACTCTCTTCTGGTTGCTGTTTGCATAGTATACCTTTTTCCATCTTTTCACTTTCAAACTAATTGTGTCTTTGAATCTCATGGATAGCATATATTTGTTTCATTTTTAAAACCCATTCTGCCAATTTGTGCCTTTTTTTCTTCATTTTTTAAATTCATTTTTATTGAGATATACTCACATACCACGCAGTCATACACAGCGTACATTCAGTTGTTCACAGTACCATTATATAGCTGTGCATTCATCACCAAAATTAAGTTTTGAATATTTTCATTACCACACACACAAAAATAATAAGAATAAAAATTAAAGTGAAAAAGAACAATTAAAATAAAAAAGAACACAGGGTTTTTGTCCCCATTTTTTTACTCATTCATCCATACACTGGACAAAGGGGAGTCTGGTCCATATGGTTTTCCCAACCACATTGTCACCCCTCAACCCCTCATAAGCTACATTTTTATGCAATCGTCTTCAAGATTAATGGGTTCTGGATTGTAGTTTGATAGTTTCAAGTATTTACCACTAGCTATTACAATTCATTAGAACCTAAAAATTTATGCCTTTTAATTGGAGTATTTAACTCATTTACATTTAATGTACTTACTGATAAGAATTACATTTGCCATTTTACTATTTGTTTTCCATATATCTTATGTCTTTTATCCTCTTCCTCCATTACTGCCTTTTTCTGTGTGGTAAATAGATATTTTCTAGTATACCATTTTAATTACCTTGCTGTTTCTGTTACCATATATTTTTAAAATTTATTTTCTTAGTTTCCTGGTGGATTACAATTATTATCTTAATTTAAAACAATCTAGTTCAGATTAATACTAATTTAATTTCAATATTAAGCAGAAACTTTGCTCCAATATTGCCCTGTTACCTTCCTCCTCCTTTGTGCTATTATTTTCAAATGAATTTCATCTTTATATATTCTAATTCCATTAATCTGGTTTTATAATTAATGCCTTATGCAATTATGCAATTGTCTATTAAATCAGATAGGAGAAGGAAAGAGTTACAAAACAGATACATTTGTACTGTCTATCATATTTACCTAAGTAGTGACTGTTACTAGCACTCTATTTCTCCATGTGGATTAGATTACCATCTAGTGTCCTTTCATTTCAGCCTGAAGGAATCCTTTTAGTATTTCTTGTAAGGCAGGTCTATTAGTGACTTTCTCTGTCTCTCTCTGACTATCTTAATTTCTCACTCAATTTTGATGTACAACTTTGCTTGTGATAGAATCCTTAATTGACAGTCTTTTTAAATTCAGCACTTTGTATATGACATCCCACTGCCTTATGGCCTCCATGGTTTCTGATAAGAAGTCCTATTAATCTTATTAAGGACCCCTTGGACCCTATGAGTAATTTTTCTTTTGCTGCTTTCAAGATTCATTCTGTGTCTTTCAAGATTCATTCAACAGTTGGCTATGATATGTTTTGGTGTATATCACCTTGAGTTTATCCTTCTTGGAGTCTATTGAGCTTCTTGAATGTATGGATAAAAGGTTTTTCATCAGATTTGGGTGTTTTCAGCCATTATTTCTTCAAATATTTTCTTGGTCCCTTTCTCTCTCTCTCCTCTCCTTTTGGGATTCCAATTATGCATATTTGGTACACTTGATATTGTACCACCGGTCTCTGGGGCTCTGTTTATTTTCTTTAGTCTTTTTCTCTGTGTTCATCAGAGCAGATTATCTCAATGGATCTATATTCAAGTTCACTGATTCTTTCTTCTGCCAGCTCAAATCTGTCATTAAGCCCTTCTAGTGAATTTTTAATTTTGCTTAATATACCTTTCAACTCTAGAATTTCTTTCAGTTCTTTTTTAAAAAATAATTTCTATATCTTTATCAAAATTCTCTATTTGGTGAGACATTATTGTCATGTTTTCTTTAGTCCTTTAAACATGGTTTCCTTTAGCTATATGAACAAATCAAAGAGCTGATTGAAGCTCTTTGTCTAGTAAGTTCAGCATCTGGGCTTCCATAGGGACAGTTTCTACTGATTCCTTTTATTTCCTGTGTATGGGACATAATTTCCTGTTTCTTTGCTTGTCTCAAAAATTTTTATTGAAAACTGAACATTTTAGATAATGTGGCAATTCTAGAAATCAGATCATCCCCTCACCAGGATTTTTTGTTGTTGCTGTGAGAAATGGGAGATCCCTCATATTTTTCCCTGGGCATGTACAGAGCTCTGCACATGCCTGCAACTTTCTAATTCCCAGGAATATGTCAAAACTTTTCAAAATTCACTATGGGAATTCCATTCCCTAGATATTCCTTTTAAAATTTTGACCAGGCTCTTGATCACCCCAACTGGCAGCACAGCCTTAGGCAGCTGTAATGTTACACACTTATTGCTGATTGTTTTTGGACAAACATGCTGAGGATAAAGGTTTTCCCACAAAGCAAGCTCTGAGTTAGGTCAACAATGGTCTGCAAATGGGGTGTTTCCAGGGAGCTGTGGTCAAATAGTGGCAATGCTCTGGGGAAAGGGATTTTTCGACAAGCTCCAAACCTAGTCTGTCTCCTCTGGTGGCTGCTAGGCTGCTGGTTTCCATGGTTACTGTGGAGCTGGTGGAAGGCGATTGTGAGTAGGTCAAATTACAAAGCCATAAACTGGGCTGTTCTTATTGCAGCTCAGCAGTTCTTTTTGAATATATGCTCCTCAGATTGTTGCAAGCCTTTGATGAGTTTTTAGAATTCAAAAAAAGTTATTTTAACAATTTTGCAGTGTTTTTATTGCTTTTATGGAGGACTAGATTTATGGAGGTCCTTGTTCTGCAATTCTGGTCCCCTATTAATTTATATTTAGCAGTTTTCACTTTTTTGCTAGTCTCACAATACTGCTGTAGACATTCTTGTTCACATGTCTTTTGGGCATTTGTCTGATTACTCTCTTGCTAGATGAGTGAGGTCATATTTAAAATTTTGTATTTACTACCAGCAAGGTAGTTACTATCTACAGTCTCATCAACAATGACCCTTTCCAGCATTAGGTATGATCATTCTTTTTTACTCTTTGCTGATCTGATATGCAAAAATGGCTTCTTCTTTGAATTTGCATTTCTTGATTACTGGTGAAAATGAACATATATTCCAATATTTATCTCCATTTGCTCTTCTTTTGTTTATAGCACTTGTCCATACCACCCCCTACTCTCCCCATGTGAAGCCTGAACTCTTTGGAAGTTTCCATCCCATTAATTGCTTTCTAACCCAATATAGCTAAGCACCAATAGAAAACTTAGATCAAGTCACCAATAGAAAACTTAGATCAAGTCAGAAATGCATGATGAAGTCATACCTAAACATTTTGGTGTAATCAGATATTGCAGCTTCAGCATCAGTAATGGCACCGCTTCCTACAGTTGCTTGCAATGTCCTGGTTCCCTGGAGTGGCATGGGCAACACTCTCACCCTAACAGGAGTTGGTTTTTCTGCTTTAGAATGTACTTAGTAACCACCAGTTAGGTCTGTCATATCCCAAGCTATTGTTAGCTCTTAAATTTTTCAAACTGAGAGATGGGGTGGGGGTGGAGGGATAAATCTAATCATCTAAGCGGCAGAGGACAGCCTGTAGTAGCCCCACCCAGACCCTGGATGCAATCATCCCAGGCACAGCTCCCTGGAGCCCATCTCACCTTGAGTCACCTGAATACCAAGTGGAGGAGGACCCTGCCTCACCCTGCGGTGGGAGGCTCCCTCACAAGGTCCCGTCTCCTGCAGGAGCAGGAGACCCAGAATACTCACATTCTGGTTCTGCTCCTAGAGGAAGGGAGGACACCCTAAGGCAGCCACCTTGACCTCTTGTAGCTTCTGCTCTGTCAGTGAGAAGATGAGGGCTTGAGGTCCTGTCCAGCCTCAGCCACTTGTGATTAGATCAAAAATGAACACCAGACTCTGTTTTAACATGCTGAACCCAGGGAAGCACACCCCACCCCCAAACCCCATGCAGAGAAGCTGGTTTGGTCTGAGGAGTCAGGCTACCTGAACTGGAATCCAGCTCCACCTCCCATTGCCTGTGTAACCTTGGGCAAATTATTCAGTCCCCCTATTCCTCAGTTTCCTGCAAACTGGCGACAATGCCAGTCCCTACCTCAGGGAGTTGCTGGAAGTGGTTGTGAGTAAGATAACATATGTACAGGGCTTCCAGCCGAGCCTGGCAGACAATAGCATTAAAAAATGTTACTGTTAAAAGCTGTCCTTTTAGAGTTTAGCTGCTGCTCCAAGCCCTGCCCTCTGTAGCCACCATCTGTCCCAGCAGCAGGGGGAAACGTGCTGCGACAGGAGCATACTGGGCACTGTCCATGATGCTCACCACCCAGAGAGCATTGAGAAGACAAGCTGGTGGAATCCCAGAGCCCTGCTCTCCACCGTTTCAGGGAAGGGGCATCCATCCAGACCTGCTCTTGAGTGCATTACAAAGAGCTCAGTGATTTGGAGTCAGAAAGACCAGCCTTTGAGTGCCACTCTGCCATCTACTCCCATGAGACCCCCAGGAGGGCAAGTTCCCAATCTCCAAGTGTCAATTTGTTCATCATTAATATGGGAATAACAGGGCCTTCCACTCACTGTGTGGGGGAGACCATTAAGTCACTAATACATACCCCGAGGAGCATAGGCCCACACATACTAAGGATTAATTTCTGATCATAAGAGTTGCCTTTCTGCTCCTACCTTTTCTCTTTTATCATAAAGAGCCCCTTCAATCCCCATGACCCTATTTCACATAAAGGACATAACAAAGTTTCTGAAAAATGAATCTTACTTGAAGCCAAGCAGAGATAGCTTTGATGTGATAGAGATAAAGATTCAGACTGAGCCCTGATTTGTCCAAACTGTGTCCCCTATAGCTGATAATGTGGTCTGGCTGCCGGGTGAGGCCTCACTTTTACTCCCCAGAAGCTCAGGTTGCTAAAATCAGAATGGGTCTAAGGTTTCCCATCAACTCAACCTGAGTTTCTTCTTTGGTGGCCTCAGTGTCACATGCCATGGGGCCAGGCACAGGGTGTGGCTGTGCTGACAGCTCCTCTGCCCCTTGCTGGGATGCGGGACAGGGAGCAAATGACCTACTGCTCGGAGTAGAGCCACCTACAGACCCATGCTGAGGACTCTAGCAGGGCCACCACTTTGTCTCAACAGAGATCCAGGCCCTCTCCCTTAGAGAAACCATTTCCAGAATGCAGAGCAGTCTCTGGAAAGGTCCAGCCCTGAGCCTTTGCCTCTTCTTGGTGCTGAGCTGGTTTGGCAGGGAATGTGGCAGGCAGCAGTTGGCAGCACAGAGAGGCAGGCTGCATTCTGTGCCATTTTACAGAGTCACGTTTCCGACTTGATTGAAAGGAGAATCTTTAATAATATATATATTTTAAGTGCTTGAAGGCTTGCTGTTGCCGAATCCTAGCATAAAGCATATTTTTACAGCTGGTATGATAAATCCCTGAAAGACGGCACTTACCATGGAAACGCTGACACAGCCTTTCATTCCCTTCACAGTGATTAAAATCCTCATTTCAATTTGTTTGTCTTTATTTTTGAACTGAAGTCATTTGCAAGCCCAGGAATAGCTCTCGCTGTGATAGAAAATGAAATGCTGCCCTCTGTCAGAAATAAGACGGAACTGTTCTTAATTCCTTGAAGGGGGACCCATCTTCCCTTTTAAGGGAAATTTTGATTTGGAGAATCATGGAAACCCCAGGAAAGGGGGTTTTCTTACTAAAAATCCTGCCAGGAAAGAAACTCCTGCAGGACTGACACTGTTTCCCAGGGAAGGGAAAGCAGTCAATAAAGGGTGTTATCAAATCAGCAGCGCTGTGGGCAATCCCCAGGGACCTCTGGCAGCCAGTGTAGACCAGGCACCTCAAAGGCAGCCTGCCTGGGGGGTGCAGGAGCTGGGGAGTTCAGGCACTAACTCCCACCAGCTGGCTGCGGGCTCCCTTGATTCTCAGGCACTTCCGACCTGCTGGACAGAGCGGGCTCTGTTGGCCAGAGGAGGCCCTCAGGCCGAGAGCTGCAGATACTGGCAGCTGGAGGTCCAGCCCCCATGATGACATCACTGGGGCTCGAGTGGGTGTGGGCGGCCAATGACCTGTCTGCGACACCCCCTCTCCCTTCCTCCTTTCATCCTCCTTTGAAGTGTTTTATTTGGGCGCACATATTGTGACCTGGAATTCAAGGTTTTCTCCTTTTTTCTTTCAAGGCCTTTGGTCTCTACTGAACCAAATGCTCGATGATCCTATGCCAAGCAAAAGTAGCTAAGCAAAAATAGAAAGGATGTCTTTCTTCTTTTCCAGAACTTTCAATTGGTAATAAAATCCGTAATAGATCTGGCCCTACTTCTTGGTCTGCCGGTGAGATCCCAGCAGTGTTCCAGGTCTGAGAGCTGACATGGCCTCAAATTTCCCAGCCTAACGATGAGTCGTTCAGCCATGCCGGTCATGTCAGAATGTGGCCTAAGGGGACCCTGACATTCTCTGATTCTGCACAGGGTCAGGGCTTTGAAATAAGCTTTCCAAAAAAGGTGTTCCACGGGAAATCAGTCTGGAAATAGATTCCTCAGAGAAGGGTTTGGAGACCAAGAAGTGCTGCTAGCTATAGTACCCTCTTAAAGATGGTCATATTAAAGTCTTCGGCATATCAAAGATTCTGAGGAGCCTGCAAGGCAGAAATCGATTCGCTTTAACTCAGTGTTTCCCAACTTATTTAATCACGGAGCCACTTCTGCACGGAACATCCACTATCATCCTGTAACCCACTTTGCAATTGTTAACCGAGTTATAATACACTTAGAATGGTTTGTCTCTTGTCTCTTTTCCCTAGCTTGCTAGATTTAAAAAATATATTTTTATTATGCAAGTATTGCGTGTTCACTGTAGAAAAACTGGAAAAATGCAAAAATTGAAAGGCAGGCACTGGGACATAATTACCATGAACATTTTGGGTTCCATCCCCGCTTGTTTCCATGTTGCAGCATTCCTTTCTGAGAATGGGAGTCAGTCTGTATTCCCCAGACTATGTTCAATTTTCTGACCCCTGATTCTATGTTGCAGGTTCTAACGATGGCCGAGAGAATCATTCTGAATTATTTCCAAAACTCTTTGAGGAGGAAAATTCCTCTACCTTATTTTGAAAATTCCACTGCTGTTTGTGGCAGGTCAAGAACATAAAAGAACAGCTGAGAAGATTTTAAAAGTGACACATGATGATTTACAAAAGAGGCCATGGTGCTATCCAAAGTCATGGGGCGAAATCTAATTTGTAATTCCATTTTCCTTTTTTTTTTAGATAACGGATTTTCTGAAAGGGCTGAGGACAAGTCCTTTGTTGGTTGGAAGGCTGTTCTGGGGGTACAGGCTCAGAAGTGACAGTCAGAAGCGACAGCCCCCTGGTTCTTACAGCAGGAGCCAGCCGGGTCCTCCGGGGTCTGCGGCCACACAAGCCCTGGACCCAGAGCAGGCCTGCCAGGCAGGGCAGCCAGCCACTGGCTGCGGGCCGCCGTCCCTGAGTGCCATCCAGGTGCCTCACTGACTCCGCCATTGATGCTTAAGTATGGCTCTATCCTGACTTGGGAGAGAGGACCTAGAGAAAAATGATGCTCAGGTGAAGAAGCACTGACACGTAGTCTCATGCCCTTTTGTCCCCTCCTCATGAGGACCTCCCTGAGCCCCTAATAATGCAGCCCCTCCACTCTCCACCCCCTGCTCCCTGAGTATTTTTCTTCCTGGTACTTGATGTTCTAGCCCTCCCTCCTTCATGAGAGGCACATATGTGAATCTTCTTGTTTACCTTAATTTTTCAGCACCTGGAACACTGCCTGCACAAGGCAGAAGCTCTATAAATACCTGTGGGTTGAATGTCTACCCATCGTTACAGCAGAGTGGGAGTGGGTCAGAGCATCAGGCCTCCAGGTAAGGGCTGTTTTGTGTGATTCAATCAGTTTGGCTCAACTCCGATTTCTGACCCTTGGCTTAGTCATTGCACTGGGCAGCTCAGGTCCCTTCCAGCACCAGGTGTCAGAGCAGCAGAGAAGGAAGCTCAAGCACCTGAGAGATTCTGAGACTTGCTCCTAATATTACAGTATCGCTTTCTGCTGCAACCCCCAGACTTCAGTGGCTTAACACAACCAAAGTCTGTATCTTCCCCCACCTGATAGTACAATCTGGTGTTTCTAGATTGCAGTTAGGGACAAGGTTGGTGGAGGACTTTGCTCGGCTGACAGCAGTTCTGCCACTGTTTTGGTTTGCTAAAGCTGATGAAATGCAATATGCCAGAAATGGGTTGGATTTTACAGTGGAGATTTGTTACCTTACAAGTTTACAGTTCTGAGGCCATGAAAAATGTCCAAATTAAGGCATCAACAGGGTGATACCTTCTCTCCAAAGACTGGCTACCAGTGGTCTTTAGCTCTTCTGTCTCATGGCCAAGCATATGGCTGGTGTCTGCTGGTCCTTCTCTCCAGGGTTTCATTGCCCTCAGTTTCTGGCTTCAGTGGCTTCCTCTCTCAGCTTCTGCTTGTGTCTTTGTCTCTCAGCTTCTCTGGCTCTCTTAGTTTTTCTGGGTGTTTCTCTTCATTTTCTATGTGTCCTTTATCCTCTTTTTCAAGGTTGGTCACATCTCAATTGAAATAACCTAATCAAAAGATCCCATCTAAAATAGGCCTTCGCCCACTGGGATGGATTAAAAGAACATGACCTTTTCTGGGGTACAACCTTTTCTGGGGTACATAACAGCTTCAAACTACCACAGCCACCTTCATCATGTAGCTTCCAAGGTCACCCTGGGTATTGACCTTGAGCTGACCAACAAAAGTAGAGAAAGGGTCACACAGGGGAGGGTTTCATGAGCTAAACCATCCCATTCCACTGGCTGGAAGTCAGTCACATGGCTGCAGCTATTGCAAGGGAGACTGGGAAACATGGTCTAGCTGTGTGCCTTGGAAGAGAAGGAGAAAGTTTGGTGATGAGCAAGCAGGCTCTGCCATGCACCTGAATCTTTATGGCTGTCATCTTGGAGATGTGAAGCTGCTCTCAGTAATTCCTGCTTTTAAAGTTTTAGTCTGTCCCTCGCCTGCTCCTCCTGCCCCAGTCCCACTCTTTTGGGCGCCATGGCCCTGCCTCCTCGCACTGCCCATACCTTTTGCTTAAAGACCAACTCCTGGATTCCTGCTTTTCTCTCACCTGGAAGAACCTCACATATTAGGTTCTTTATGGGAGCTATGTTGTGTGTCTCCTGCTTTTAAACTGCTTAAAAGTTTCTCCTTCAGACTTTTACTACTTAATAGATAATATTCAAAGTCCCCTAAATCAACATTTAAACATAGAAAGTTCTTCCTTTTCCCCCTTTGACTCCTTCCAACTCCTGCCACTTTTGGTTTGCTGTTGCCTACAACTTGTAATCGCCGTTTCAGAAAGAAAGTGTGGTCTTACTTGGTCTAATGCAGTTCCAACACCTCGATACTTCAAAGGAAGAGGGTGGCTGGAAATAGGATTTCATTTCACCCTCAGCACCCATAGACTATGAATATTTCATTTTATCTGCAAGATAAGCCAGGCTCTGCCTGGGAGTCAGAGACTTGCCTGTGGAGCTGAATTTCAAGAGAAAGGCTGGGTTCATGACTAATGAAAGACCTGTGGTTGCTCAGATCGAGAGAGGGGCTTTTGGATCTCATGCTTCAGGACATTAGCTTGGCTTCTAAAGGGTATGAAACAGAACAACATATTCTTCAGGAGCTTCTGCCCCATCCCTTTATCCTGCATCTCTAGAGTCTAGAAGTAACTATGGTTGGAAGTTTTCTCTGACAGATAAGGAACTAGATCTCTATTTATTTGTTTCTTAATTCTTCTTCTGGAGCTCAGATTCTTTGGAATTCAACCTGTTTGAAATGATAAATAGTGACAGAAGTGATAGCCAAAATCACATAGTTGGTTGTGGACAAGTTCCTGTAATATCTGCAGTTATACCATAAGCGTGAATCCTCAGGGGCAACCCCTGTTTCCCAGGTTGGGAGGTAATCATGGGCTGTGGAGAGCATCGGTAACTGTGGCACAGGAAGCTCAAGCCCACTGATGTGGCATGAGACCCACAGTAAGTCCTTTTCCTCTGGGGGCCTCAGTTTCTTCATCTGTAAATTGCAGCAACTGCACCAGATTATCCCTGAAGTCCTTTCCAGCTCTGATGCCCTCCCACTGGACATAGGCCTCCATCAATGGCTTCTTCATCCTTGGAAGAATAAACCAATGCTTGTAGTTCCTTGAGATGCCAGCAGAGGGCAGCAGGCAGTAAACGCAGGTGCGGCCAGAACTGCAGCGCACAGGAGGAAGGATTTGGAGTGGAAAAAGTAGCATTGCAGCCGCTGCAAACCTTGAGATTGTTTCCCCTTGTCACAGAGGCAGCCCCACCGTGACAGAGCCCTGAGGTGCTGTCTCCTGCAGGGTTACCTGATTTTCAGCCCTCTTGCCTGCTTGGGCCCTGAAGGACCCTTTCCCCCCTCACAGCCACCCTGCCCACCCAGGTACCAGCCCTGGTTTACTCTCACACCTGTGCCCTCCTTTCCCATCACCTCACACTCTCAGTTTCTCCACCTTTGCCCTCCACCCACCTCCACCCCAGGGGAGCAGGAACGCGGCTTAGAGCACCTCCCTAACTGAGAGTACCAACTGCAGCCTTGGCTTCCAAGGAGGGCAGGCCAGGGCCGGTCGCCCGCTGGCGACTCAGGGTCTTGTTTCTGGAAACTCAAAGGAACTTTCTAGAAAAGCCCACTGACCTCTGTGCTCCATGCCCATACCTTGTGCTCTGGTATTCCAGCAAGCAAACACTTGGGATCTGTTTCACAAACACGGAAACTCTGCTATTTTCCCATCCTCTGTGTGCATTCCTAATGGTGCCAGGCTTTCCCTCACGTCCAGCCCCTGCACATTCCACTGCTTCTCCGAGGAGTGTCCCCACCCCACTTCCCCTTGCCAGCTCCTCCTCACACTGTAGACCTTGGCTTCATAGACCCCCTCTTTTTGGCTTCTCTCCCATTTCTTTCCCCTGCCCAAGTCTGTATTCAGATTCTGATTCAGTTAGGGGTCGACAGTCAAGATAAGATACACCCTCTCTGGCTGACATAGCAGAATAGGGAATTTGTTTCAGGGATTTACGATATTGCCAAGTGTGCAGAGGAAGCTGGAGAGTTAGCCGTGGGGACAGGGCAGCAGGACCAACAAGGCAACCGGTGCAGGTGCTGGGCCTGTGTCCAGCATCTCATGTCCCTCAGCCCAGCTGCAGAGGCCTTGGGCCCTGTGGTCGCTCCTGCACTAATAGCCCCTCTCGGACTGTCACGATGTGGGAGAGGCTACGCCACAGTCAATCGGGGTGCCAGTGGGAAGGAGGAGAACAATGCCGGGGTCAGAGAGCAATGCAACCCACCACGGGGCCCTTTGTGCATGCCAGCAGCACCCCGTGCCCACTCCAGTCGTGGCCCCTGCCACACTGTGCTGTAACGCCCTGTTTTGGGGCTTTCTCCCCACTGGTCTGTGAGTGTCCTGAGGCCCGGGAGGCCCTCCTGCCCCCTTCTTCAGCCTAGAACAGTGTCTGGTGCATGGTTTATGTTCAACGAGTGTTTCATGAGTGGATGACTGAGTGAATAAATGACTGGGGTAGATTAGATTCTTGTTTTCTGCTCTTGCTGCCTCCTGCTGCTGCCTGACCTTACAGTGCACGCCGGTGGGCAGAGCCTATGCCCCCTGGCCCCATTGATATGAGGCTTGACCAATGGGGTTTGTTTTGGCCAATGGAATGTGGGCAGAAGGGACAGTGCCAGTCCTGAACCAAGGCCTTAGGAGGCCTTGTGCGTCGGGGTCCTGACCTCCTGTGATCTGGCACAGAAAGAACGCGTCACTTCTGGTCCAAGGAGAACGAGTGAGGTGCACGTGCAGCCAATCTGAACCCAACTCAGAGCCTGAAGCCGAGCCCAGATGACCTATGGCTGGGAAGCATAAATGCTGGTTATGGTAAGCAGCTGAGTGGAGGGTTGCGTTTAGGCAGGTTATAGCAGCTGTCTCTCAGGTGGAGGAGGTAACAGGTCCTTCCTACCTGAAGGAGGATCTGGGCAGTGCATCCAGCATCCACGACCATGGGTGATGGACACTATGGTCTCCATCATGTTTCAGGGCTGCCTCCCCAACACCTGTAATGCTGTGTATTCATAGACTTCAAATACATTTGATTATTTCTAAAATAAAACACCATTAAGGAAATGAACCTGCTTCCATTTAATAAACTTCAAAGTAAAACACAATTTTGGCTTGCATGCTCAATTTTACATTGCCTGTGCACCCAACCCTTGCCCTCCATTAGAAGGGGAGCTGCCTGGTGAGAAGCCACTTCACCGAGAACAGCCCTCTCCCGGGCAGAGGGCCTTCCCTTGTGTCATTTCTCAGACGCAAATGTGTCCCTCACCAACTGACTGAGGGCACTCGTCTTATGAAGCAGCCGTACACTCCCAGCTCCCCTAGGAGATCCCAAAACAGTGAAATGGGGTCCTGACCTGCTCCAGACGTCCCAGTGCCCATGGCTGGCAGGGAGGCGGGATCTGAAGGATCAGCCTGGAGCCCAGGAGTTATTGCAGGAACTGCCCCATCTGGCCTCCACGGAGCCAAAACCTGCCATGGAAGATGCCTGCCTGCCTGTCAAGAGCTGCCTGCCTTGCCTCCATCCCCTGTGATGCCACCCGCACAGTTGGCCTTACCCTTGGGCACCACTGGACAGTCTGCACCTGAGGGTCTCGGGTCTCTCCCCAAGGTCACCCAGTGACTCACTTGCTGCATGTTAGCATCATCTATTGTTCCTTCCTTTTCTTCTTGGAAGAAAAGCTGTAACACAGCAGTTGTGTCAAGGGGGTATTAGAGCTGCACCAGGGAAGTCAGTACTGAAAACTCTGCAGGCTTTAATAACTAAAGCGTAGGAAACCCAGCTCATAAATTAATTTTGCAGTTGTCTATGGACTCTCATGTCATGGAATTTTTGCAAGTCATCCAGCGTCCCTCTGCCATTGCTCAAGGCTATAGTAAATACTGACATCTGACACCCAGAGAGGGGCAAGTTTCCAAGGACAGTGCACAGCAGGCACTGAGGCTGACTGAGGAGTGTGGTGTAAGATCTCAGTTTTCAGTTATTTCCCCTGTACATACCCTCTCCGTATTGTCTTCGGGAGTGAAGAACCAAAAATAGCCTTCAAAGAGATTGGTGCTCAGAATCATTATCCATTTCTAATCTGAATACATTATCAAGCTAAAGAAAAATTCAGCATGCAGTATGCATCAGACCCACTGGCCCTCATTTCCCATGTCTCAACCCCAAGTTTGGCTCAGTGGCTGAGCACAAACCCCACAGACTAAACTAAGGCAAACTGAAGCTGGAGGCCATTCTGGCTGTGTTTGTGAACTCTCTCTGGGGGCTGGTAAATTTTCAGACACCCATGCTGTGCATGGGACACACATGGAGCGTGCAATATCAGGCACCACGAGGAAGACGTTTCCATGTTAAAGGAGCAGCACTTTGCAGATTGCAGTCACAGCTTTTTGCAGTGAATAATCCTGAACTGCAAAGGTTTTCTTGAGTTCCTGCCAATGTGAGTCTCTGCAAGACAGAATTTGATTTAATGCATCAGGCACTGAAGCCCTTACTCTTCAGGGACCCTAATTTTTCTTGGAATTTTTGGTTTCAACACACTTTCCGGGAGCTACTCTTTTGGATAAATGTGGCACATCATTGGATCCTGGTCCCAGTTCTTCCATTTATTAACTATGTGAGCCTTGATCATGACATCTCATCTCTTCACACCTTACTTGTCCATATGAGGTGGCTTGACATTTTGAAACATGGACTGAGTTTTTTCTTACCATATTTCCCTGTACTCATGGCACGTCCCCATTTCATCAGCCATGCTAGGTTATACTCAGCTTCATTGCCTAAGGAGAGGGTAGATTAGAGAAAAACAAATATTTTTCTGGCTTTTGAGTTTCTAAAGCTTAGGCCCAATGGAACTTGGCAAGGAATATGCCAAAGGGAATGAATTTGGAAGAATGCATGGTAATGTAAGAGCAATGATTTCTACCTCTAAAACTAGAGAAGACTGCACTGGCTGGCAGGAAGAGAGGGTGACACTGGTGGGGTATCCTGCCCCTACAAGTGCTGGCCCAGAAAGCAAGCTTCATCCTCATGGAGGGAGCACTCCCTTCCCCAGCCAGCGGTGCCAGCTGCTCTGGGTTTGGGAAAGTTCCTTCCGCTCCCCAGGCCGCATCGGCAGGGACGAGAAGAGCCCCAGCGGCACCAGACAGACCAAGTAGGTCACATTGCAAAGCACGGGCTCTGGAAATTAATGGAGTGGATGGAATGTTGGGCCTTCCCAACCATGGCTCTAGATATCATGGAACATAGATAAGCTATCCCTGATGTGCTGTTTCTGAATTCCTGACCAGCAGAATTTAGGAGCATAATAAAATAATTGCTGCTTTATGCCACTAAGTTTGGGTTGATTTGTTACTCAGCAATAGTAACTGGGACAAATACTGACTGGTTGTTTTGCTTATTTGATGCTATTTAAGTTTTTGTACTTTTACATATATATATATTTATTTATCTACAGTAAATTATGCTGTTTTCCTAGTTCTAAAACCTTGTATTTGTGGTAGCTCCATCATACTGCATATAGAATTTTTCAGTTAGTTTTATTCATTTAACATTATGTTTTCAAGATTATGTTTACACATGAGGCCTTAGTTCGCTAGTTTTAACCACAGCTTTGTATAAAGATTGCACAATTAACATATCAGTTCTTCGATTGAGGGACATTTAAATTATTTCCATTTTTTTTCCTTTTGCAAGCATAAACTCTCCTGGGAATGTCTGCTTGTGCACAAGGGTGAGAGTTTTGCAGGGCATACACCTTTAAGCAGAATTGTTAGCATTCTAGGACTCAGGCTGCCAACACCTTCAGCTTTACCAGATATTGTAACAAAGTGGTTGTAGCAATTTACATTTTCACCAAGGACAATTAAGAGCTACCATTCCCCCAGATCCTTGTCATTATTGATATTGTCAGATTGTTTTGTTTTGCTTGGGTTTACATTTTTGCCAATCTGAGGCCTGGTATCTCATTTTTGTTATAACTTGTATTACCCTGGTAACGAGGAATTTGAAAAACTTGTCATATGCTTATTAGCCATTTGAATTTCTTCTTCTGTGACTTGCCTTTTTGTATTCTTTGCTTACCTTCCCCTTGGAGTTTTGGTCTTTTTTCTTATTAATTTGTGGAAGTACTGCCCTGAAATTTTGGGTATTATCCTTTGAAAGTAGTATAGGTTACAAATATCTTCTAACAGTCTGTGGCCTGATTTTTTCTACTTTTTTCCCCCTTTATTGTGGTATATTTTGCTGTGTAGGTGGGCTGGTTGTTAAGCTGTCATCTCTCAGCTTCAACCCACCCTTCTGCTCTGTGCTGCTGGAGCTGGGCCAGCAAACTACATTCTCCTTCACCAGAACAAGAGGTTTTAAATTTCACACAACAAAAATGTCATTATTTTCCTTTATGGTTTATATTTTTTTGCTTATTTAAGAAAATATTCCCTATTCCAGAGTCATAAAGATATTTTCCTGTGTTTTCTTTAAAAGCTTTAAAGTTATGCTTTCCACATTTCTTTTTTGAATCCACTCATATATTATTTTTGGATATGGCATTAGGTAGGAATCTACTTAAATCCCATAAGCATTACTGATGTTCCTAGCATTATTTATCAAATACCTCACCTTTCCTCTACTGATTTGTAATGTCATCTCTGGCATGTACCCTTTCTACGTATGTATGGCCTGTGTCTGAGCGGTTTTGTTCCATTGGTTCACCTGTGTATTCCTGGGCAAACATTAGGCATCGTAATTAGTGTAGCTTTATAATAAACTTTGGTGTACTATAGGGTAAGTCCTCATTCCTTTGTCTTCTTCCATATGATGTTGCAAAATCTTCAGATAGTTAGAATATGCAAATTGACAGAGATAGGTTACCAGTGGGAGAGGCAGGGGATTGGGGAGCTAGTGCATCATGGGGATAGGGTTTCTGTCTGGGGTGATGGGAAGGTTCTGGTAATGGATGTTGGTGAGCATAGTACAACACTGTGAATGTGAATAGTCTTCTTGAATGGTAGGCTTGGAAGTGGTTGGCATAGGAATGTTTAGGTTTTACATGTTTCTACAACCTAACAAAGAAGAAGGGTTACTAAAGATACACTGAAGATGAAAACAGTACATGATCCTACATAGTATCTATTAATGGAAGAGAAAAGACTGAAAAGGATGTTATTGGGACATATGAAAAAATTGTAATATAAGGCTCTAAGCTTTATATCAATGTTAACTTTCTTGAACTTGCTAAGTGTACTTAAGGTAATTATCTAAATGAAAATATTTGTTCTTAGGAAATGTACATCAAAATATTGGCTTCAAAGAACATGATGCATACAACCTCCTCTCAAATGTGTATATGGGGAGGGGAGAGGGAGAGAGAGGGAATAATACAGTAAATATGGTAAAGTGTTAAATGTTTGTGAATCTCTGAATCTGGCAGGCTGTGTTAGAGTTATCTCTCTGGGTTTTTCTTATCTTTACAACTATTCCATATGTTTAAAATTATTTCAAAATAAAAAGCATTTAGAAATAAGCCCATGAGCAAACCACGGGCACTCATTTTACAGGCCCTAAGGTACAGGGGAAAGCAGTGGCTCCATGGAACTCTTAGAACAACCAGCACTGGGCAATTCAGACTTGCTCAATGGAGTTACATAATGGACTTATTTCCTCCGAAAAATGGAATCTTAAAAATCAAATGCCTCTCGATCAGAGTGTCCATGAAATGGGCTGCTCTGAGTAAAACAGGGCAAGTTAATCTCATACAATTTACAGAAAGTTAGGAAACCCTTGAACTCGTGAAGCCACACTGCCCATAAAGAAACATGGTTGATGACTCAGAAGGCACAATGGGATCTCACAGTGCCTTAGGATGTAGTGGCCAGGGTCTGAATTACAGATGACATTAAAAATTATATATTTTAATGTTATTATTTAAGAATAGATGAAAAATTTAGAAGGAAGTGTTAGCACTGTGCTAATGATTTATTTAGACTCTCTTTAACGTTACCATGTGCATGGCATAGATGTACACAGTAGGCTTGTGTTAATCTAATGTTCATTGGGATTAATAGTTCCCATTCAATATGCAACTTAAACTTACCAAGTTATCAGAAAAGAGAAAATTGCTAGATCAATCATTTCAAAGTGGTGCATTTTTTAAATCTCTGAACTAACCTATAAGTAGGTTGGAACACCCTAGAAAAACACATTCTTAAACTTAATCCATTCCTGTGGGTGTGAACCCATTGTAAGTAGGACCTTTTGATGACGTTACTTCAGTTAAGGTGGGGCCCAAATGAATCAGTAATCCTATTACTGGAGATCTTAATAAGAAAAATGAAATTCAGACAGAGAGAGAGAGAAAGCCACAGAGGGAACAGCCAGAAGCTGAGCATCTATGGAACCAGGAAGAGAAGGGCGAGACCAGGAGATGCCACCATGTGCTTTGCATGTGACAAGCTGAGGACTGAGTGTCATCGGCAGCCAGCCCCGGAACACCACAGTCTTCAAGGAGAAAGCATCGTCTAGATAATGCCATGATTTGGACTTTCTCTTAGCCTCAAAATAGTGAGCAAATAAATTCCCATTGTTGAAGCAGAACCATCGCAGGGTATTTGCTTGAGCAGCCCAGGAACCTAAAACACCTTGCACATCAGAAATTTTCCCTAATATTGGACCTGAGTCTTTAGTGAGAGCTACAGTGTACACATACACAGTGAGAGACTACAAGGAAAAAAGAGACAGAAAAAGAGAGAAGGGAAGACAGAAATAACTAAGAGAAGTTTTATACAAATTGCAGATGCTAAGTACATGCTTAGTGAGAGTTAAATTCTGAGTAGTGACTGTGACAAAGACCTGCTGATGGCCCTTTGTGAGTTGGACCAGAAGTTTAGTGCTGGACTGTGAACAGCTCTTTAGCATTTCATGAAGCAACTGCTTTTCATTCCTTTTGGAGCCAAATAATTTGCTTTCTCTTTCCTAGAACCTTGAGGCCTAGATTTTCTTTCATTATAAAAATGTTCAAACATGTATAAAATAGAGAGAATAATAGAAATAAGCCTACAGGTACCAATTACCTAACTGTCACAGTTATCAACCTTTTGTTAGTCCCGTTTTATCTACCCATCTCTTTGCGTATTTATTTTTTGCTGGAGCATCTTAATACAATTCCCACACATCATGTCGTTCCAAATTGCTTCAGTAGACATTTCTAACTAAGGACATTTTTTAAAATGTGACCACCATGCCATTAACACACCTAAAAAAATTAATTTTTAAAATTCTTAATAAAAAGCCTTGATTAGAGAGAGCCTGTTTAGTTTCTTTAGCTATGAATACCTCAAAGCTGGTGCTTTCTAATCCCCGTTGCATCATAGGAGTGGGCTGGTTGCTCCACTTTTAGTATGTGGGATTGATCAGAGGATTCAGGTGTTGTCAACTCCATCCATCCCTTATGAAATTCCTTATCACCATTTCACACAATGGTTTCAGCATCCATTGATGATCATTACCTAAATACTTCACTCTAAAAATTTACTATTTCTATCATTCCATCTGCATTTACTAGTAGAAATTCTCTATGAAGAACTTTCATCAACTATTTGGTTACCCTGAAACGCAGTTCATTCAGGAGAGACAGGACAAAAGCTTTCTGTTCTTTGTCAGGGCCCCTAGCCACAACAACAGGTGACCAGTGAACTTTTCTTTCTTTAAGTATCATTATAAAATAGACTTTGATTCAATTAATTTTAATTTCAGTCATTTGCACTAATTTTTTAGATTTAAATTATCCCATTTTTGGTCAGTGGAGGGGCCCTTCAAGTTGAACTGCAAGTTCTTTGACGCGACCCCATTAATGTTTGGCAGTTTCCTACACTTCTGGTACAACCAGGGGTCCCAGGATTATCTTGTACATGCCTCAGACCTGGAATCAGCCATAGCTCAAGAATTCTTGATTCTTTTTAGCGGAAAGTGGTGTTTGGAGACCAAAATTCAGGCACTAGAGCTACAGTTGACCTTTTCAGCAAACAGCTAGAAAATACATATTTCCTTTTAGAAAGAAACAGATGATGAGAGTTTGACATTTCCTAAATTTAATATTACAGAGTTTTTCCATTTGTTTCTTTGAGTGTACACTTATATCTCTTTCTTCTTATGCTTTCCCAGCTTTTTCTGCCTTTCTGAATTTGGATCTATAGGCCCAAGACCTAAACCCACAGCAGATTCAGATCCATCTCTTACTCCCCTTTCCACTCTCCCATCCGAGCACTATATCCAACACATAATGAGGTGACTGATGCCATGGAAATAACGTGGACTTGAGGGGACATGGTGAAAAATTTCCACCCGGGTCCAGCCTAAAGTCATGTGAGTCCTCAGATCCCATAGCACCAACCACTTCCATACAAAACCTCCCCAGGCTTCTCGGGAAATTACTCCTGGTAGAAACATCTCCCCAGGGAAATCACAAGCAAAAGTAATTAAATGAATGTTGTAGCTAAGAGCATATTGCCAGAGAGCCCATCTCTGATAATCCCCTGAGACAAAACTGAGTGTTTTTCCATTCCTTCTTTGTAAAAAAATCTGATCCAGGTTAAATTATGTTCCATAGCAACTTGCATCAATGGAGTTGTCATGGTTACAGGTGAACCGGAAAGTGAGCTGTGATAGGCTGGGCTCTGAGCTCTCTGAGCTGCAGGTCTTAAAGACACATCCATTTGTCTTCTTGTCGCGGCAGAAAAAGTAATGAGAATTAATTGCATTTCCCAGTAAGGTGCAGACTGTGGGCGGACACAGGCCAAAGAAAGATGGAGCTAGGGGCCTCCTCAAATAATTGTTCTCCCCCAGCAACCAGGGCAGTGGCCTAGGACACATCACATAATCTATCCATGCCTTCATCAGTCCACGCATGGGGAACAGGACAGACTCGCCATGTGCTAGCAACTCTCCAAATGGAGTAAGAAACTCCCAGGAATTCTCCTTAGATGAAAACTGAGAGATAGCATCCCTTGTCCTCTATGGTAATATTACCCAGTAGAAATAGAATGTGAATCACAAATGTGAGCCATATATGTAATTTTACGTTTTTTAATAACCACATTTTGAAAAGCAGAAAGAAACAAGTGAACATTCTAATGAAATATTTTATATTTAACCCAATATATCCAAAATATCATTTAACATGTAATCAACATAAAAATTATGGAGTTATTTTACATTATTTTTCATATTAATCCTTGGAATTCAGGTGTGTGCTTTACACTTCAGCATCTCTCAGTTCAGATGATAAATTTTCGTTGGAAATATTTGATATATGTAATGATTTCATTAAATTTGCAATTGAAAAAATTAGCTTTGCATGCTCAAGTCAAGCTACACACATGCATTTTTTCAATAACAAATCATTCATTCGCACTAGCCATGTTTCAAGTGCTCAGTGGCCTCATGGGGCTGGTGACTACCATATTTAGACAGCGCAGATCTAAGACTCCGCTACTCAAAGTGTGCTCCTCAACCAGCAGCTTCAGACACACGTGAGGGCATATTAGAAATGTAGATTCTCAGGCCCTGCCCCAGACCCACTGATCCAGAATCTGCATTTGATCCTCATGCACATTACAATTTGAGAAGCTCTGCTCTGAGAGATAATATCCAAAACTCTTCACTTGACTTTTAAGGCCCTTGGTGAGCGGACTCCTGCCTCCTCTTCCATGCTCATCTCCCCACCCATCAAATCTATTTGATATTCTCTTCCACACTTCAGTGTCTTTGTCCCTCCTGTGCTCCACTGCCTAGAAAGTTCTCTTCCTTTTGTCCCTGTGGGAAATTCCCACTCATCCTTCAAGACCCACTCAGATGCTGCCTCCTCTGTGACAGTTTCCCTGATCCTCATGGCCTGGATGGTGTTAATCCATCTTTCTCATTCTGTAGAGATCTCTGCCTTTGCTAAAGGTTTTAATCTCGACTCCAACACCCTACTCACTGGGCAGGCAGGTCACTCGACTTCTTCGAGTTTCACTTTCCTCATTTGGAAAACAGAGATAATGATATTTCCTTCTTGTGATGACACCTGATGCAATAATATCTCCATGTAGCCATTGCCTTGTGGAAAGTGTCATTAGTGCCTGAGGCACAGGGAGTCTTTGGCCACCTACAACGTACATGACCTTGACAGTCACTTAAGCCCATCAGGCCTCAGTTTCCTCATCTGTAAATGAAGGGATGGGACAGGAGCTCTATAATTTTAGATTTCTAAGTCCTGCATTGTGCAGTGTGAAATTCCCTTCATGGTCATCATTAAATCATGCTGAGGTCTTTGCTCGCTTCAGCTTACATAAGCACAGCCTTTATTTCAACATCCTTGAGTTTGTTCTTCACCCATCTCTTTGGCTCTTCTCTGGGATCCTCCTCTGGTTTTGATTGGTTGGATTTTCTTTGCCTGATTGTTTAGAACAATAATAACATCTCTTCCCAGAGGGGTAAATGAATGGAGTAATTGAGGTGATAAGTCACTTTTTAATCATTTTGCATAGTCTGATACCATTTTATTCATCCTAAGTGCGTATGTGACATATGCAACCCAAGAGATATTGGAGAAGAATCATGGAAAACATGAACTCACATAAATTAAGGTTGAAAGCAAGTGCATGTTCATCTAGTAGATTAGGAGAATTGTGTAAAGACATGGGAACATGATCATTTGCAACAACTCCTTCAAGCGCTCAAATTAGGCCAAGAGGTGGTTGCTTGTGAGGACCATTGGTGGGTTCCGTCACCACTGGCCTCTTTGGGATTTCCCTACCTGCTGTATTTCCCTGGTATTGCCCAGGAGGTGCTGTTTTATTTTGTGACCCTAATCTTCCCCATCCTCTATGCAATTATTTGCTCCCGGAGAGGCACCTGATCCAGTGAGAGTCCTTCTTTGGAACTTTTTTTTGGAATTGAGAAACAGAATAGTTCTTCATTGGCCCAGCATTTCCAGTGCAAAGCTTGAGGGCCATATTTTCTCCCATGTGATAGAAGCTGGTCAATGGTGAGGAAATAAATGGTGTCAATTTATAGAAAGACACTAAGACAAAAGAGGGAGAGAATGTGTATTGTCTCACCCCTGCTCTTTCTGTACTTCATGAGCCAATAAGTTCTGTTTCTATCCATGGTCTTTCCAGTTGGATTTCTGGATGCCTCTTGTACATGGTGACCCTGGTGTCACTGGTGACCTCAGGCTGGAGACATAGGTACTGGGAGTGCTGCCCAGGGGACAGGACATGACCTAGAATCCCAATGGCAGGGTCATACTTGCTGCACAGGTATTGCTTCAAACCATCAGAACATGAAGCTATTAAGTGTCCAAGTCATCGAGCCAACTCACCTGGCTCTGATTCATACTGATGCTGTCCCTACAGGGAGATAATGTGCAGGCCAGAGGATTTATGTCCAGGCTCCCAGTACTTACCTTTCTCCATGCGGGTTAAAAAGCTGACCCATGGCCTATGGTTATCAGTTTTTTGTGTGAGTATAATCAGTTTGAGTAAACCTCCCTCCAACTGATCAACTCAGGGCACTGACAAGATAAGTTTTCCGGACTGAGGCCTGCGTGGTACCCTGGGAATGCTGAGGCCTCCTGCTGCTGCTTGGCCTTTCTCTCCCAGCATCCACAGCCTCACCCTGTGCCTGGCTTCAACCTTCCTGAGAGCTCCTGGGCCTTTTTTACTTATTCTTTTTAGAAGCTCATATATACAAGAACTGTGTGGTAGGCAGTCTCTAAGATGGGCCCAAATGACCCTGCCTCCTGGTACTCACATCTTTGGATAATACCCTTTCCTTGAATGTGGCTTGAATATAATGAATATAACATAGCAAAAGGGATGGGATGCCGCTTCCAAGCTTAGGTTACAAAGACTGTGACTTCCATCCTGCTGGCCCTCTCCATCTCTCTCTCAGAGCCCTTGCCATGAAAAGCTAGCTGCCATGCTGTGAGCTGTCCTATCAAGAGGCCCATGGCAGTTGGAGGACCTCCCAACAGCTATGTGAGTTAGCATGGAGGGCAATCCTTCCCCAGTCAAACCTTCAGATGAAGTAGTAGACCCTGGCCCAACAACTTGTTTACAGCATTGTGAGAAAACCTGAGTCAGAGGCCCCCAGCTAAGCTGCACCCAGATTTCTGACCCACAGAAACTGAGACAATAAATGTTTGTCATTTTAAGTTGGGGGCAATTTGTTATGCAGCAACAGATAACTAATGCCAGCAGTGATGTGAAGGACCAGGGAGAAAGACCCCTGCCTACTTCTGCAGCCTCATTGTTCCCCATTTCTCATCTTTTGCTCCAGCCATAACAATATATATTTTTTTCATTTTCTTACAGTCTCTTTGCTCTGGCTCATTAGGAGGTTTTTTGCATACTCTGTCCCTTCTTCCTGATAAACTCTTCATTACCACCACACCCACCAAATCCCTTCCTATGCCCAATTCTTACTTACTCTTCAACTCTAAGTTTAACTATCACTTTCTTTAGGAGCCCCTCTCTGATCCCCCAGGTCTGGTTAGTGCCCAGCCTAGTGCCCCTCACAGCCTGTGCTGTATTTGCCTAGCAGATTGTCTGTTAATAGACCCCAAGGGGCAGTGATTGCCACCATGTCGGGGAGCATGACTTTCTTACTCACCATTGCACTGTGTCCCCCGAAGCAGGCACAGGGACCTGGTGTACAGCAAACAACAATAAGTATTTGTTGAACATTCTAGTTGAGAACTAGAAACAGAGAATCGTAAAGGACTGAGAAGGACTGGTTTTGCAGTGGAGAACTGGAGCAATTGACTCTCAGAAAAGTAATGAAAGCAACAACAGAGGAGACCCAAGCTCAGACATTTCTGAGGGTAGGGCTCATGGGATAGTTTAGGAAGCTTAGCTGTTAGTAGGGCAGTTAAATTGCTCTCTGACATTCAGACAGAAGAGGAAGTTGCTCTCTGTGGCTCCCTAGAGATGTTGGTGAACTTAGCCTAGGCCTGGTATGGAAGCAAGATGCACTGGCAAGAATGGAGGGAGACCCAAGGCGTGAGTGTTATGTGATCAAATGGGGCAGAGGGGCTTGTGCAGCACAGCATGTGGGCCGCTGTCCATTGTCCTGAATATGTGCCTCCTGGGGTACCGTTGGCTCCCCTAGCCCTGTAACACTGGTGCCTCCTGATGAACCTCTTCAGAGATTCTGAGTCAGGTGGAAAGAAGAGAGGGATAGTGGAAGGACAGAACTAGAGAGATAAGAGAAAGAGGAAAAGAGAGAGATAAGTGCAAATGCTGCTGAAGATGCAGATCCACTGAGATTCCTAAGGGGGAGAAAGGTGGACTGCTGTTTTCAAAGAATTTTCAAATAATTACAAGAAACACAAACACCAATCAACTGCTGTTGAAAATAAAAAATGCTGATGGAGTGCAAGATATTTGTGTACCAAGAATTATGAAACCTGTGTGCAGGTCGATGAGAACAAACAAGCACATACCGGCAGCAGGCACCAGCTGGCTAGAGTTGCCGTGACTCAGTGTCCTTGACTCTGAGCCATACCAAAGTGTTTCCAGATTTTCTTCATTTATACTATTTACCTTGATGAAAAAGTCTATGATTTTTCCACTGTTGCAGATCAAATAACACCATAGCTGACAACTCACAATTTACATGGTGGATTTCATTTAACTTTTACATGACCTTCATGCAATAAGAATTTTATTTGTCTTCTAGGAAGTTGCCCCCACACACCCTGGATACTTATTCTCTCTCCCTCATGCTGCATATAAGCCCTGAAGATATAACTCAAAGGAAAATCCATCTGATTGGAAGAAAGTGAAAGACAATGAGGCGGGAAGAGGTTTATGAAGAGACTTGAGAAAAATGAGACACTTTTTAAATGCTGGGTTACTCTCTTGGTTGTAAAGAGATAGTGTTCATTTTTACAAAGCCTGAACTGCTCTGTGGAATGTGGAAGGAGGTTGGAAGAAAGTAGATACAAGAAAGGCTGAATAAGAGCTTCTAGATGAGTAACTTCTCTCCTTGCATCCATCCCTCGTTGGTGGTACCAGCTGAAAGTCACGCCAGAGAAAGCCCAGTGGAAACCCACACGGGGCCAGTCCAACCCTGCCTTGTTCTCCTGTATCAGTGGGTCCCATCCATCTCTGGCAGCACATGAAAATCACCTGGGAACTTTGAAAAAAAAAAAGATGCTTGTGGTCCCACTCCCAGACCCATCAAATCAGGATGTTTGGCTGAGGAACCCAGAACTGGAGATTTTTTAATGTGCAGTCCCAAGAGTTGAGAACCACTGCATTAGACCAGTGATTCTCAAATGTAAAAGTGCATGAGAATCACACAATTGGCTTGTTAAAAACAAAACAGATTGCTCTGCACCAGAGCTTCTAATTCAACAGCTCTGGGGTGGGGTCCAAGTTCCCAGAAGTTGTTGATGCTGCTGTCCAGGGCCACTCTTTGAGAACCACTGCTCTAGGAAGATACTTCCAGCCCCTGTGCCTTTCCCTCCTGGCCTTGCCTTGTTCCTTGCTTCCTACTCTGTTTCTGAGGTTACAGGATCCTGATCATTGGTTTCCCAGCCCTTTGCTTATGCCTAGATCTGACATTCATTTGACTTCTCTATTTTGACTCTCACCACACCCTCCTGAGCTTGATTTTATACTAGTTCCCCTTCTCCATCCTACTCTGGCCTTACTTTTGCTAGACCCCACTGCAGCCCCCGGGATCTTCTTCTGTCATCAGCCCACATGGCCAGGGTGTCTGTGGGGGTTACCTGGGCACCTGCAAAAGGGAGTGGGATACAGCTGGGGTGGCCATTAACTGGATGTCCCCACTAGGGCTCCCTATCACATTGCAGTGTTGTTCAGGACAAAGTTAACATTCTCATATCTTATTTGTTATGCTATTCCCAAAAGTCAGAGGCATTTGGAAAATGTGCAAATGATTTCTGGGATCTGAAGATGTGTCATTGCCAGCATTTTGACCCAAGTCCAGTATCATCACCTATCTGGACCTGAATTTTCTGACCCATAAAAAATGGGGATTGGGCCAAATCATTGCTAAAGTCTCTTTAACCTCTGTGAAATAAATAATTTCCTTATGATCTGAAAGAGTGAGCAATTAGCTCACATTGCTGATATAATGAGACCCACCTCAATGGAATAAAATGTCTTAATCCTGAACAAAGTAAAAACTTGCACCCATGGCAACAAAGAAAATCATGGGTTTATTAAAAATAGAAAACTATAATTTAAAATGTTTGTATTCACCTTGAAGGCACTTAAAGGAAGGTGGTTTTGGCCAAGGCAGATGAGTCAGCTCCCTCATTCCAATCTATTTGTGATTCTCATGGGAACTGCTCTTGCTTCCCAAAGACTCTTCTCCAAGATGCTCATGACCTATTGTTAAGTGAAAATGGCAGGTCACAAAACAATGTGCACAGTATGACCTCACTTTGGGTATTGCGTGTACCCTCACAGAATAGCGAGGAGGGTGATACGCTAAAGCTAACTGTGCCGCTCTCTGGATGGTGAAATTTCGGATAATTTTAAATTGCTGTGTTTTAGCTGATAGTGGTTTTTACCTCTCATTGTAAACATATTACTACTGCCTCAATAAAGAAAGCACAGAAGCTTTTTCAAAAACCTTTTATTTCCAAACGTGCACATCAGGAAACCTTGCAGAAAGGAGAGTATCTTTTTACCAGCAAAGCTCCAGAGAGCTTGCAACATGAGCAGGTTGGGTTTCCTGGGAGCCCATGTCCAAGCCATTACTGCCTGCCAAGCCTTCACCTACAGCACCGTCTATGACTTCCCCTTGGGGAAACAAAGGGATTATTTCCTCATGTTTCCAGGCTTCTGTGCGTGTAAAAACTTTGAATAGGCAAGGGAGGTCTTTTCCAGCTTTTAGTTATTATGGCACCCATAAACCTCTGTAAGTAATGTTTTCCCTGACTTAAAAAAAAAAAAGATGATTTATGAGTTAATTACAGAAAATTTGGAGACTATGAAAAAGAAAGGGCAAAATAAAAATCAGCTCTAAAGTCTGTCTGGGAAGAGACACCTGTTACCACCTCCAGGGGAGGAGTCCTAGGATGTCAACCCACTCCATGGTGTGCAGGCGTCCCCAGCAAAAGCACAAGTCACACAGGCACTGGACAGAACAATCCTTTACTAGCATAGAGAAGAGACAGAGCCAAGTCAGCTCTAGTAGTGGGCGCTGGTCCCCCTTGGCCAGCGGGCCTCCTTCTGCAGCCCATGCAGGCAGATTGTAAGGGCACATTCTTCTTGTGCTACAAGCAAAGGACCCTGCTCCCTCCCTGCCAGGAACAGGCACAGCAGCAGGGGTGAGCCAGGTGCCACAAAGTGGGCACACTTAGCCAAGCAGACCCCACAAATGTTTACATACACAGGGGAAAAGGAGAAGGAATGTTCTGGCAGACCACTCTCCACTACGGGATGTGTTTTATGACAAGACGCCCCAAAGAGGGAGTCAGCCCATGTTTGTCATCCATCCTAAGTGCCAGGCCCACACATCTGGTCTCTAGCACAGGGCTTATTTGTAGGTCACAGGGAAGAGCTCAGATTGTCCCCTTCCACAATCTCACCACCCCGAGAGAACCACCGAAACATGATGGTGTATGTCCTGTTTGAATTGTTTTCTTTGCACACTTCCAAACTTATATATGTGTCTTTACAAATTATGTCATTTTTTTCACTTAAAATTGTTTCATGAGCACTCTCCCATGTAGTTTTTCAAAAGCATGAGTGCTGGTTTGAAGCCATGATGTTCCCCAGAAAAGGCCATGTTCTTTTAATCCATTCCTGTGGGTACAGACCTATTGTGGGTGGGACCTTTTGGTTAGGTTGTTTCAATTCATATGTGACCCGCCTCATTCAGGGCGGGTTTGGACCCTCTTGCTGGAGTCCTTTGTAAGAGGATAAAACACATACAGAAGTTTAGAGATGAAATTTAGAGAAGCTCACAGAGAAACACCCAGAGAAGTTTAGAGAAAAAGCCATAGATGGAGAAGCCAGAAGCTGAAGCAACCGGGGCTTCAGGGCCCCTAACGTGGTGGGAGAGAAGGACCAGCAGACGTCAGCCACGCGCCTTGCTGTCTGACAGAGGAGTTGCCGGTAACTGATCTTCAGGAAGGTAGCATCCTACTGATGCCTTAATTTGGACATTTGCACAGGCTTAGAATTGTAACTTGTAAGCTAATAAATCCCCCTTGTTACAAGCCAGTCCATTTCTGGTGTATTGTATTCCAGCAGCTTTACCAAACCAGAACAGCATGGTGTTAAATGTCTTCATAAGATGCCATCATATTAATGTGTTACAAAATATTTAATCATTCTCCTATTGTTGGGCATTTGGGTTGATTTTGATTTTTTGTTGTTGTTGTTACTAGCATTATTATATCTTCCTGATATATTTTGTCATAATGAAATGGCTCTCTCTATCTCCAGTTATGCTTTTTGGCTTTTTAACACTCCTCATCTGATATTAGCATAGTTACAATGGTTAGCTTCCATTTGGTTAGTTTGCAATGGTTTATCTTTTTCAATCCTTTGCTTTCTTGTAATAAGCATATAATTGGATTTCATTTTCCTTAATCCAGGCTGACCATCTTTCTCTTTTAATGGAATATTTAGTTGTTTATATATAAAGTGATTACTGATATCTTTGGGTTTAAATCTACTATCTCATTACTTGTTTTACCTCTGTGATGTTCCTTTTCTTCTCCTTTCTTATAGTCTCTGATTTAATATTTTTGTGGTTTTGTTATTTCATTTTCTCCTTTTTATTAGCTTTCAGTCATCAATTGTTTTACCATACTTTTAGTGGTTGCCCAAGAGAGTTCAACATGCATCCTTGACTTTCAGAATCTAATATAGATTAATACTCCCATGATTTCCTCAGTTTTGTAAGGACCTCAGAACATTTTAACTAAATTTATCCTGCTTCCTTTTGGTTAATTATTATAACATATTTTAATTCCACATGTACTTTAAACCTCAAATGATATTATTATTAATGTTGCTTTCTACAGTCAATATTCCTTTATATACTCACATATTTGCCTTTACTTTTGTTCTTCATTCTTTCCTGAATTTCCATAGTTGCCCTGAAATCACATTCTTCTGTCTAAAGAGCTCCTTTTACTATTTCTTTTATTGTAGGTTTGATAATGATAAATTATCTCAGTTATTGTTTGTCTGGAAATGTCTTTATTATGCTTTGTTTTTTAAAGGATATTTTGCTTGGTATAGAATTCTAAGTTGGCAGTTATTTCCTTTCAGCATTTTAAAAATGTTTAAATGTTTAAGTTAAACATTTAATTTAACTTAAAATTTTAATTCAAAATATCTTTAAAATTTTATTTAAAATATTTATAAATGTCTTCTGACTTGCATTATTCACTTTGAGAAGTCAGTTGTCATTCTTAATGTTGCTTCTTTAAAGGCAGTATGTATTTCTTCCTTTGTCAGCTTTTAAGATTTTCTTTTTCTTTTTTGTTTACAACAGTTTTACTATGATTTGCCTATGTATGGCTTCCTTTGTATTTATCTTGCTTGGATTCATAGAGCTTCTTGATGTCTTTCATCAAGGTTGATGTCTTTTCATCTGTTTTGGAAAATACTTGGTTATTTTATCTTCGAATACAACTTCTGTCCCATTCTCTTTTTCCTTTACAATGCTGCAATTACATGCATGTTCGTCCTTTTTTTAATCATATCTCATATGTCTTTTAAACTCTTTTCTGTATTTTTTTTTCATCCTTTTTCCTTTCTCTGTGTTTCCTTGGTGTTTTCTACCAATTTACCTTCCATACCCCTATTTGTCTCTTCAACTATGTCTATTCTGCTATCAAACCCATTCACTGAGTTCTTAATTTCCTTTATTATATTTTCTAATTCTAGAATTTCCATTTGAAGCTTTTAAAAAAATTCCAGCTCTCTGACAAACTCTTCATTTTGTCATCTATTTTCTTATATCAATCACAGTCATTTCTTTTTATTAAATTCAGTTTTATTGAAATACATTCACACACCATACAGTCATCCATGGTATACAATCAACTGTCCACAGTATGATAACATAGTTATGCGTTCATCACCACAATCCATCGCTGAACATTTTCCTTACATCAGAAAGAACCAGAACAAGAATAAAAAATAAAAGTGAAAAAAGAACACCCAAATCATCCCCCCCATCCCACCCCATTTGTCCTTTAGTTTTTATCCCCATTTTTCTACTCATCCATACACTAGATAAAGGGGGTGTGATCCACAAAGTCTTCACAATCACACTGTCACCCCTTGTAATCCACATTATTATATAATTGTCTTCAGGAGTCCAGACTGCTGGGTTGGAGTTTGGTAGTTTCAGGTATTTACTTCTAGCTATTCCAAATTCATTAAAACCTAAGAGGTGTTATCTATATAGTGCATAAGAATGCCCACCAGAGTGACCTCTCGACTCCATTTGAAATCTCTCAGCCACTGAAACTATTTCATCTCATTTTGCATCCCCCTTTTAGTCAAGAAGATACTCTCAGTCCCACGCTGCTGGGTCCACATTCATCTCCGGGAGTCATATTCTGCATTGCCAGGGAGATTTACACCCCTGGGAGTCAGGTCCCACATAGCGGGGAGGGCAGCGAGTTCATCTGTCGAGATGGCTCAGTTAGAGAGAGAGAAGGCCACATCTGAGCAACAAAGAGGTACTCAGGGGGAGACTCTTAGGCACAATTATATGCAAATTTAGCCTCTCCTTTGCAGTAACGAGCTTCATAAGGGCAAGTCCCATGATCGAGGGCTCAGCACATCAAACCGCCAGTCCCAATGCTTGAATCACAGTCATTTTTAAAGACTATATTTGATAACTCTGATATCTGAATCACCTCTGGATCTATTTCTATTTCCTGATTTTCCCCCTACAACTGTATTTTTATGTCCTGGGAATTTTGGTTGAATACCTGACATTGTGTATAAAATATTGTACAAGCTCTGAATGAATCTTTAGCTATGGCAGACAGTTAAGAGTTATAACAAATCACTTTAATTCAATCATATATTGAGGCTGGGTAGCTGTCTTTGTAGTGTCTGGTTTGTTTTAGTTCAGCTGTACTCCAAGGATGTAAGCCTTTAGGGGTTCCATTTGAAATCCTGGGGTGTTTTCAACACCAATTTTTATCCCCCATTCTCTCTGAAGCTGCAAAACTGTTTAGTTCCTTAACCTCTTGGCCGCCACTTTCTGTTCAGCTTCCCTCTGCCAAAACTGTTAATGAATTGGTTAATGCCTACAGCAAAGCAGCTCATTTTCTGTATTACTCTTCTAAAAGGGTCTTAGCCTCCCAAGTCCAAGCTGTCTTAATATCTCTGAACTCTAAATTTTGTCTTCTTGGCTTTTCCTCAGACTGCTGACAGCTTTGATCAGATTCGGTGTCTCCTAGCAACCTCTTTTTGTTGCTTAGCTTGTCTACCTACATCACACAAGAATCCACAAATGCTCTGAGAGGAAAAGCAGCATATGATATAAGACTCACCTTAATTACCTTTCCATGTCTCAGTAATCTTGGATCCTCAAGTGGTAGCTGTTTTGGGAACTCTTCCAACCCTCAAACAGATATTTTTAAAATCCAGGCTTCTAATAGTTTTCAGTGAGAGGTTTTGTTCTGCAACAAACTAATCTGGCATTATCCTCTTTTTTCAGTCACTCTAAATAGCACATCAATGAACATCTTACATATAAATCTTTGTTTACATCACTCTTATTTCTTTAGAGTAGATTTTCTATAATGGAAATTTCTGGGTCAGAGGGTACACATTATTAAGGCTTTTGATATATATTTTAAATTGCTTTCTAGAAAGATTATATTGATTTACATTCCCATAGCAGTGTGTGAGGGTGCTTCCAAATTGTTAATTGGTTGCTATTATTATATAATATGCCAGAATTCATAACGAGCAAGGATAGATTCAAATACTTGGAACCAATTTATTTTTATTCTTAAAGTCAGAGTCACTTACCCAATATTTATTGAAGAGGGGGAGCAGATATAGTTATTGAAAATCATAATGTGCTAGGCATATGTTAAACAAAATAATATTGTTTTGTAGTTGCAGTAGGTTACATTAATGTCTCAATCCTTGACTATCTCTGTATTCACATTTTTTTGCAATGTGGCTTTTCATTTCAAAGAGGTATAGTGTACTGTTCTGGTTTGCTAATACTGCCGTTAAGCAAAATACCAGAAATGGATTGGCTTTTATAAAGGGGGTTTATTTGGTTACAAAGTTATAATCTTAAGGCCACAAAGTGTCCATGGTAAGGCATCAATAGAGTACCTTCACCAAAGGATGGCCATTGGCATCTGGAAAACCTCTGTTAGCTTGGAAGGCACGTGGCTGGCGTCCGCTTGCTCCCAGGTTGTATTTCAAAATGGTGTTCTCCAAAATGTTGTTCTTTGTCCTCTCTTAGCTGCATCTCTTCCAAAATGTCACTCTTAGCTGCTCTGAGCTCCTTTTGTCTGTGAACTCCTTTATATGACTCCAGTGATCCAATTAACACCAACCCTGCATGGGAAGGGTAACACCCCCATGGAAATTATCCAATCAAATGTTTCGCTCACAGTTGATTGAGTCACATCTCCATGGAGACACTCAATCAAAGGATTCCAATCTAATCAACACTAATACATCTGCACCTACAAGATTGCATTAAAGAATACGGCTTTTTCTGGGGGACATAATATATTCAAACTGGCACATATACTTTCCTATCCCTTGATTCTGAGTTCAGCAATGTGACTTTCTCTGGCCAATAGAATTGTCAGCAGATGATACGAGCAGAGGTGTTAAAAAGAATTTATGTGATTGGGCCTGTGCTCTTGCTCTTTTGCCGTCTCCGTGAGAATGACATGCTGGTGCAAGTCTGTTGGCTCCAGTAGGAGGTTGACAGGTGTGGGGCAATGCTGCCCAGTCAACCTGCAGACACATGAGCAAGCTTCCTGTTGACACACAGATATGTGAGTTATAATAATAAATTATTGTTATTTTAAGCCCCTGCATTTTTTAATGATTTGTTATGCAGCAGTAGCTCACTGATAAGAAGGTTTCATTCTTACTTACCTGTGTCAGGCAGGTAAGTAAGTATATGTGCCAGTTTGAATATATTAAGCACAAGGCATATGCTATTTTTTTTTACACTTGTGAGGAATGTCCAATAATTAATATTTTCTCTTATAAATTAATTTAGAGTTCTGGGCAACTCTGTGGACTAACATGCAATTGATATCCTGATATAGTCATTTATCAAGGTATTGGATGTTCTCGGTTCAAAGATACAGATTTTTTCTTTCGGTTATTTTATAACAATTTATATACTATGCTAACAATATTTGTTTTTCACATGGCTAAAGAAGGGGAAAATATTAGTGTTTATACAAACCATAAACTTTGTGTAGTGGGGAATATTACACCTCATGTTTCTGGATAGTTTATTGGCAAACTTATCAGACAATCCAATTTTTTTTCCTCCATATTGAACAAGGTCTGGAAGTAAGGAAGTTTTCCAATTAGAAATTACAAATACAGGTGGAAGAATCATACAGAATTGGGGCAGATTTACTTCTTTTTTTTTTTTTGTTTGTTTGTTTGTTTGTTTGTTTTGTTTTTTTTTGTTTTTTTTTGTTTTTTTTTTTAATCTTCATTTTATTGAGATATATTCACATACCACGCAGTCATACAAAACAAATCGTACTTTCGATTGTTTACAGTACCATTACATAGTGGTACATTCATCACCCAAATCAATCCCTGACACCTTCATTAGCACACACACAAAAATAACAAGAATAATAATTAGAGTGAAAAAGAGCAATTGAAGTAAAAAAGAACACTGGGTACCTTTGTCTGTTTGTTTCCTTCCCCTATTTTTCTATTTATCCATCCATAAACTAGACAAAGTGGAGTGTGGTCCTTATGGCTTTCCCAATCCCATTGTCACCCCTCATAAGCTACATTTTTATACATCTGTCTTCGAGATTCATGGGTTCTGGGTTGTAGTTTGATAGTTTCAGGTATCCACCACCAGCTACCCCAATTCTTTAGAACCTAAAAAGGGTTGTCTAAAGTGTGCATAAGAGTGCCCACCAGAGTGACCTCTCGGCTCGTTTTGGAATCTCTCTGCCACTGAAGCTTATTTCATTTCCTTTCACATCCCCCTTTTGGTCAAGAAGATGTTCTCCGTCCCACGATGCCGGGTCTACATTCCTCCCCGGGAGTCATATTCCACGTTGCCAGGGAGATTCACTCCCCTGGGTGTCTGATCCCACGTAGGGGGGAGGGCAGTGATTTCACCTTTCAAGTTGGCTTAGCCAGAGAGAGAGGGCCACATCTGAGCAACAAAGAGGCATTCAGGAGGAGACTCTTAGGCACAAATATAGGGAGGCCTAGCCTCTCCTTTGCAGCAACCGTCTTCCCAAGGGTAAAACTTATGGTAGAGGGCTCAACCCATCAAACCACCAGTCCTCTATGTCTGTGGTCATGTTAGCAACCATGGAGGTGGGGTAGGCGAATACCCCTGCATTCTCCACAGGCTCCTCAAGGGGGCACTACATCATTTTTTTTCCTTGTTTTTCTTTCTTTCTTTTTTTTTTTTTAACTTTCCCTTCTTTTTTAAATCAACTGTATGAAAAAAAAAGTTAAAAAGAAAACAAACATACAATAAAAGAACATTTCAAAGAGACCATAACAAGGGAGTAAGAAAAAGACAACTAACCTAAGATAACTACTTTACTTCCAACATGTTCCTACTCTACCCCAAAAAAGTAACCTAATATAGCAACATTTCTGTGAACTTGTTCCTACTATACCCATCAGAAATTAATAGGCCATAGTCATCCCTGGGCATTCCCAGAACATTGAATTTACCCACGAGATAGCTTATCTATTCTTCTTGGATTATTGTTCCCCCTTCCTTAATTGCTCTCTATCTCTAGTTCCCCTACATTCTACATTATAAACCATTTGTTTTACATTTTTCAAAGTTCACGTTAGTGGTAGCATATATTATTTATCTTTTTGTGCCTGGCTTATTTCGCTCAGCATTATGTCTTCAAGGTTCATCCATTTTGTCATATGTTTCACGACATCATTCCTTCTTACAGCCACGTAGTATTCCATCATGTGTATCTACCACATTTTATTTATCAACTCATCTGTTGAAGGACATTTGGGTTGTTTCCATCTCTTGGCAATTGTGAATAATGCTGCTATGAACATTGGCGTGCAGATATCTGTTCGTGTCACTGCTTTCCTATCTTCGGGTATATACCAAGAAGTGCAATTGCTGGATCGAATGGTAAATCTATATCTAGTTTTCTAAGGAACTGCCAGACTGACTTCCAGAGTGGCTGAACCATTATACAGTCCCACCAACAATGAATAAGTGTTCCAATTTCTCCACATCCCCTCCAGCATTTGTAGTTTCCTGTTTGTTTAATGGCAGCCATTCTAATTGGTGTTAGATGGTATCTCATTGTGGTCTTAATTTGTATCTCTCTAATAGCTAGTGAAGCTGAACATTTTTTCATGTGTTTCTTGGCCATTTGTATTTCCTCTTCAGAGAACTGTCTTTTCATATCTTTTGCCCATTTTATAATTGGGCTGTCTGTACTATTGTCATTGAGTTGTAGGATTTCTTTGTATATGCAAGATATCAATCTTTTGTCAGATACATGGTATCCAAAAATTTTTTCCCATTAAGTTGGCTGCCTCTTTACCTTTTTGAGAAATTCCTTTGAGGTGCAGAAACTTCTAAGCTTGAGGAGTTCCCATTTATCTATTTTTTCTTTTGTTGCTTGTGCTTTGGGTGTAAAGTCTAGGAAGTGGCCGCCTAATACAAGGTCTTGAAGATGTTTTCCTACATTATCTTCTAGGAGTTTTATGGTACTTTCTTTTATATTGAGATCTTTGGTCCATTTCGAGTTAATTTTTGTGTAGGGTGTGAGGTAGGGGTCCTCTTTCATTCTTTTGGATATGGATATCCAACTCTCCCAGCCCCATTTGTTGAAAAGACCATTATGACTCAGTTCAGTGACTTTGGGGGCCTTATCAAAGATCAGTCGGCCATGGATCTGGGGGTCTATCTCCGAATTCTCAATTCGATTCCATTGATCAATATGTCTATCTTTGTGCCAGTACCATGCTGTTTTGACAACTGTGGCTTTATAATAAGCTTCAAAGTCAGGGAGTGTAAGTCCTCCCACTTTGTTTTTCTTTTTTAGGGTGTCTTTAGCAATTCGAGGCATCTTCCCTTTCCAAATAAATTTGATAACTAGCTTTTCCAAGTCTGCATAGTAGGTTGTTGGAATTTTGATTGGGATTGCATTGAATCTGTAGATGAGTTTGGGTAGAATTGACATCTTAATGACATTTAGCCTTCCTATCCATGAACATGGAATATATTTCCATCTTTTAAGGTCCCCTTCTATTTCTTTTAATAGAGTTATGTAGTTTTCTTTGTATAGGTCTTTGACATCTTTGGTTAAGTTTATTCCTAGGTACTTGATTTTTTTAGTTGCTATTGAAAATGGTATCTTTTTCTTGAGTGTCTCTTCAGTTTGTTCATTTCTAGCATATAGAAACATTACTGACTTACGTGCATTAATCTTGTATCCTGCTACTTTGCTAAATTTGTTTATTAGCTCTAGTAGCTGTATCGTCGATTTCTCAGGGTTTTCCATATATAAGATCATATCATCTGCAAACAATGACAGTTTTACTTCTTCCTTTCCAATTTGGATGTGAAAGGCCTGCTTGTAATTTTTACTTAAGTTAAGTGACTTATTTGTTAAAAAAATCTATCGTATTTTTGATAGATAAATATTTGGTTAAAAAATAAATGCTATCTTACTAATTCTCTTCAGTAAGCTACGAAATAGGTTCCATTGTTATAATAGCCATTATTGCCATTATTACCAGGAAACAAGTAATTTGCCCAAGTCCCCACAATTAGTTAGTGGTAGGTCTGACATTGAAATCAGACCTCTGTTATTCCAAATCCCATGCTTTATCTGCTTCATCATGTGCTTCTACTAAAGTAGATATAGTGTGGTGGTGGTGGAGTGGGTTGTACAGCAGAGAAATAAGGGAAAAATCCTACCCCCACAGAGCTTACAACCTAGATGGAAAGACAAGATATAAACACATGAAATATTAATGAGTATAAGATAATTATATAACATGATAATGCCAAAGACTTTCGAGGTCATGCTTACAGCTGGACTACTTCTTCTGAGTTCCAAACATGGTGAGACACAATTACCTTCTTAACGTCCCCTCTTAAATGTCTCAAAGGTCCCTCAAACTCAGCGTGCCCAAACTGAACTTACCATCTTTCCCTCAAACATGGTCCCCCTCCAGCCTTCCCTGCCTCAGTGATGACCATCCATCCAAACCACTGCTCAATCTGGCAATATAGATGACAGCTTTTGTGTCCCCTCTCCTTTACTCACTGTATGCCATCCATTGCTAAATACTGCCAATTCTGTCTGTTAAATATCTATCAAATCTGTCTACTTTTCTTCATTTCCATCACCAACTTGGTCCAAGCCATATCAACTCTTTCTTTAATCAGGTTGATTGAAGCATAACTGAAATAGAATAAACTGCACATATTTAAAATGTACAAGTTGATGAGATATGGCATATGTATACCACTGAATACACATACGAAACCATCACAACAATCAAAATAATCAACATGTTCATCACCCCCAAAGTTTTCTCTTGTCCCTTAGTAATCATTCCCTTCTGCCCCTCCCTCTGATCTGCTTTCTGTCTCTATAGATTAGTTTGCTTTTTCTAGAATGTTATATAAATAGAATAATACAACAGTCTGGATTCTTTCACTCAGCATTGTGTTGTGATGGACATCAAAATAGTTCATTCCTTTTTATTGCTGAATCATATTTCTTTGCATGGGTATACCACAGTTTGTTTTAGGTTGTTTCTGCTTTGGGCTATTACAAATACAGTTCCTATGAGTATTTGTGTGCAAGACTTCTTCTTGGATAAATACCTAGTGGAACAACTGCATTATATCATAGGTGTGTGTTTAACTTCTTAAGAACCTGCCAAACTGTTTTCCAAAGTGGTTGTACCATTTTATAGCTCCATCAGCAGTGTATGAGAGTTCTAGTTGTTCTACATCCTCACTGACACTTAGTATAGTTGATTTGTTTTTTATTTTAGCCATTCTAGTAGGTGAGTAATGGTATCTCACGATGCTCGTGATTTCCATTTTCCTAATAGCTAATGATGTTGAACATATTTTCATGTGCTTATTTGCCACTCATATAGCTTCCTTGGTGAAATGACTGCTCAAATCTTTGGCCCACTTTTTTAAAAATTTGCCTTTTCATTATTAAGTTGTAAGAGTTCTTTAATATTCTAGATGCAAGGCCCTTGCCAGATATACATTTTACAAATATTTTTCTCCCAGCCTGCTTTTTCATTTTCTTAACAGTGTCTTTTAAAGTGCATTTTTTTTTCATTTTTATTAAGTCCAATTTATTAATATTTTTATTTTACAGGGGCATCCATGTTATCTTTTTTCTTTTTCATGTTATCTTTTTTTTCTTAGTTTGTAAAGTTTTTAATTTGTTGGCATAAATTTGATCATAATTTTGCTTTATTAACTTTTAAATATCTTTGGAATCTGTGGTGATGTCACTTCTATCATTCATGATTTTGATAATTTTTGAACTCTCCTATAATCTGATCAGCATGACTAGAGTCTATAAATTTTGTTGATATTATCAAAGAACCAGCTTTTGGTTTCATTGATTTTCTCTATTTTTGTGTTTTCTATTTCTGTTGCTGTTCTGATCATCATTATTCCCTTTCATCTGCTTTTTCTGGGCTTAATTTGTCTTTTTTTTTTTTTTTTTTCTAGTTTCTCTTTTCTTCTTTTATAAGGTAGACTTTTAGTGACAAACGTTTCCCTTTCAAGGTTGCTTCAGTGGCATCCTACAAAGTTTAGTATGTTGAGTTTTCATTTTCATTCAGTTAATATTTTCTAATTTCCTTTTTGACCCATAAGTTATTTAGAAGTATGTTATGTAGTTTTCAAAAATTAGGGGATTTTCCATATATGTTTCCATCATTTGTTTCTGATTTAATTCCATTGTGGTCAGAGAACCTTTTAATTTTAATCTTTTTAAATTTATTGAGACTTATAATAGTGTATGTCATGGTAAATGTTCCAAGTGCACTTGTAAAAAATGAGTAATCTGCTTTTGTTGGGTAGAGCGTTCTATAAATATCAGTTAGGTCAAGTTGATTGATAGTTTTCTTCAAGTCTTCTGTATCTTGTTTTATTAATCGTTAGGAGAAGGGCATAAAATCTCCCAGCCCTTTGTGTCCTCTGTTCCCTCTAATTCTTTCTGGCCTCCATTAGTTTCCTCGTATGCATACCCTGATCAATACTTGACTGAAAACTCGAGCAGGACCCTATGCACACCTCTCACCCCCTCTGTTGTAGGGCTCTCCTTCCTAGCACTGTTCTCTGTGACCTCAAGCTACTCCTAGATGTGTCTCCTCAACTCAGGAAGACAGTCAGAACCACCTGTGTCCCTCTCCCTGCTCTGTGGCCTGGAAACTCACTGCACACAGTAAGCTGGGGTAATCATAGGGCTCATTTTGTTTCCTGTCATTTTTTTTGTCCGGTTTTATAATTATTTCAGGCTGGAGGCTAAATCAGGTCCCTGTTAATCCATGGAGGGTAGCACAGGAATTTTACCATCAACCCTTGACTTCCTGACTTCATATATTCTCCTGTTCTGATCCATTCACAGCCCAAAAGCTATCCTTTTTTTTAAGAAGCAGCTCTCTTTTGAAACTCAATAACTAATCATGCCTCTTTCCAGGTTAATACCCTTCAGTGGCTTCCATTACTCTATAAACAAAGACCAAAATCTTCAGCAAGGTTCACATGGCCCTGCACACTGTCCCATGCCCAACTCGTTAGCCCCATGTAGCCCCAGTTGTCCCTCTTGCTCTTTGATCTCCAGTTCCACTACCGTGGTTCCTGCTGCCTCAGAGCCTTTGCACATGCTATTTCTTCTACCTGAAATATTCTTCCCATAGCCCTCCCATGTTTACTTACTTAATTCTCACATTAAGCCCTCCATGATTCCTCAAACTAGCTTATGTTTTCCTGCCACCCTCTTCCAGAGCTCTCAGTTCTTTTCCTTCATCTCTTTGCCACTGATTATATTATATACTTGTCCACTTATTTGATTAGCATTGGTCTTCCCTGCTAGATTTTAAGTTCCAGGAGATCAAGTGTCTGTTTTGTTTCCCACTGCCGCTAGAGTATTTGGCACAGCACCTCGTAGAAAGTGATGAATTAATGAATACTTAAGGGAGGAGGTAGCAGATGCTGTCAGTGCCTTCTCATATTTCCCAGCACACCCAATTCCCTTGCACATTGGCGGTTTCCTGATGCAAGCACCTGGGATTCTCCATCTGAGGTCTTTCTCCGAAATGTTCAGCCCATAGGTTGCAGAGCAAAAGGAAGTACAATGGAGTTCTTCCTGGGAACAGCTCCTGCCAAGAGGGATGGGAGCTGGAGGATAAAAATCTCTGCTCCTTTCCCCTGAGGTGAGATGACTCTGAGGAGTATTCTGTGCAGTCTCCAGATTTTCCCAGTGGGTCTGAGCCACCATTTCCCACAGTGGAGGCATTAATTCACCCTGCATTGGTTTCCTTCCCATCCCTACCTCACTTCTCCACTGGAGCTTTCTGGGATCATCTCTCAAATAAGCCACTTGCCCTCAAATTCTTGTTTTGGAGGAACCCAACTTAAGAAAATGATACAATAAATGGAAGTGGTGGGGGAAGAAAGATTCCTATAGTTGGGGATAGTTAGGAAAGTTTTAGAGTTTCATGGGCAGCAAATAGCATGTTAATTGGGCTTTGAGAGTCTGGAATTGGAGGAGGAACATGGAGGGAACTTCGTGTGCAGACGTTCAAAGCAAAGGTGTGGAGAAATGAGCAGCTCCTAATTGGGTCTCCTTTTCTGCTCCAAGGAAGTAATGAATTTTCTTCTCTAACAAACTCTCTCTGGTTAGTTTTAAGAATTCTTCTCTTTTGTCTTTAGAAATAATGCCCCTTCCTTTTCTCAACTGGTAAGTTTTAAAGATGCCAATGAGACCATTTGCCCTTTAAGTCACATCACCCAAGTCCTCCTTTTACTATTTCTGTTTTTATAAAATGTCCCTTTCAGAATCCAGGATCAAGTACTTGACAGAAGAGCAAAAAATGAGAGAGAGCAAATTAAAGAGCCTGGTCTCCTCCCCTCAAAGTCAGGCCAAGGGCTGGCAATTTCTCCTGTCAACTAGGGAGAGGGTGATGGCAATCTGAGTAGACTTGGACACATACAGTGTTTCTATTTCTTCCAAAAATGATTTAGGGTATTTCTCAGACACTTGTCCCCATCCAGCTTGGCTGTGAACCAAGATTCGGTCAGACTAGAAAATTTTTTCCAAAAATATGGGAAGCAAAGCTCGCAAGACTTCAACCTTCTCTTTGATGGATGTAGCTCTGCCTTTGTGAAGAAGCTGTGTGGCCTGAAAATGTACATTGCAGATCCCCCAAAACACTGATAAATATCCCAACTGATATACTGCAGAGTGTTTGCCAAATAAAGGAAATTGTTGAAGAACAGTGATCACCGTGTAGAGTTAGAGACCCAGGGCTCCCTCTTCACTTTGGCGGAGACATCCAACAGCTGGGCAATGCTGTCCCACAAAGCCTGTGGGTGAAAGTCTACTCACCTGTAGCTGTGACCTCACAAACTCAGGCTGCCGGAACCTGCAGATATTGTTGATGGAATTGTTTTTCATATGTGATGCACAGCAGCTCATTTAGGTTGTTTGAAAAGAAAATGCAGAGTCTCAGTGGGGAACTCAACAACTGAGCATTCATTGTTATCTTCCAAGCTTGCCAGGGCATCATCCAAGGCAAGGCCATGTCTACTTGCTTCTTCTGGAGGTTTCATCTGGGTATAATGCCTTCTCCAGTCATGCTGCCTCTGGACAATGGACTTAAAATAGCTGAAGGCTGATGGAGATACAACAGTGGAAACTAAGTCAGGGACTATGGATGACTCTGGAGTCTTACGAAGGACTGACTTGTTCAGAAAATTCAGCAGGAAAATAGATGCCAAGTGCAGTTCTAGCAGAACGAAAAGACACTCTGGGAGAATTGACATGGACCACACAGAGAAAAAATTTAAAGATCAACACTTTAATAATTGCCCCACTCTCTCTCTCTCTTCTTGGACTGCTCTCCTTAAGCACGTGGGGTTGGGACTCCTCCTCCACCTTGAAGGGCCAGCTGGAAAAGTACTCCCTGTTGGTTAAGAGTTAACATTTATTGAACACTTGCTATGTGACATTGTGCCAACAGTATCACAGTCTTTTTCTATTTAATCTTCACAGTGCCGTGTAATAAGTTAGAAAAAATGTCATAAAATCTGGCAATAGAATTCCACTTATGAAAGGAATCGTCTTTTGTAAAGCAACTACATAAGGCACTTGGTGAGTGAGGCAGATACCACAGATTGGCTCCCTCAGCAATCACCTCAAAACTGCTGTACTGTGCCCTCCACACTGGAGATGGAGAACTGCAAACTCCATCTCCCAGACTCCTTGCAGCCAGGGTTCCACCTGTGACCCAGGCTCCACCAAGCAGGTGCACCCTACGAAATTTGGAAGAACTAAACCACCTCCATGAGGTGGCTCCCCTGCATGGGAACCATGGCAGAGGAGTTTGGTTTCCTGCTCATGGCAGGGCAGCAGGACATGGGTGGGGGTGGCAGCAGTTCTTTTGGCAGTCCAATTTTCCACCACAGTTGTGGGAATTGTTCCTAGAAGACAAACCTAGAGTCTGTTTCTTCAACATCCCAGTGAATCTGCAAGTCACATTTTGCTCGTTTGGAACTATGTACCCCAGAAAAGGCCATGTTCTTTTATTCCATTCTTCTGGATGCAGACGTATTGTGGGTGGAACCTTTTGATTAGGTTGTTTCCATGGAGATGTGACCCCTCCCATTCAAGATGGGTCTTAATCCCCTTGCTGGAGCCCTCTATGAGAGGGTAGAAGGCAGAGATTTTGGAGGGAGCTCAGAGAAGCTGAGACAGAAGCCCAGAGACGTTTGGAGACAACCATTGAAACAGAACCCAGGAGAAGAAGGACCAACAGATGTCACCACGTGCCTTTCCATGTGACCCCAGATGCCATAGGTTTTTCCTCAGACACGGTATCTACCTCTTGACGCCTTAATTGGAACATTTTCATGGCCTTAGAACTGTAAATTTGCAACTAATAAATCCCCATTGAAAAAGCCAACCCATTTCTGGTATATTGCATTCTAGCAGCTTTAGCAAACAGGAACACACCTAGTATCCCTTAATAGATTGGAAGGGAGGAATGAGGAGAGGAGAGAGGAAAAGAAGAGGGAGAAAGGCAGACAGCGCACCCAGGGCGGGAATGCAGGAAAGGCCACAAGAGTGCCCCCTGGTGGTTGCAGACGAGGAGCATCCTGGGATTTTAAGTTTGGTGTGTGGTGTGATACATGGCCCAACTCTCAATGCCAGTTCTTCAGTAAAGTCTATTACTCCCAAAATGTTTTATGTGCATGAGGTTTGTTTTTTTGCTTGTTTGTTTGTTATTATTGTTTTTTGAGAAAACCCTTGAAGGGGTGAAGTTTCCCCCATGAGGGTACAAGTCCCTGGAACCCACAAAGTCCTGGAGTGGCCTTGTGTTCAATCAGGACCATGAGACTCAAGGTGGGGCAGGGGCCAAGATAATGTTCCCTGTCATCAGCCTGCAAAGTGGATACTGTCATTATTTCCATTTTCTGAGTGAAGAGTTGGAGGCTTAAAAAGATTGCATAGTGAGTCAGTGTTCATACTCATATCTCCTGGCTCTAAAATCTGAACTCCAACAGCCCCACTCATAATGAGCTGCCAATTCCTCCATAAAGTCAAATTAAAGTACCAGGAAAGAGCAGAAGACAAATACCAAGTCCACAGATGGAGTACAAGAAGGGAGATTCCCCTGCTGCCCAGCCCATTCTGGGAACCCCTTCCCTCCTGATGGGCATTGAAGAACTGAGATTCTTCCTGAGTTGGCTTCCCCAAGGTTTTGTGCATGCTCTAACATGGAGCACTAGATCCCACCTTCTCTGGGGCCTCCCTCAGCTGTGGGGTCCCTTTTGGTTCTCTGAGACAAATTTGTCTCTGAGGACATTATGACCTGAGTCACACCCTTGCATCTGTTCTTGGCTCCCTGGAGCCCTTTGAAATCAGCTTTCTGTCCTCTTCCCATACCTTATCTTTAACTGTTGGACTCATTCCTAACAGTGGTTTAAAAAAACCCACTCAAGTTGGATCAAGCAAAAAGAAAAAATAGGGGGAAAGGCATTGATTGGTTCATGTTTCAGAAGAGTCCAGAGATTTTAGCTTCAGGTCCAGCTGAATCCAGGAGCTCACTGTCCTACTCTTTTCTTTTCTCTTCCATCTCTTTACTCCATATCTTTCATTCTCCAGTAGCATCTCATTTAAAGTGGCTTTTGGTGTCTCTAAGCTCACATCCTTAACAACCCCAGAGGAAACAACTTCTCTATCCCAGGAGATCCAACATAACTTCTAGAATTGAGGTTCAGTGCCCACTTATGAACCAAATTCTGTGATCAGAGAGTAGAACTGCTCTGACTAACCAGGACTGGGTCATGTCCTGCCCTTAGCACTGGAGACAAGGCCAGGCTGCCCAAACCACATGGACTCCAGGGAGCACACCCACGAGGAGAATGGATGCCAGGTGGGCTAAAACCAGAGAAGTCTGCTCTTCTGCCTTTACTGTCTTCTCTGCTCCCCAATCTTCCCTTCTCCCTCACCAAATATTCTGCTAGGAGCATCATTCCTATGCCCTATTGGGATCTTTCTCCACCACAGCTCCTTCTCAGTAGAACTTTCCCAGGTTGTGTCTCTGCTGGGCACAAGCCCTGACTTGTTGGCCGTGCCCATCTAGTACCACCTCATTTTTATCCCCAGCATTCAGCACAGTGCCTGGTACAGGTATGGTGTTCAGGCAATGCCTGTGGCACATATGGATGAAGCTAGGGAAGCAGAGAGGCCACCCAGCCCTTCTACACAGGTGGAGCAGACCCAGACAACCCCATGGTGTTGTCCTGCTCTGCTGGGGGAGACTTCAGACTCCAGTTCAATAGAGCCATCCGTGTTGGGATTTCTCTTGGTTCTACTACCCCTTTCAAGTTAAGGAAATTTCTCAGAGTAACATATGCCTAGGGGCTTCCAAACCATGCTTGATCCCACATAAAATGCATCCCTTGGTTTAAAAGGACCCTGGAGCCTGGAGTAGGTGGAAAGAAGCTAGGCTGGGTGGGGTAGGAGTAACGCTGCTTGAGAGTCAGGTGGAAAGGAAGGATGGCCCTGGTTTTGATGCTCTCTCCCTGCCTGCTGAGGCCTTTGATGTTTTCATGGGGAGAGAGGAGAAGGAAGGAGGGACACCTGTTATACTCAACTCAGGTGTGCCCTGCCAGGAATATATAACCCAGTACAAATTTATAATACTTCACCAAAGTGACTCTCAAAGGAAAATCTCTCTTCTGATCAGCCCTTGACCAGTCAAGGGCTGTAAAGTTGTAATTTCTCCCATGCCTCTAAAATCACAATTTTGAGCTCTTTTTTTCCAGATGCCTCATTGCTTTGGACAAAGTACAAATCTGTAGTTGGATGATAACTCAGGCCTATTACTCCCCATAGGTGGGGCTGTTCCCATACAAATCTCCAATTCCCTTCCCACAGGTCCTTCCAGGTTTTTATGTAGAAGGAGCAGTGGTGAAAGGAGCAGCCAGGAGCCAGGATTCGAGCTGTTCTGCTGTGTCTTTACTGATGGTCAGGCAGGTCCCCACAGGACACAGGCCTAAGTTTCCTTGTGGATGAAATTCCAACTTAGCACCACCAGCAGCTCCTCTGAGAGTATGGAGACCACTGATGTCAACAGTGCACCATTATGACCTGTAACTATCTTAAGGCAGAGAATCTCCACCACGTGGACCCTGGAAATTCCCATCACCATTGCTCCTACACCTCTCCAGGTGTGGCCTTCCTCCTCTGAAGAGGAAGGGTGGGCTCGATCATCTCCAAGAGCCCTGAGCACTGATGGCTGCAGTCTGAGCCTTGCCTCTCCTGCTTTTCTTACCCAGAAGAGTACAGAAGGAAGATAGTTATTTTTAGACCTTTGCACCACCCTCTTCAATCTTGGAGATGCTCTGCCTCCCCTTTGCCTTCCTGTTGAGGGGTCATTAGGGGAGTACAGAGGAAACATTTATGATCCTCTTCTTACTTTTGCGCCTCGGCTCAGAGACGTGAACCTCCACCCACACGTGCTCCCTGCCTTGCACCTGCCCTTGGGCAGAGAGGCTGATAATCCTATTGATCAGAGTCTGGTGTTTGTTGGGACATGGCACTTAGTGAAAATAGATTTCCAGGAGCCCGTTCCTGCTTCAAGTAACAGCTTGTAACGTGCCTACACATGCACAAATGTGAGAACACGTTTCCAGGGTGAATTTCCAGCTTGGAGATTTCTTGGTCAAGAGATGAGTGTATTTAAAGTTTTTAATTTTGATAACTATTTCTGAATTGTGCTCCAAAAAGGTTACAACTCATGGCAGAAGGTGCTAGTGACTTACCCAATATCAATTTTCCCTTGCTGCCTTACTAATAAAAAAGCTTCATTTCTGGCCCTTCCTCACAGATAGGGGTGGCTAAGGAGATGGGAGCCAATGTCTTGAGAGACACTTCTAGGAAAGCTCTCATTTTTTCCAGACCTTCCTCCTCTTTCTGCATGGATCCCAATGTGATGCCAGGGCCTTGAAAATGGAAGCCATGCACTAAGGACGGGGAAGCAGAAAGGCCAAAAGAGACTGGGTCTCTCTTTGAGCCTGCAAACAGCCCTGGAGTGTTTCTCATCCAGGAGCAAACTGAGTCTTGATTGTTTTAAACCACCTCAGGTAGGCCTCTGCTACTAATACTCGAATGCAGCCCCTAGCTGATTTACTCTGAATTACTTTCTCACTAACAGTGTATGACAGTACCTTTCTCCTCAAACCTGCACCATAAAAATAGGTATTATAATGTTCATATTTTTGACTATTAAATTTCCAAGAATTATCCTCCAAGGAAGTCAATATATGGGGCTGGAGAAAGTGTGTGAAGTGAATTACTGAACTGAAGATTTCAGGAGCAGCTATACTCTGGGTGTAGCTGCATCTATTTGAGTAAATGAGTCATGAGAGAGAGAGAGAGAGAGAGAGAGAGAGAGAGAGACAGACAGACAGACAGACAGACAGACAGACAAGCAAGTGACCCAACTTAGTACTGTATGGTCTGGGGAAGCCAATTTCTGGGAGCTGCAGGCATGTATTTCCCAGATATGTGCACCAAATACACTTTTTTTTCCATATAACTCAGCATTTACCTCTAGAAGATGTGTCTTGCTTCCCTCTCATGTTCAGAATAAAATCTGCAAGCCTGAATAGGAAGGACAATTCAAAAACAGTCTTCAGTGGGAGTGAAAGGAAAAAGACAGCATTGGGGATGAGGAAATGAAAGAATGGGATGATTCTGAATTACACAAATTGCACATGGCTTCCCCCACAACTTAAAGTTTATTAAAGGCAGTGCAATCATTTAAGCTTTAGTTTCAGGAAATGAATGTGTTCTTTACAATTATCCTCCTCCCCAGGTAACATTTAATTATCTACATGAGTCAGTGCAGAGCAGGGCCTCACCACAGACCTGATTACACTTCCTGCTCATGGGGGCTGGTTTGCTGCTACCATGGAAGGGAACGTGGGGCTCTCCCCACAGCAAACAGACTCGACAAGCTCCAGTGTAGGCCAAATGCCTAATCACTCTGCCAAGGAGCTGGACAAATACTACCTTGAATCAAAAACATCAACTATGGAAGGTTTACAAAAATTGCATTTTCCCAAAAGTAGTAAATTTTAAAAAGGCATTGTTTATAAAACCCTTCAGAACCTCGTTCTGTTGCCAAATCTGGAGAAACCAGCCTTGGATTAATGTCTGGGGAAAGTGCTGTCATGCTCTGCCTCTCCTTTCAATCCAGCTCTCCCGGGCCCTGCTCTGCCCTCCTTTTTCCGATTTGGGCATAGATTCCATTGAGATTTTCTGGTTTCTTGTTTCTCCATTTGCTGAGGATTCCTTTTAAAGATCTTAGTAGACGCATGGTTTTCAAACTGAGTAGAGTTATGATAGGTCGGTAGAATTTATTCATTAAATTCCGTCTTGGAAGTGGGTGCTTCTGTTGACTGCAGCCTCCACCAACATCTGACCCCATCTTTATGAGAGATCTTGAGCCAGAACCAACCAGCCAAGCCACTTCCAGATTCTTGACCCAAAGAAACTGTGAGATATAATAAGTGTTATTATTTTATACCACTAAGGTTTGGGGTGAGTTGTTATGCAGCAATAAATAACAACCTATGGTTTAGGTGTCAGGAGGATGATACTAATTATCTAATATTAATAACAAATTACTCCAAAACTTAATGGCTCAACAATAACAAAATTGTTTATTATTTATCATGGTTTCTGAGGGTCAAAAATTTAGACCAGGCTCAGCAGAGACAGTGTATCTCTACTCCTCGATGTCCGGGTATCAGCAGAGGCAGCTGAGGGCTAAGGACTGAGATCAACTGGTTGAGAAGTGACGGCCTCACTGGGCTGTTGTCTGGTACGTGCTGGACTATTCCCTGTGGCCTGGGCTTCCCCATGCTGTGCTGTCTGGGTTCAAGCACAGCCACCCTGAGAGAGAGAGAGCAAGCCAGGAGGAAGCGGTTTTCCTTTTAGGACCAAGCTTCAGAAGACACATAGCATCATTCTTGCCATATTCCATTCATTTAGAAGTGAAGCACTGATCCACAGTCAAGGGAAGGGGAACTAGACTCCACATTTTATAGGGAAGAGAGTAAAAGAATTTGCAGACATATTTTAAAACTATGCCAATCAGTACCATCATCATCATTTTCATCTTGTAGATTTTTTTTTTTAATTTATCATGGTAGTATATATACAACATAAAATTTCCATTTTAATCACTGTCAAGTATACAATTCAGACGTGTTCATTTCATTCACAATGTTGTGCTGCCATCAACACCAACTGTTATCATGTAGATGTTAGGAAGCTGGCAGGCCAGCCAGATGGAAATATACCCCAAACAACCCGGATCAGGAGCAGGGATCTGGAACTCAGGGCTAGAGACATGGGTTTGGGAGCCAACTGCACAGAGAAATAGAAAGGAAATGAGACCTCAGAGAAAGGGAGAGGGGCTCAAACTGGAGAACTGCTTAACCTAATTTGGTGTCCTAAAATATTCCTGATTTACTGAAAGTAGTAGGCAAGATTTCAAAAACCAGCTACCCAGCCCACCTTGGATATTTAATAAAAATCAAAAGTATCTGTGTTTTCTGGGCTATTAAAGCTTCTTGGCAGCAAATAAAACATTACCTAATGTTCAACAATCAGAATAGTTTTTAAAACCTGATAGATTCATAAGATGAATCATCTCAGTTGTCTGCAAACTAGGTCCTAGGGCTTTGCTTTCCTCACCAAGAGACTCTGCTTTCCCCACGGCCACAGCCCCGCCCATGCCTGCCCCTGGTTTTGGGCTGCTTTGTGCCTCTCTCCACCAGTTGGCTATCCCTGGGTTTCTAGTAGCAAAGCCTGAACTCAACAGAGGAGCATTTCAAAGCTAAAAAAAACCTTTCATTTAAAATCACAAAGCTTGTTCATTGCAATATATGTATACATATATCATGCAAAGTAATCAGCAAAAAGAAAATAAAAATAACCTGTAATCCCATGATACAGGGTCATCTACCATGAACATTTTGTCAATAGTCTTCTGGGCTTTTTAATCTATGCACAAATATACCCTTTTAATAAAGGGGGGATCGTGTCAAATCCTTTGCTTTTGATGTGATTTTTTCATTAAACATGATATAGTGTGAAATATCTTCCACAGCAGTAAATATTATTTTGCAGCATCCTTTTAACGACTTCTTTGATGGTCCATGATTTTATCTAATTAATCCCATATTACTGAGGAATTAAGCTGTTTCCAAGTTTTGTTTCTTTTTTCTTTTCTTTTTTTAACTTTTATTTTGAAATTGTTGGGGAAGCAGCCACTGTGTGACCTGCTGCTGCTCCCCAGGCTTGCCCAATCTGAGCCCTGGGCTCAGAACATTCCCTACGTGGAAGCTGAGACCCCGGAGGCTTCTTTCATTCTGGGGTAACCTTTCCAAATTTCTGTCTGTCTTTTAAGTGCATGTGTCACATGGCACGTGGCTAACCCGTTAGTATGTCTGTTTTCAGTGGGGGAGGTGTGCCAGTTTGGACAGATTACATTTGAAGATGCTAAGCTAAGAGATGAAGCCCAGAGTTTGCCTCTAGAAAAGCCATGTTCTTTAATGCAATCTTGTGGGGGCAGATTTATTAGTCTTTTGATTAGGGTGGAAACTTTTGATTAGGTTGTTTCCATGGAGATGTGACCCACTCAACTGTAGGTGAGACCTTCTTATTGGATGATTTCCATGGAGGTGTGACCCTGCCCCTTCTGGATGGGTCTTAATTAGATCATTGGAGTCCTTTAAGAGAGACATTTAGAGAGAAGTTAAGACAGGTAATCCAGAGTTTGCCCCTTGGAGAAGCTAAGAGCCGACACATACCCAGGTGCTTTGAGACACTGGGAGATGCAGACAAAAGTATGTTTGGAGATGATAAGCTAAGAGATGAAGCCCAGAGTTTGCCCTGGAGAAGATAAGAGAGGACCCACAGACTCTTAAAGAGAAAAGCCCCAGGAGAACCAAGCAGAGAGCTGAGAGAAGCTAGGAGAGACAGAAGCCCAGGGACATTTTGGAGAAAACCATTTTGAAACCAGAACCCAGGAGCAAAGGACCATCAGACACCAGCCATGTGCCTTCCCAGCTGACAGAGGTGTTCCTGACGCCATCGGCCTTTCTTCAATGAAGGTATCCTCTTGTTGATGCCTTAGTTTGGACACTTTCATGGCCTTGGAACTGTAAATTTGTAACCTAATAAACCCCCTTTATAAAAGCCAATCCATTTCTGGTATCTTGCATAAGGCAGCTCTAGCAAACTGAACAGGAGGGAATGGAGTCTCACATTGCTCCCACGAGGGGTATGCGCAAATAATCCCCCGAACCGGCTGTTGGGAGGGACCCACTGGCCATGGAGGACCCAGGCCCACTACTGAAGCTGACCTTGCTTTCTTTTCCCTATCTGAGTAAATCGCTGTTCCAACCAGTGCGTGCGTGTGTTGCGTCTTCCTGTTGCGGCAGGAGTGTCCGCACTCCCACTCCTGGTGACTGGCATATCTTTGCCGTTCCCCATGTGGTAGGACTTCTCCCCTAGTGGAAGCCCTTCTTGACAGAAATAATTACGGATTCCAAAGAACTTGCACAGATAGTACAGAGAGGTTCTGTGGAACCTCCTTACCAAGCATCCCTCCATGGTTATATCCTATATAGTTATATCAAACCCAGGAATGTGACATTGGTATAAAGTTTGTGTATAGCTCTTCGTCATTTTATCACATGCAAAGATTTCTTAACCATCACCACTATCAAGTGACAGGTATTCCATCAATATAAGGAACTCACTCCTTCCACCCCTTTATAATCACACCCTCTTCTTCCCCCTTTTACAAAAATCTGTAAATAATTTCTTAGCTTTACACTGAATTATGTCATTTTTTGACCAATTGTAAATGGTTTAATTGTAGCATACATGTGTTCATTGACAGTATATAGAAATACAATTTATTTTTCAATGTTTATCTTGTATCCTGCAATCTTGCTGAATTTTTATTAGTTCTAGGAATTTTTTTGTAGATTCCTTTGAATTTTCTATGTAGACAATCATGTCATCTCCAAACAGAGACAGGTTTATTTTTTCCTTTCTGATTTGTATGCCCTTTATTTTCTTTTCTTGCTTTATTGTTCTGGCTAAAATTTCCAAGATTATGTTAGATTGCAGTGGTGAGAGGAGACATCTTTGTCTTGTTCCTGATCATAGGGAAAACATTCATTCTTCCCCGCTAATTATGACATAAGCTGTTTCTTTATCAGGTTGAAGTTCCCTCATTCCTATTTTTCTGAGTGTTTTTATTATGTATGTGTTGAATTTTGTCCAGTGTTTTCCTGCATTGACTGATATGATCTTGTAATTTTTCTTTTTTAGCCTCTTAATATGGTGGATTGCATTGATTGATTGATTTTTAATATTGAACCAGCCTTGCATCCCTGGAAAAAACGAAACTTGTTCATGGTGTATAATTTTTTTATATCTTTCTGCATTTTATTTGCTATATTTGCTAATATTTTATTGATGACTGTATTTATATTCATGTGGGATTTTCGTCTGTAGTGTTCTCTTTTTTTGTACTGTCTTTTTCTGGTTTTGGTATCAGAATAATACTGGCTTGATAAAATAAATTACGAAGGGTTCCTTCTTCTGTTCTCTGGAATAAATTGTGTGAAATTGGTGTTAATTCTTTAAACATTTGGTGGAAATGTTCAGTGAAACCATCTGGGTTTAGAGATTTCTTTTAGGGGGTGGGGTGGTTTAAAATTATGAATTAAATTTCCTTAACAGCCCTATACAATTTACGTATTTCACATTGGGTGTCATAGTATTTTGTGTTTTTTGAGGAATTGGTCTATTTCATCTAAGTTGTCAAATTTATGTGTGTAAAGTTGTTTATAGTATTCTTTTGATGATGGCTGGGTTTATACTGAGAGTCCCCTGTTTCATTCCTGATATTGGTGATTTGTGTGTGTGTGTTTTTTTTTCCTTACTTCACATTCTTGCTAGAGGTTGTCAATTATTGATCTTCTTGAATAATGAGCTTTTTGTTTCATAGATTTTCTCTATTATTTTTCTGATTTAAATTCCATTGATTTCTACCCTTATCTATTATTTTCTTCTTCTGCTTGCTTTTGTTTTGTTTTGCTCTTCTTTTTCTAGTTTCTTGAGGTGGGAGCTTAGATAACTGATTTAAGATTTTTCCTCTTTTCTAATGCAGCATTTAGGGCTATACATTTCTCCCACAGCACTGCTTTAGTTGTCCCATGAATTGTGATATTTTGAATTTTCACATTGATTCAGTTAAATGTATTTTAAGTATCTTTCTTCAAACTTCCTCTTTAATTCATGGATTGTTCAGAAGTGTGTTTAATTTCCAAGTGTTTGGACATTTTCCTATCGTCTTTCCGTTATTGAGTTTTAGTTTGATTACATTATGGTCACAGAATACACCCTGTATGATTTCAATTCTTTTAAGTTTGTTGAGATTTGTCTTATAGCCCATGATATGTTTGATATATGTTCTCTGGGTGCTTAAAAGAATGTGTATTCTGCTGTTGTTTAGTGGAGTATTCTATAAATATTGATTAGTTCCTGTTGGTTTTGATATTGTTGAGTTTTTCTATATCCTTGCTGATTTTCTGCCTACTTCTTCTATCAATTATTGAGAGAGGTGTTTTGAAGTCTCCAATTATAATTGTAGATTTGTCAATTTATATGTTTCATGCTGTCAGCATCTGATTCATGTTCTTTGAGAATCTGTTTTTAGGTACATGCACATTCAGGATTGTTACGTCTTCTTGGTAAATCAATCCTTTCGTTATTGTCATGAGCTGAGCTGAGCTGCCGGATGTTGAAGGTAGCTGATTAAACAACAAGCAAGCCAAACTGGGAAGAACAGTAAAGCCTTCAGTCACTGCAGTGGTATAAGCAAGAGGCTAACGGGGAGAAAAAGCACTGGCTCCCCCTGTTCTGTGTTCTCCCTGGAATGCTGCCACCAGGCAAGGATCAGATGGACCAGCTCAGTCCTGGGGGGTCCTGAACAAAAGGCTCCTGTGGTTTTACAGACCTGGGGGTTGGGGGAGGGGGTGGGACAGAGAAGTGGTGGCCAAGTCTGAATATTGAGTCAGAGTGGAGAAAAGTATATTCAGGGTCTCCTCCTGCTTCACCCTGATAAAGAGGTCTCAGCAGAGGTGGCTGAGGAAGGCCCCAGGCTGGGAATGCAGATATTGGTAAGAGCATAACTCAGGCCAGGGGACCTGAATTCTTGACTGCTGCTCCTTTCTGAGACTCAGTGCACTGGCTGTGCACCGAGTCTGCTGGGGAGGGCAGCTTTCCCCAGTGCGGCCTGTCGGTAAAGCCTTTCTGATGGCCTATTTCAGACAGGCTTGAAAGATCACACGTAGAATTTTGACCTGGAGCTGGACTTCTCAATCATTATAAAATATCCCTTTTTCATGACTGGTAATTTTCCTTGTTCTTGATTCTACTTTGAAATTGATATAGCCGTTCCAACTTTTAAATTTATTGTTATTGTAAATAACCCTGCACAGCCTTTGCAATCATTCATGATTATTAGGATTTCTTGGTTAAAGGTTTGCATGTTTTTAAAGGCTTTAAATTGTATTGTTACAAACTTGCTTCCTCAACACTAGGACATAATCATTTAAAATAATTTTAATGAAAGCAGGGCTTTTCCTTTGTAATGGGTAGAATCATACGGCTAGTCATAATGGACATCTAAGTGAGTTAAACTCTCATCCATCCTAGAGAGATAAGGTCTAAAATTCTAAAATAGAATAGGGGCAGTGGTTCCCTTTTGGGAACTGGACGGCCAGAGTGGGATAGGGTGTGGGGGTGTTGGAGTGGCAAAGCAAGGAAGTGGTGCTTTTTTTATTTAAATCCCCTGTAGTACTATACTTTTAAAAGCATGTGAATGTATTACTTACTTTGATTTTGTAAACGACATCTAGTTGTTGATTTAACTTGCATTTAAATTTGTTATCATGTTTCCCACAACTGTGTAATCCTAACGCCCCTAAAACTCAGTCTTTCCGGGCGCAAACTTTAACTCCCAGGATTCCGCGGGCCGAAGGGACGGCTTATCCTCGGACCCAAACTACAACTCCCAGGATTCCTCGAGGTAAGGTGTTCGTTCTAGTCCAGGGCCGGGACGGCGGAGCCCGCAGGCCTGCGCACGCGCACAGACTCCTGTGCTGGGCTCGCCAGCCGGCCAGGCGCGCCGCGGGCACCCGTGAGGCCGGTAGCTGCGGACAGTATGGCGCAGCGGTTCCCGCGTCTGCTGCCGGGGCTTCTCCGGCTCTGAGTGGGAGCCCGGGGTGGCAGCGGAGAAGAGTTCGGCCGTAGCTGCCGCCGCGAAGGCGCCCTTTGGATGCGTGGCGGAGGCGGCTTTAGCTCAGCGGAGCCGGGGCTTAAGGTGAGAAGCGCGCGTTCGAGGTTGGCGAGGGCTCCGCGACCCGGCTGGGGTTTGGAGTTGAGGGTTCAGCCCCAGGAAGAGAATCCTGGATGCGCTGGGCCCCTGGAGTGAAGGGGAGAGTTCAGGACGCCTTTGGGAACCGGGGATAGTTCGCAGAACCGAGGAGTGGCATATAATGAGGGCCGAAGGAGGCGTGGGAGGTGGGCGGGGTAGACCATTGGAGTCCAGCAGCCACAGGCCTGTAGTTCGTGGCGGGCACTGGCAGCCTGGTCCCCACGCCTTTTTGCTTGGGAGGTGATGGTGCTCATGAGGCGCGGGTGGCCAGGAGCCAGGCCAAGTGCACGGAGAGGGCCTTGGTTGCCAGAGCTCCCTTGAAAGCACCGAAAGTACCTGGGCAGGCCTGCAGCTGATCCCTGGGCTGCTTGAGGATCGATAGGTGCCCGGTGGTAAGATCCTGTCATCGCCTACTCGGCAGTGTCCAGGTAGCCTCTGGAGGGAGGGGACCCAGTGGACTCCTGACTCCTGCATGGGTTTAGGGATCCATCCCCGGCTACTGATGGGAGTCTTCGTCTACAGTCTGGGCTCTCAGGCCAGAGTTCTGCACCTCGTACTTACTTTATGCCAACCAACTCTCAGAGCCTATATCTGGGGAAGGAAAGCCCGGCATGGGAAGGGCTGACTTCCAGGGTTATAGGGCAAGATTCATAGGAATTAGTGGCTAAGAGCACAGACAGACCAGGGTTAATTCATGAAATGTTTACTGTCACATGTGTAGGGCATTCAAATCCTGGGCTTTCATTTACTAGCTGTGTGCCCTTTAGCAAGTCACTTATTTTCCTGAGCCTCTGTTTCTTCCTCTACAAAAAATAGGGATAAAAGTACCTACTGCACAGGTTGCTCTGAGGATTAAGTGAAATAATGCTGGGCAGGTCCCCAGCCCACTATCTGGTACACAGTGAGTGTGCAGTAAATGTCAGCAATAATGGTCGCTAATGACAGGAAGTGTTGCAGGTGAAATTGGAACCCAGATTTGTCTTCACACTGGACAGAGCTGCCCTCTCTACCTCTCATGGATCTTGGAGATCTTCCAGCTCATCCTTTCATATTATGGATGAGGACTCTGAGTCCCACTTAGTGGCAGAGCCAGAACAAGAACACAGGTCACCTCATCCCCAGGAATGGCCCACATATCAGTTCCTGAACCTGGGGCCCCTGGAAGGGTGAAGAGAAGCTAAGAGTGGAGATCTCCAACAGAGAAGAGGGCCAGGTGCTAGTGGCTGGGTTCTGGCACACCGTGACCATATAGGCATCCTCGTGGCCTTGATGTGACAGGCTGTCGGAGCAGCTTCAGCAGTTTTTGAAGTGGCCTCTGGGTTGGTAAGTCCTTGCTCTGAGCTGTGCTTTAGAAAATTTTTGGCAATAAACAAAGGCTTCCAGTGAATATTGAGATAACTACAAAATGAAATTAACCAAATGGTCTATTCCCAAAGGTCCTCGTCAATCTCAGTTTGGTTATCAGGGGAATATTGTCCCCTGGGACCTGCTGATCCTAACATCATCTGACTACCTGGTTCCCAAGGTTTTTTTAATTGGATGAAATAATGAATATGAAAGGTGGAACCCGCCTATATCGAACATCTGTCATCATGGGCTTTGGATCATACTTGGATTCGAATCCCAGATGTACCACCTAATATGCAGCCTTGGGCAATTCAGTCTGAGTATGCTTTCTCAAATGTGAAGTGGAATGAATAACACCTACTTTAGGTTTGTAATGGGGAATAAATGAAATAATGCATGGAAATAAAGCACTTAACATTGAGCCGGGTATACAAAGAGAAAGAGTCAGTAAAAGGTAGTTGTTATATCATTGTTGTTAATTATTATGATTAATAATTATTGTTCTAAAAATAACTGTTGGGTACTGTGTTTTGCCTGTGTTGACCCATTGAATTTACAGAACCACCCTGTGAGACAGGTATAATTTCAGACCAGGAAATGGAGGCTTGGAGGGGTTCAGAACTGGCCTAGGGTCACACAGATCTGTCAGGAGCTCAGATCCAGACATTTCCAGATTCAGAGCCAGTGCCATTTTCATCCTGGCTGCCTGTGAGATGTCAGGGGCAGAACAAACTGCCTCTCAGGATCTCAATTTTACCTTTTATAAAATAAGGAGTTGGAGCAAATCATTTCTAAGGGCTCTTTAGCTCTTGAAAGTAGTGGCTTTGTGATTCTGAGATTGGTGGCTTAACCTTCTCAGCATAGCACCAAGGCAGGTGGAATAATTATCATCCCAGTGTGCTACCTAGATTTTCCTTTCAGGGAGAGAATGGTCACAGCTCCCTAAACCACCTGCCATCTCTGGGTACTCTCTGTGGCCAGCTTGGCAGGAGATAATTGCAGCAAGAGAAGCCTTGGGGTTTCCAAGTTACAGTTGAGGGCTTGTTCGTTTGTGTGTCTGTGTGTCTTGGGTTTCCAGTGACATCCACATCTGCTCTGCCCTTGAGTGATAAAAACTCATTACCCTGAGGTTTGCCTGCTTTTCTGTCACTGATTTTACTTCCAAGTCTGGCAGATGAAGTGCTTAACAACAAGAACCCTTGATGTGGGTTCAGATCCTTGTGTTCCTGCTTGAGCTGTAAGACTTGAGCACCCACTAACCCTCAGTTTTCTCTTGGGAAAAGAAAATGGGGATAATACCAGTATCTGCATTGGAGGACTTTTATAAGGCTTAAATGAAATAGGACAGGAAAAGGACACATAGTAGGTACTTGCTAAAATAAGATGAGGGCAGTGTTAACTCCCACTCCCCTGCACCAGAAGCCACCTTCCTCTTTTCCTGAGCCAGTCTGGGTAGCCATGGAGCCTTCCATTCTGTCTAGCTTCCTGTGTCCTCACTGGTACATATTCAGGGCCCAATATCTGCAAGAAAATTAGACATTTCACTCTGCCTGTCGTGACTACCTTTGGTACAATCTTATGCAGTTTGTCTTTTTCTCTGTTTTGAAAAGCGTAACAGAGAGCCCTTCCTATCCCAGCTTGGTGTGTAGCCAAGCCTCAGGAAGCGTGTGGGGGACACTGGTCTGCCGTGTCGCCACCATTCCTATCCCTGCTCTTACCACTCCAGGTCCTCGAATGGGGCTCCTTTAGATAGACCCAAAGACGAGACACACCCTGAGATCCCTTAGGAGTAGAGGTTTGTGGCGGGAATCATGGCACAGCCTGTGGCGGCATCAGGAATTACAACAGTTGCTCTGGGCCCCGAGTTTCTAAGACGAGTGTACAGTAACCATGGTAAGGAGCCGGAGAAGCAGTCCAGCCTTGCTTTGTTCAAGGGTTCATTTCTCAGGGAACCTTCCTTCTCTCTGCCAGCCTCCAGGTGTGAGCATCCAGTACCACTGCTGCCAGTGGATCCATCCTCTCCCTGCAGCTCCACTGGTGGCTGCTTTAGACCCAGGCTCTACCATTGGTCCATTTAGCCGTGGCCGAGAAACCTGGGCTAGTTTCCTGCCATTCCCACCCCACAAGTGATGCGGCTTGTGTGGGAAGGAGTGGGTTGGGGCAACTTTTATCAAAAAGGGGCTTAGAGTATGGCAGGCTTCTCAGTGTGCCCTAGAATTTAGGCTTGCACATCATCTTAGCAGAGGCTGGGAACAGAAGTTATTTAGCCTTTATTGATGGGGCAGGGTTATCCTCAATTGAATTAATTGTTTACTCTGTGCTGTACAGAATTGCCTTGCTGGGTGTTTAGAAATGGAATTACAGAATTGTGGTATGTTAGAAGAGCCTCAGAGCAGTTCCTCTTAAAATTGAGCATGTGTAAGAATCACCTGTGAGCCTTATTAAAAAAACAGGTTCCTAGGTTTCACCCTTAGATTCTGGCTCAGCAGGTCTGGGGTGAGGCCCAAGATTCTAACATGTTCCCGGGTGATTCTGATACTGTGAGTCCTGCTTTAGAGGACCCCATGACCAGCTCCCATCCCCCGTCCCCTCAAATTTGATCTCATTCTGCCGACCGCTTCTAGGCAGGGAGTGTCCTGCCCTCCAAAGTAGCTTATGCCTCCATCTTCAGATAGTTCTCACCCATAGAGAAGGCGCTTCCCACCTACCACACTGAAATCCACCTCCTTGTGACTTTTTTCTGCAGGCCTGTTGCAGGTCCCTCGGGTTGCCGACACAGTTGTACTGGGGCCCGGGTGGAGTGGAAGGCCGCTGTTGGGAATTGTGTGTACTCACAGGCTGCCTTACACCTGGGGCTCCTGCAGCTGCATCCTTCTCCCTTCCTTTCATCAGAAAACCTGATGTCCTACAAATGTTAGTCTGAGTTCACCAGTAGTGTTGAATTAATAAATCATTTTAGAATACATGTCAACATTGCATTATTAGTACCAGTTCCATGTACTACTCTGGTAAACACACACACACACACATACACACACAAAACAAAGGGAAGAGATCATTCTGAGGGTATGCTTCAGTTATTGAAATTAGTTTGCTCTTTACTAACTCACCATATGTGAGACACATCAATACAAGACCAACACCTTCCATAATTGGTAATTCAGGACAAATTCAGTGACAAAGCACTTTTCAGTGACAAAAATTCTGCAATTTTCAATTGGAATTATGAACAACCCGTAAAAGTTGAATTACTGTAATATTAATGTAAAACCTTCTACAGGTGCTGTTGCCACTCTCCTCCACACCCTGCGCACAGGCCCTGCCTGGTGGGACCACAGGCCAGCCTGGGTCTGGCACGTGCTGGCAGCCAGTCCCCTCACATCGGCAGCCCTGCTGCTAGAGGGGTGAGTGGTGAGCAGCAGCTGATTCAGGCCGCCATGCAAGTGGCAGGCCTGCAGGAAGGGGGCTTCGCTTTAGATCAGAGCTCACAAAAGTATGTACCTCCCCCTACACCATCCCACCCCAGGCAGCAAGTGAGTTCGGCCAGCAGGCTCAGCTCTTGGGCCTATACCCTGTTGTCACTCAATCTTACTAGTTTCCCGTAGTCACAAATTAGGACATTTTACATTTTAAGTGGCTTTCTGGCTTCTCGGGAAAAATCAGAAGAGCTAGTATCACCAGATCACTTTTTTCCCAGGCCCTTGTCAGCTGGAGTTTTAACCTGGGGGTCCGCTCTCTGGTCACCATAGCCCCCATCCCTGGCTTCACTCTCCCCATTGGCTCCAGTAGACGTGTGGGTTGGACTCCCTGCATCTGGAATTCCTGGTGCTTTTACTCCTTATCAGACCCTAAGGCCCTTGTGGATGGCTTATCTGCGCCCAAGTCTGGGGCTGGTTAGGGCCTCCAGATGGAGTCTGTCCCCAGTGTAGTATGGCCAGCCTCCGGTGGGGAGCTCCTGCCCCAGTTGCCCAGCTCAGTGGGGGTGGGGGTGGGGTGGGGATGGGGGACTATCTGCAGGTGCAAAGGTATTATCGACATTGTCCTCTGATGCTTCTTGGAACAGAAGGGATCCTAGAAAGGAGGATTCACTATGTCTATGGGAATCTGATAATGTTTAGCTGCTCTGGGAGCTGACTGGTGGTGTAGGGGTTGAATTGGCAGCATCTGTCTGCCTGCCTTGGTTTCTAAAGGACTTTTTAGGTATGTTTTTAATCTCTTGTTTCTCTTTTTTTTTTTTTTTCTTTTGAAAAATATTCTTGCTCTATCAGGCTTTTCCTGGCTGAGCCACTGAGCACTTTATTTTCCCCTACATCAGTCAGCTCCCAAGTCTGGTGCCTGAGGTAGAGAAGGCAGAGAGTAATAAACGTGGTGATACTGGAGTGCCCTGGAATGCTGAGACAGTGTGGCCCACGTGTTGCCAAGGCTGGTCATCATAAGACAGCGCTTACAAGCTCTGTATTCAAATTCTGACTCTGTTGAATACAACCTTATTGGCTTGGGACAGGTTCACTTAACTTCTTCCAACCTCCATGTCCTGGTGTTAAACTGGGATAATACCAATAGTGCTCTTAATGTGGGTTTGAGGATTAAATGAGAAAGTGTACATATAGTTTTTACTATAGTTCCAGGAATAGAAATTGTTGGAGGTGGTGGTGGTTCTCCTTGTTAATTTTATACTGAAAGCTGACTTCTCAGGGCAGGAAGAAGCTTTTTCTAAATTTATGGGACAGTCTTAACAGGAGCAGGCAAATCAGTCATTAGGGACACTGAGTGGACTTGAGAGTGTGAGTGTGCCACTCCAAAGTGACTTGTTATTCCCATTGAACAGATGAGGAAATTGAGGTTTGAGGAGGTAAAGAAACCTTCCAAGGTCATAAAGCCCATATGTGGTAGGTCTGGAATGCACACCCAGAGTCTGAAGGAAGGTGAGTGCGAGCCTACATGTGGCCTGGGTAGAATTCTTGACACCACCACTAGGGAAGAGGACTTAAATCTCCACTGCTGTACAACCATCTATCAGGATGACCGGAGGTGTCAACAGATGAGTTGGGTGGGTCTTACTGAACAAGGAAAGATTGGAGCCTATGCAGAGTGCCTCCCTGACATTCCCAGGCAGCAGGAGGGCACCCTGCAGTGATGACCCCCACCCCATCTCCAGCAGATAAGAGGCATTCTCCAGTGGCACTCCAGAGCATGTATTCCCTTCCTCTGTGTGATGGCTGTGACACATCAAGGTTGGCAGTGGCCTCTCATTTCCTCTGCCACAGCACCTTGAAGACAGGGATGATGTTGTTGTTGTTGTTATTTTGTGTCCCCAGTGCTTGTTGCGTGTTTGGTACTCATTTGAATGGAGAAGATGTGCATTGCTAGTCTGTTCAGCAAAGACTGTGCTGCTGGGAGACCCAGAGAGAATGAGAGAACATATTCAACCACATGGAGGAGAGCTCTTCTCTGAAGAACTGATGTTTTGGCTGATGCCCAAAGGTTGAGGAGCCAGCTCAAGTCCAGTGGAGAATCATTCCAGGCTGGGAAATGGTGAGTCCAAAGGCAGACGTGAGCTCAGCTAGATGATAGTAATATCTAGCATTTATTGAATACTCACTGTGTGCCAGTTACTGTTCAAGCACTTTACATGTATGAACTCATTGATGCTTCATTAGGACTTTGGGAGGCGGGTATAGTCATTTTACAGATGAGGAAACTGAGGCACAGAGAGATAGGGACTTGGTTACCGCTAGCTAGGGACCAGTTTGGGATTCAAACCCACGTAATCTGGCTCCAGACATTTCACTTTAATTACCATACTATTCCGGTGCGTCCTTTCCAGCTCTGAAGGTCTGGATTTTGAGTCTCATTGGCTAGCTGCACATGCACACACACACACACACACACACACACACACACACACAGAATTTATTTTTAATGAAAGCTGTTTGTATCATCTGCCATGCTTATGGTTGTAACCCTGAGAACAATCCAGTCACAGTCAAATCTGCCATCAATATGCTAACACTTCAGAAAATGGTTCCATGTTCCCTGGCATCTTACCTCGTTCAGGTGAAACACCCTCAGTTTCTTCTACTCCTCCCTAGGTGACATGGTTTTGAGTTCCTTATTGTTTTCATCACTTTGTTCTGATGGTCTTCATCCTTCCTAATGGGTGGTTCCCCACATGGGCCAATTGAGAGTAGAAGTGCACCCATCCCCTCCCTTTCCTTAGGAACTGACAGCCCCCAGCTTATGACCTGGTTGATTCCTTGTCGGCCCTCACACTTCAAAGGGTGGCTGGGACTGGTGCTGACAACTCTCCAGCCCACCTCTCCCAAACCCTAATGCATTCAAACCAGTGCTGGATGGTTTTGCTACCTTACCATTCCAGTTTGTAAGGACCTTGGAGAAGAATGGTCCCTTTCCCAGAATCATCATCTGGACCCAAGTCAAGTGGATTTCCCACCTCTGATTGTGCTTCCCTCTGGTCTGGAATTCTGCACTAGGAGTCTACCCACCATGTTTCCACATTGCCCCAAGGGGCCTTGGCACTGTGTTGGTTGCTGCTGTGGTTGTGGTTGTTCAGTGCTTGTAAGTACAGGTTTTAGTTGAGGGGATGGGTGTGTTTTTGGTTTTAAGTGTTCCTAAAAGTGGGAGAGTTGGAAGTCCAGCCATGAGATCGAGGGTTACCTGTCCTGTTGCGTGATATGTACCAAGCACTCTCCAGCTTTTCCAGTTCCCAAGACTGTATCAGCTCCCACAGGCCTTACGTTGATGAACACGCTCCACTCCAATTTGGACTGATGCAAAGTCCCACTCCCCCATTCTGTTTGTCCTCCTTAAGTCTTTGGACCTGGGTTCATGGCTTCATTTACATGCATATGAAAAAACATATACTGACATGTTTAATAAATGTTGTGAGCTTTCTCAGGAAGGTTATCTGATGGTCCACATCAAAGACCCTTCACCTTATATGTATTATATTCCATTGGAGGCTCTGCATTGGTTTTTAAGTCCAGAGAGTGGTGTTTTCTTCGGCTCCTCACTGACCACCAAACCTTCCCTCTCACCTGCACATCCTAAGGAACCAGCATATGTTTTCAGGGGTCACTAGGTAGGAGCAAAATAGATTATCCTGGGTGGTCCATGCCTCTAAGAGCAACCATCTTATCTCCTCCTTGTCTAAGAAGCCTCATGACAAGACTCCCGCTGGGGCAGCCCTCATTCGGAGAAGCTGCATAGTGGAAGTACAGAGGGTCACATCCTGGACTGTGGACATGTGGCCCAACCACTGAGCCTCTCTTTCTGGGTAGAAAATGGAGATAACATGAGCCATCCTGCTGAGCGGTGGTCAGGAACAAGTGAGGTGACATGTGCATGTGAGGAACTGAGACTTAGCAGTGGGACATAGCAGGAGCTCAGTAGGTGTGATGTGCCTGCTATGTCTGACTATAGACAGAGATGGAGCCTGCCCCACTACTCAGATGTGCATTCAGTGGGGGAGATGGGATTAAGGACAGCAGGTGAGGGAGAGGGGCAAATTCTAGCCCTACTTGGCCAGGAATGAGCTTTTGAGCTCTAGGAAGTATACAGAGGAGGGTGGACTGCTTAAAAGTAGGAGGGAGTACCCTTTCCCTGTCACTGCAGGGTAAGGTTTCCTCCACCTATTTCAGCAGAACCAGGTGACAGGTAAAGTGGGGCATGGCATCCTTCAGTCTGGGAGAGTTCTTATCCCTAAGGTCCCCACTGTCTACCCCTAGCAGGGGCTACACCTTATTCTGGGTGGTGGCTTGTACCCTGGCTGGGCTCCCATTTCCCCTCCATACGAAGGGGTAGAAAATGGTACATGGAGTTGCACTGAACAATTGGTCAAACATCAGGGCAGAACAGACAGCATGTGCTACCCAATCAGACCAAGTCACAGTCCTGCAGGAGCCTTTTGGCAACTGAGTTGTCTCTCACTGCCCCTGTCCTGTTGTCACTGAAACCAGAGTCTCTCAGGTACCACCTTCATCCTAGTAGCCCCCAGGAGCAGTAAACACTGGCCTGGAGATAGGGAACATTATTGGATCTTTTGCCCAGTAAGCAACTTGGCCCAATTACTCCTTATCACTTTGATTTTTCCTCCTGGGGAATTGTGTGCTTATCCAGGAACATTTTCATATGGTGATGGGGAAAGGCCTCTTTTATCTTCTTTAGGACTTGGGGTCTGGTTAATGTACTCTTTGCCTCTGTTTTCTTTTGAAAACCTTTCTGAGGATTTTGCTTGATCTCGCAATTCTGCTGACTTCTGTAGACTGCTGCAGGGCTGGGGGGTGAGGGTAGGGGGACATAAAAGGAGTGTGGGAAAAAATGGAAGGATTTCATGGTGACCATTGAGTGCCAAATGTTCTTTGGCTTTCTCCTTCAACATCTGGGTTATTTCACAGCAGGTAAAAGAACAAGGGTGACTTTTCATCTGCCTCAATGATGGTGAAATACAGTATCTTTGTTAAGGTTCTCCCAGAAGTAGATCCTGAGACGAGGATTCGAGTGCAAGTAAATCACTTGGGAGGTGAACCCAATAAACATGAATAGGGAAGTGGAGAAGTGAGACAGGGAAGAGATGGCAGCCGAAAAGGGTATCAGGCCCATTACTGCTCTGGGCAACTGGAGCTTAATCCCACTGGGGCACTCGGAGAGCCTGTGTAGAATGTGCCTTGGAGCTCTCCCACCTGGGGAGTATGGGAGTGGGGTATTTATGCATCAGTTCCTGTCACACAGTGGTGGAGGCCGCCTGGTTTGTAAGTGGTAAAGTTGGATAGAAACCCAGGCAGTCAGACCTGCCAGGACCAGTACTTTAACCACTGCACTTTTTCTAGCAAAATGGCCTGTCCATTCCCAGCAAACCTTCCTTCTCTTTCTCCCTTTGGAAGGGTAACTTGGGAATCTGAAGTTCCCTTTGGGAGCCCATGTGGGCCAGTCTGTGTTTGTCCTGCCTTCTGTCAGTGCCATCCCAGCAGGGTCTGAGGGTGGTGGAGGGCTTAGCATCTAATTGGAACCCCTCCCCACTTGAGAACAGTCTCGAAAGCTAGTTTCTGCCTAGTTGCCCATTTGCCCCTCCTCACCCCCTCCCCCCGCCCCATGTTTATTAGTTCCTGTAAGGTCCTGAGCTCCATCCTCTACACACAGCCAGGTCCAGGAGGAGGACCCTGGCCTTCTTTCTGCCTGTGACTACTGCTCTACATCCCTGCAGCTGCCAAGCTTGCCTGGGGCCACAGGGACACCTGAGGGAGGGGCAGGTACTGAAGGGTCACTGGAGAGATGGTGGGTACCTCCGGGATAGATGCCCACTCAGGTTGGAGGTGGGTCTATGCTCACCTCCCTGAGGCTCTTGCATTTTGATATTCTCTAGGGGTGTCTGTTTTAGCTTTAGCTTCTGTTGGAAGCGGTTGCTTGTCTGTGACCAGAGCAAACACACATCAGCTCGTGCCACATGCATCCGCTGCTGCTTTCTCCGGGGAGAGCTTTATTTCTTTTATTTTTTTGGAATATTAATTTATTGTCTACTCCCCAGAATTCTCTCAGCATTTGCAATAGTGACTTATTCTTTGTTTCTTTTTTTAACTTTTTATTATGGAAAATACCAAAAAAACACAAAGAACCTTGTGTACCTGTCATCCTATCCTCTTCTGCAGTTATCAGTATCCTGCTGTTCTTGTTCCATCTGCCTGCATGCTTTTTTTGCTGGAGTATTTTAAAGGAAACCACACATATGTCATTTTTACCTGTAAATATTTACCATTCCTTGTGTCTTAAGGAATGCTGTCTAACTTTATAATAACTTTTTGTTTTGAAATAATTTCAGACTTACAGAAAAATTTAAAAAATGCCCTTCATCCAGCTTCCCCTAACGTTAACATCTTACATAACCATAGTATAATTGCCAAAACTAGGTAATTAACATTAACACAACACTATTAGCCAATCTACAGACCTCATTTGGATTTTGCCAGTTGTCCCAGTAATGTCCTTTTTCTGGTTCAGGATCCAAACCAGGGTCCCATTTGGCATTTAGTTGTTGTGTCTCCTTTGTGTCCTCCAATGTGGGTCAGCTCCTCAGGCTTTCTTTGTCTTTTATGATGACTTGAAGATTACTGGCCAGTAATTTCGTAGAATGTCCCTCATTTGCATTTAATGTTTTCTCAATCAGTCAATCTCTAGACCTTACTCAGAGCTAGAACTGGAGCTAGAACTAAGTTTCTCCATTTAGGAATATAAACTGAAGTTATGTTTGGGGCAAGAACACCACAGAATATGGGCCCTTCTTGGTGCATCATATTGGGAGGTATATGATATCAATACATCTTATTACTAGTGGTGCTAATTTTGATTACTTAGTTCAAGGAACATCTGCAAGCATCTCTGTTATAAGATTTCTATTTTTACCTTTGTAATGCATTAATATCTCATGGGGAAATACTTTGAAACTATGCAAATATCCTGTTTCTCTTCCTACTTTCACCCACTAATTTTAGCATCTGTCAGTGGATCTTGCCTGTAACAGTTATTACTGTGATGTTTGCCAAATGGTGATTTTTCTCTCTCCGTCATTGCTTCTACATTAATAAATTGGAATTCTACTGTAGGAAGATCTGTCCCTTCTCCCCTATTTATTTACTTATCTCCCCTGTTTACTCAATTATGTATTCGTACCAGTATTGACTCATAGTAGGTGTGACCAGAGCTCTCTCTGCTTCTCCTTCCTTTGGTGCCTTATATTACTTAGTATAGCCGAGCTGGGGGTAGAAACCAAGTGTCCTAATTTTTTTTTTTTAAATCTCTTCTCCAAATTTCTGTCTTCCCAAATTTCTGTCTTCCCTACCTCAAGTTCTCAGGTGTTCCAAAGCTGGTCTGGATGTTTCTCAGTCCTGTAAACTCAGGGAATCTCCCAGTAGAAAGAGTCCTTAAGACCTTGCTACTCACAGTGGGGTGTGTGGACCAGCATTACCTCCTCCTGGGGGCTTATTAGAAATACATCTCTCAGGCCCCATCCCAGACTTGTGTAAAAAGACTCATTTAACAAGCCCCCCAGGGGATTCGTTTGCACATCACATTACCGAGGTCCAGTCTCCGAGTCCCTGACAGACACTTGGCAAGTGGTCATTGCAGTTCTGCCCAAGCAGGGGTGGGGTCCCTGCCTGGGGCAGCCCTTCCCCAAAGACCTCACTAGGCCCTCCGGGTCTCGCTCTGCCTCCACCTGCCAGCCCTTTCAAAGGTTCGAGGACACTTGTTCCCCTAGTCTTCTTTTTTCTCTGAGGACTGCCTGAGAGAACTTGAGCATCCGTGCCTCCTGTTAGGATTGTTCAACGTATTTTCTTAATTTCCTCCAGAACCACCTCCTTTACTTTGGCTGTTCTCCCTGTCGTTCCAATGTGAGGTCCCTCTCCAGTTCCCTGGCCCAGATCTGCGCCAAGACCTCAGAGTGGTCTCACCATCCCAAGGAGACACCCAGTTCTCCCCGTCTTTGCATTTCCTTCTTAAACCCTTCTTATCCTGTCCCTTGTTTTCTCAGTTTTTTTCTCTCCTGACTTTAAGGATGAGTTAACTCTCCTTTGGGCCTCTTTCTGGCTCTGGGTTCTCTTCCTTCCTAGAGAGAAGATGTCAAGAACTCAAGCTGAAGTCAACCACGCCGAGCACACAGGTTTTTCTCTTGAGCAGCCTTTGTACCACAGTGGTGGTAAGGAGAGCTGGAGCAAGTAGTAGAACCATGTGACACCTGTCAAAAATCGTCACATTTATTGTGGTTCAACTTAATAGAACCGTAGTTGCTAACTGGTGGGGCTGGGTGGGGAGAATTTCCAGATGGGGGCACGTACTTTTGAAAAAGCATATGCAACAATATGATTTTACATTGGAAAAGTGAAATAAAAAGTCAAAGTTGATGAAATCCACTGGTCTTGGGGGAGGGTAGACATTGCAGAAAGAGAGCCTCTTGTGGATGAGGGATTCTTCCAGGAAGGGAACAGTGGACTTTACGGGTGACTTTGGGGCGTGAAAGAGTTTCTCTTTATTATCAATGAGTGCATGGGTTCAGAAAGGCTGAGAAACCCTGACAGGTTGAAGCAGATTTCTCAGCTGCAGGGTTTCTGGGCTCACGGACACCCTTTCTGGAGAAGAGCAGGGCTGACTGGAGGTGCCACCCCTGCTCTGTCCTCTCACCCTGTGGCTGAACCAGTAATTCTTAGCCCTTGTTCCAGAAGAGTCTTGAAGACCTGCATGGGCCCACTACTCTCCTTCTGAAGAGCCCTGGGGGGTGGCTGTGACTGTGTGCCCTTCTCTTAGAGCTAAGAAGACCTGCTGGGATGTGGAAGAGTGGGCATTTTATTAAAGGGTTAGCTTTGAGTCTTCAGGAGTTTATTTGAAATTTAAATCTTCTGTAGACTACAGGACTTCGGCGACCACAAAGATTGAGCTCCTTGGGGCCCTCTTCTGCAGAGTATGCCCACCAGGTTCCTATTCTCCCACTCCTCTAGACCCCCCATGCAAATCCCCAGGCTGTCCTCCTATATTGAGTGGGGAGACACTGGGGCTTGGAACTCCTGATTGGATTTTCTACCTCTGTTCTCCCCTTCCCGCTCTCCTGCCTCCAGGCTACTTTGCCCAAAAACTTTCAACAGCTCCCCAGTGCCTGTAGGATCGAGTGCAGATTCCTTGACCTGGCATCATGGTCACTGGCATTCGGGCCTTAGCTGAGTTTTCTGAGTTTCTCTCCCCCTCCTCCTCTGTGCGAACCGTCCATTCCAACCAGACTGGACTGTTTGGTCTCCTTGGATCACACTCCCTGGAGAGTCTCCCCCACCCCCTTCTTTCTACCTTCCAGATCACATTCTCTTCCCTCTGGAAGCTCCAGGAAATGACCAGACCTGAAGGATGTGTTTCTTTCTCAGAAGGATTCTGGTACTTACTGCCCACAGGGCTCACTGGGGCCCTGCCTGCTACCCTTCACCGTGACGCTTCAATTGCTTTGGTCACATTTCCTCCATAGACCGCCAGCCCCAGGCAGATGGAAAATTGTTGTAGATCCCTTTTGGTCCGTAATAAATGTTTGATGTTCTAATTTCTTATACAAGGGTTTCTTAAGACGAGGTCTTTGTTTACCACAGTTAAAAGAGTCACAGGGAAACTGACACCAAATAACTCTGCCAGACACAGAGCTTGGAAATAGGAGACACAGGCCAGAGCCTCATGTATTTGCTTCACGCTCAACTTTTTACAAAGAGGTCCTCCCTCTGTACCAGTTAGGTTGTTCTTGGCTGTGAGAAACCAAAACCCCAACTCCCAGTGGGCTTCGGCAATGAGGGAAGTTATCTCTCATGGCAGAACTCCTAGAGGCTGGGCTCAGGGACGTTCCCAGGGTCCTTCGTCCTTTGTCTCTTCCCCGTCATCCCATCCTTGACATTCTGGCTTTGCCCTCAAGCTTCCTCATGGTCAGCAGATGGCAGGCAGCAATCATGACAGTACCCACCCTTGCTCTCCAGGGGGTGGAAGTGTGGAATGTGACTCCTCCCTAGTCTGATTGATCCAACTCGGATAGTGTGCCATGGGTTACCTGCTGATTGGTCCTCCAGAGAAGGGTAGGGGAGCTCCTGGCTTCCTCCAAGCCCTGTGGGTGTCTGGAGGAAGGACAAACTCGGGATTTTGCTAGGAAGAGGAAGGGAGGGAGTGGCTGCTGGGTAGGAAACAACAGTGTCCACTCTGTCATTTATTATTAACACACTTGATTTGGAGGCCCAAGAAGCCAGGGGTAGGTGGCTGACTCCGGCTCAGGGTGCCACAGCCAACACAGGAGACAGCCTTCGTTGTCTAGTCTCAGTCCCCATCTTTGGAAAGAATCTTCTCCTGCTTAGATTTAAAATCCTTTGTTTCACATGACCCTGATGAACAGTGGTTTTCTGCCTCAGCACTGATCAGCTTTGCTTCAAGTGACAGGAAGGCAGTTGAGTGTGTCCAAAATGCTTTAAAATGCCGCATTTCATTTTGCATCTCTTTGGCTCTTTATTAACCATTTCTTTTCCTCTCCTCTAGATGCTTTACCTAATAGGCTGAGCCTAAGTGTATGAAACTGCTGTTTTGGCACACCAAAAGCATCAAATATCAGTGTTTACCAGGTTCAACTGAGAACATTATTTCTAACCTCCTCTACAACCTCATTTTGCAGTCAGGAGCCTGAGTTCAGAAAGGCCACACAGTTAATTAGCAGTGGAGCTGGGGTTTGAACCTAAGTATGTCTGGCTTTTCATCTTCCAGCTTTCCCAGACACCACACATCCTCTTCTGAGACGACTTACAGTTCAGTTTTGCAGCAGGAACTCAGAGCCAGGCTGGTCTGGGATGCCATGAGATAGCTACCAAGTGATTAGTGATACCTTCACGGGCATCTCCAAAAGAGCAAACCAGTTAGGCAAACTGATCTGTGGAGTCGGCTTCCTGAGACTGAGGTGCTCCGACTGTACCTGCCCCAGGCCCTGCGCCTCCCCAGTGGAGGGTCAGCAGAGGGTGCAGCAGTGTTGGCAAGAGGAGAAATCCAGAGGAGTTTCCTCCGGGAGGGGACACTCCAGGGAAGGGAATGGGCCTGCTGTCCACAGCAGCCCGTGCCCAGGAGGGTTCAGAGCAGCTCGTTCACATCAGACCTGGCCCGGGACATGGAGCAAAGCAGGTGAGTGAGAAGAGAAAGAGGAGCAAGGCTGGCTGGGCGAGGGACTGCCAGATAACCTCATTAGAGCCTGAATGCAGAAGCGACATGGCCAGGCCTAGGGACCTGCTGTCTCCCTAGCCTTTGGCACTCCAGCCTCGCTGGCAAGGGGATAGGTGAAAGGCTGTGGGTTGGCTGCTCCCTGGAGGCAGCACTGCACCAGGAGTGTTTAGGACACCTAAGTTTTTCATCCTTGCTGAGCTGTAGACTTACTATGCAAATTTCTACCCATCTTCTTAAAAGAGCTAAAAGCCAGCAGGCATGATTTCTAAACAGGAGCTTTAAGCAGGAGCAGATGTGCAGATGTGCTGTGTCTCTCAGAAGTAGCACACAGGGGGTCTCAATGTGCCATCTGGGAACAGGCCTTCAATTCCTTGGCAGTGCCTAAGGGGATTTTCCCCGGGGCTTCTCATCGCAGAGCTCTCTTTCTGTTAGCTCTTGCTGCGGGAGTGCTTGCATAACAACCAACCAAAGAATTCCAGTGCCATACACTAACAAGCACTAACATAGCTCAGGTGTCTGTGTGTGGGCTCACCTTGGCCAGTGCTCACTCAAGGATCTGGGGGTCAGCCGAGCTAGGCTGGGCATGGCTGGAGCAGCTCTGCTCACGCGTATCTCACTCCTCCCCTGACCAGCAAAAGTTAACCTGAACATGTTCTCATGGTGGTGTTGAGAGTATAAAGAGGGCAAGGCCGGTAGTACAGCACTCTTCAAGCCTTTGATTATATTCTTTCTGCTAATATCCCATTGGCCAAAACAAACTACATGGCCAAGCCCAAAGTCTTGGAAGCAATGGGGATAGGAAGTGAGTAGTTTTGAACAATTCTTGAATCTGCCATATCTACCCATGTGCAAAATGGTTGTAGGGAGCCAGTGCTGGAGCAGGTGTGTGGAGCCAACCTAGCACAGTGCCCGGCACGCAGTGGGAGCTTACAGTGTCTCCAGACATGGTTCGTTTTCCTTCTCTCCTCCTGCAGGTCTTTGCTGGTTCTCGAGGTGCCTACAGTGATGGATGAGGCCCACCCGACTTGTGGCTCTCTTCAGCAGCCGTCATCCCACTAGGACCCCACGGTGGTGTTAGGATGCACCTCTCGGCCGTGTTCAATGCCCTCCTGGTGTCGGTGCTGGCGGCAGTCCTGTGGAAGCACGTGCGGCTGCGCGAGCATGCAGCCTCTCTGGAGGATGAAGTGGCCCTCAGCCGACAGGCCCCAGAGCCAGCCCCAGCACTGAGGATCGAGTACCCAAAGGCCCTGCAGAACCTGATGGAAGGCGGCACACACATGGTGTGCACAGGCCGCACCCACACAGACCGCATCTGTCGCTTCAAGTGGCTCTGCTACTCCAACGAGGCTGAGGAGTTCATCTTCTTCCACGGCAACACCTCTGTCATGCTGCCCAACCTGGGCTCGCGGCGCTTCCAGCCTGCCCTGCTCGACCTGTCCACCGTGGAGGACCACAACACGCAGTACTTCAACTTTGTGGAGCTGCCGGCCGCCGCCCTACGCTTCATGCCCAAGCCGGTGTTTGTGCCTGACGTGGCGCTGATCACCAACCGCTTCAACCCTGATAACCTCATGCACGTCTTCCACGACGACCTCCTGCCCCTCTTCTACACCCTGCGGCAGTTCCCTGGCCTGGCCCACGAGGCCCGGCTCTTCTTCATGGAGGGCTGGGGTGAGGGTGCACACTTTGACCTCTACAAGCTTCTCAGCCCCAAGCAGCCACTCCTGCGAGCACAGCTAAAGACCCTGGGCCGGCTGCTGTGCTTTTCCCATGCCTTCGTGGGCCTTTCCAAGATTACCACCTGGTACCAGTATGGCTTCGTCCAGCCCCAGGGCCCAAAGGCCAACATCCTTGTCTCGGGCAACGAGATCCGGCAGTTTGCACGGTTCATGATGGAGAAGCTGAATGTGAGCATCGCAGGGACCCCCCTAGGTGAGGAGTACATTTTGGTCTTCAGCCGCACCCAAAACAGACTCATCCTAAATGAGGCAGAGCTGCTGCTGGCTCTGGCCCAGGAGTTCCAGATGAAGACAGTGACGGTATCCCTGGAAGACCATGCCTTTGCAGATGTGGTCCGGCTAGTCAGCAATGCCTCCATGCTGGTCAGCATGCATGGGGCCCAGCTGGTCACCGCCCTCTTCCTGCCCCGTGGGGCAACTGTGGTTGAGCTCTTCCCATACGCTGTCAATCCTGACCACTACACCCCCTATAAGACGCTGGCCATGCTGCCTGGCATGGACCTCCAGTATGTAGCCTGGCGGAACATGGTGCCAGAAAATACAGTTACACACCCCGAGCGGCCCTGGGACCAAGGGGGCATCACCCACCTAGACCGAGCTGAACAGGCCCGTATCCTGCAAAGCAGGGAGGTCCCACGGCATCTCTGTTGCCGGAACCCCGAGTGGCTCTTCCGGATCTATCAGGACACCAAGGTGGACATCCCATCCCTCATCCAGACCATACGGCGTGTGGTGAAGGGCCAGCCAGGGTCGCGGAAACAGAAGTGGACCGTTGGCCTCTACCCTGGCAAGGTGCGGGAGGCACGGTGCCAGGCGTCAGTGCAGGGTGCCGCTGAGGCCCGCCTCACCGTCTCCTGGCAGATCCCGTGGAACCTCAAGTACCTGAAGGTGAGGGAGGTGAAGTACGAGGTGTGGCTCCAGGAACAGGGGGAGAACACCTATGTGCCTTACATCCTGGCCCTGCAGAACCACACCTTCACTGACAACATCAAGCCCTTCACCACCTACCTGGTGTGGGTCCGCTGCATCTTCAACAAGATCTTCCTGGGACCCTTTGCAGATGTGCTTGTGTGCAACACGTAGCAAGTGGGCCATGGCCAGGCCCCGGGAGGCCAGCTCTACCAGCTCACTGTCCCTGGGTTGGCCAACTCCCCACCGTGATGACATCTGAGAATTATTTATTTATCGAGAAGGCTGGACCCAGGCCTGCACCTCAGGGCCTTCTTGTTGCATCTGTGGGTGGGGTCCGCAGCCCTCCTCTTTGTACTTGTGCAGTGGGTCTCTCCCCAACCCTTCTCCCATCCTAAACATCCATACCCCTGGAGGGGAGTTTCTTAGAGGGGAGGAGGAAGGGAAAAAGGAGGAAGGAAAGTAAGACTCCCAATGAACGTCTTTGACTAAGTGATGATTCTGTTTCCTCCGATGTCTTGCTGGCTGGTGTCCAGGTTTCTGGAAACTGAATAATCATGTGGTTGTGTGAATGGATGACTCATCAACTTCCACCATCATGGAATTCACCTGTAACCCAATGAGGGGTGTGTTTGGAACATATCCATTAAATGGTTATAAACATCCTAGTCAAATCTTATTTGGAGGGTAGGTGGGGCAGGGGGTGAGGGGGACTGGTAGTCAGTACCCTTTAATCCTGGTTGTCAGCTAAGGAGATGTGGCAGTGGGTAAACATCAAGGACTGTGAAGCAAGGCAAGCTGGTTAGGTTTCATCTTGACTCACTGGATTAATAATCATATTTCTTGGAGGTAGTGGGAGAGGGCTGTGATAAGAGACAGCAGTGTCCACCAGACGTTCTTCTTAGACTCAGCTAGACATTCAGACTCAAGACCTGGATAGACCACACTTGGCGTTGGGTTCTCTTAGAAGGGCATAGGACAGGATTCTCGGCAGGCAGTTATCAAGCAATTTTCTTCTGTAGGAGAAGACCTCACATCAGTCCCAAAAACTGTTCTCTTATTCTCTCCCCACAAGTGACTGCTCAGGTGCAAGGAGATGAGATCCACATCAGAAAGGGGAGCCACCTTGGCTTAGAAGCCCCATGCCCCATAGGAGCCAATATGTCTTGTAACAACTCGCCATCATAGTTCACAGGGTCCCTCGAGGGACGTGCCCAGTTATAAGACTCCTCACATTCAGGGAAACCTATAGCCGTGACTTCCTATCAGATATTTTAGTTCATTCATAGTCCTTCCAGTCCAGACATAATTGATCAATCAGGTTGTTTTTACTGTCAATAGTGTTACCACACTGACATTCAACCTGTATCTGGTTTCCATGGAAACTGGTGGAGAGTTTACCCAAGGTAAAATTTCTCCTTAGAGAAGGAGAAGTGGTTTTAACCTTTTATTCTTAGGAAGACCCTGTTGCAGGTCTGACTCCTGTGAAGGAGAGAGGGAAAGGGGGATTGAGTAGGAAGTCTCAGGCCTGTAGCACAGTCAAGAAAGTTTCACCAGGCCTTCAGGACCTCATGAAGGCCGTCCATTTGAGGAGTATCTCTGCTGCGCTCTGTACTGGCTGAGAGCTGCTGTGGGAAGTGACACCTCAGTGCCTGTGTGATGCCGGATTCAGAGCACAGCAGCTGGGATGGCCATCTCTTAAATCTCCGCAGCAGATCAGAGTGCTGCACTTCTATGGTCTCCGTGTGCCTCCAGGACATTCCTTTTACCCAGAACACCTTCCTCCCTAACCACACCCTCCATCCACCACCACCCCGGACTGCCATGTGGAATCCACACGTCAAAACTCAACTCAAAGCCAGAACTCTCAGGCACTGCTGGTGTGGAATTAAGGTAAACTATTTGGCAGTTTCTACTTACGTGAAACAGCCACCCTCTATCAGCAATTCCACTCCTAAATATATGCCTGAGAGAAATGAGTGCTTATGTCATCAAAAAGACATTTATAAATGATAGATTTACTCATAATAGCCCCAAACTGGAAACAACCCAAATGTCCATCAAGAGGTATATTCATGCAGTGGACACAATTTAAAAAAAGAATGAGCTGCAGGTACATGCCCCAATATGGATCAGTCAGACGTAAAAAGAAGTTAAGAAATTAAAGAGAGGAAAGAGGACATACAGCACAGTTTTATGTGCTTGGTTTTCTATTTGTGGCAGATAATGTCGACTGGCTTGCTCAGCACCTCATCCAACTTCTTGTGTTTTAGGGATTGGATCACTTAAAGCACATTTCCCAGACCCCTTTGCAGTGGATTTCCCATGTTGTTTAGATTCTGTAAAAGAGATGCACTTGAAGACTGGTGGTATCCAGCCAGAGCAGGAGAGGTGCGTGGGATTTCCACCATGGCTGTGTTTTGCAGACTCCTGCAGTGGCTTGGCTGCTTTCCTGTCTCACCAAAGGCAGGGAATCTAGGGCCTGGGAAGTTCCACACATAGCCTGTTCCTCCAGCGCTTCCAACCAATTTGTAAACCACTTAATAACTGATCGTATATCTCTTACTTAAGCTATGTAGAATGGTTTCTCTTGCCTGCAGTTGAATCCTACACAATACACTATTTAAATAGCATTAATTTTGAAAATAAGTATATGATCATTATATAAAATTTCAACTATATAGGAAGGTATAACAAAATAAAAATCATCTCTAATTCCACCAGAGTCCTGTCAACATTTCCTTTCTTCCAGTTTCACATGTGCACTTGTAAAGAAATTGCTTTTTCCAAATTTGAAACTGCTTTATATGAAACATTATGCCGTGTTTTTGTTTGTTTGTTTTCCTTAACATTATAACATGAACAATTTGCTATGCCACTGAGCATTATCCTTGAAAACAGGATTCTGGTTGGCTATAAAACATTCCATTTTGTGGAATCAGGAAAAAATTAATGCCCCTCCTGAGGTCACACAGTTAAGTGGCAGGAGCCCAAACTGTACCCAGCAGCCTGCCCCCATGACCACCTTTTGACAGCACTATCACCAGGTATTTCTTTCCTTCTTTCTCTCCCCTTTTCCTCTTCAATATATTTCTTTTACTGAGGTTTATGTACTGGGAAGTGCACAGATCTTCAGTTCACAGTTCTATTAGATTTGACAAATATGTTCACCGGGGCAGCCCACACCCCTCCATGGTATAGATCATTTCTGCCATCCCCATGTCTGCAGGTTTTGAAGCTTTGGAAATGTATTAAGCAAAAATGGTTTTTTAAAAAATTATACAGGAGTTATAAGAGCTCACTTAACATTAAGGGTGTTAGTATTTTCTCTGTGCTATCCTGTGTGTTGGAAACCTGCATTTTATTTTGCTCCATCAAAGAATCCAGTGAAGAGAGCAGGGAGGTTGAGAGCTGAGGTCTGAGGTGCACAGGAAGCTGCTCAGGCCAAAGCCCGTCACACGTACCCAGCGGCTCCCTCTGCCACGCTGCCACAGCCTGGGCCCCCCTCTGCCCACCCCAACGAGTCAGCTCTGAGGGCACCTCACTAGCTCTAGGATGGGTGGCAGCCAGGGGCACCAGGCATCGGAAGAGAGCCCAATGGAAACCCTAATCCAAAGGGAACACACCAGCTGTGTTCCTTGGTCACTGACTGTCCATTCTCCAGCCATAACTGCCCCCTAGAGCCACCCTCCGTGTGGATGGACACTCCAGGCATGCCCACTTCTGCACCAGGCATTGCCTGACAGCGTGGCCCCACGGCTGGTGGAGGCCCCTGCTGTCAGCACCCAGTCGAATGAGGGCTTCCACTTCTCAGGACTGGAGAGCAGCTTCAGGCCTTCAAATAATCCTCTTCCAGTTGCTGGGAAAGCGTCTGCCCAGTCACCATTGTCTCTGTTGGGATTCAACCCTGAACCTTCCCTGTCCACAGCGTTGCTGGTGAAGACGGCCGGGCCAGGCTCTCAGTCAGCACCAGAGGCAGAGAACCAAGGCTGCATCACACCGAGGCCAGCCCTTTGGGTCCCCCTTCAGGAGCAGTGCAGGCTGTGGGGCCCCAGGTCACTCCCCAGCTGGCCACACAGTCAGCTCAGCCACAGTGAGACTACTTGGAAGGCAGAGGGATTTAACTTGAAGAGATGTTGTCCTAAGCCTCCTGTGGTTTCTTCTGTGTATGTTATTTTTTTGTTTTTATTTTTAATAAATAAATTTTCTAAAGCCCCCCAAATTCTAATTAACGTTAAGAGTTCCCCCATTCTGAACAGTGGAACAGTCAGAAAACTGTGCATGTGTCCTTTAATCAAAGGAGTTTTATTTCTGTTCTCAAAAAAACTTCATGAAATCACACACAAACAATTTTAGAATTTGAGATAATTATTTTGGATCCTGGGAATAGAAAGCCCAAAAAAGATGTAGTCCTTGCCTTTGAGAGCTTACATCTGGTGGAAACAATCAAATGATCTGTTTTGAATGTTGTGCTTTCAGACTTTTCACTGGTTCAGGTCAGCCTTATTTTAGATTTGCTTGACGTAGCAAATAAAAATGCAGGATGCCCAGTTAAATTTGAATTCCAGATAAACATTGAACAATTTTTTTAGTGTAAGTATGTCCCATGTAATATTTGGCAACAGTACTTTTCACCTGCTAATGGAAAACGGAGAAAAGGGTTTTGCTGGATAACCATGAGGTTAATAATCCCCCCAATATTTCCCAAACACCCCATTTTCCAAGTGGAGATACAAAGACACTGGTGGGGAGGGGAGACTCAATCTTGCTTCAGCTAAAATAAAAAAATGGCAATGCTAAATGCCATTGAGGATGTGGAGCAACTGGATCACTCATACATTGCTGGTGATGTAAAATGGTATAGCCACCCTGGAAAATATTTTGGCAGATAAGTAAATAAACAAGCAAACACACACATACCATATGACCTAGCAATTGCACTCCTGGCCTTTATCCCAGAGAAATGAAAACTTATAGCCGCACAAAACCTGTGCGCAGATGTTCATAGCAGTTTTATTTGTAATAGCCAACGACTGGAAACAACAAAGATTGTATCCATGCCATGGAATACCACTCAGCAATAAAAAGGAACTAACTCCTGATACAGACAACACAGATGCATCTCAGAAGCTTTATGCTGAGTGAAAGAAGTCAGACACAAAAGGTGACATACGGTATGATTCAATTATGTAACATTCTCTAAATGATAGAATTATGGCAGTAGAAGACAGATTTGTGGTTCCTGGGGTTGGAGGTGGGGAGGGGGAGGGGATGGGTGTAGCCCGAGGGAGATCTTTGTGGTGTTGAACTATCTGTCTTGATTGCTGTGGTGGTCAACGAATCTGCACATGTGATAAAGTGACATAGAACTATACACACAGTGTACCAATGTCAATTTCCTGGTTTTGATATTCTATAATAAATAATGTGAGATGTAACCATTGGCATTACTGAGTGAAGGGTACAATGGGACTTCCCTATACTATCTTTGCAATTTCCTATGAATTTATAATTATTTCAAAATAAAAGTTAGGAAAAAATCCTTGGAAGGACTGGAAAAGTGGGCTCCAGGCTGTGCCCCAAGGCACAATTCTGAGGACACCCCAACCTCTCGTACATTGCTGCACTGGAGCTATGAGTTCCAGAACCTCAAGAGGAGCTGGGATCCAGAGGTCAGGATGCTGGTGTCACTGTTGCAGCTGCTGCCACTGTCACAGCCGCCTTCCCACCCTCAGAATGGTGACTGGGCATGGGAGTCGGAGTCCACACCACCTCTGCTGCAACTGCCCCTCAATACCCAGGAAGTGGGAAAAAGGATCCGGGATCCTGCCACAGAAAACCTTTCCTTCCCACCACCTTGCCTTTGTACCACCCCCACCCCCACCCCCCAAAAAAGGGCTTTATAAAAGGGGCAGGAGGATGGCCTCTGCCTCACTTCCACATTCTGACCCTCTCATGAGTGCATCTAAATGGCGAACCTAGTTTGCAGCCAGAGCCTGCTGCGAGGGGGTCTGGGTAAGCGAACGCGTCGCTTTGCAGCCTCGGCACTGCGGGAAGGCTCCCTCAGGAGGACCCCGTGCAGGTTGGGCGACCCAATCTCTGACATCCACCATTGTCACCCCAAGGCGGGGCCCTTGTTTTCTGGCGATGCGAAGGGTTTGCTGTCCTTTTGACTAATGTCACTGGGAAGACATCTGCCCAGGAAATCGTGTTTTAAAATTTCTCTCCTATCCCCAGCCAGCCCTGGGACTTCTGTAACAGCCCCTCCTGGGTACATTGACTCTTTCCTTTGAAGAACTCTGACTCTATTTCTTTCCACCGCTAGGGGGCAGCATCTACCACCTGGGTTTCTGTAGGGAAGCACCAGTGAGCGTCTCACCCAGCTTTCTTCTCTAAGCAGGTGTGAGCTCTAGAGACACTCTTCTGCACACTTGGGGACTGCCCTTTCCAGTAGAAAATGTTTAACTGGTTCTCAAAAGAAAAAAGCCCTGAATTATAGCATTTGCTGATTCCTGTGGCATAAATACATGCATAAATACTGGCCAATTCCAAGCTACCAACATGACATGACAGAATGTGGAGCTGGGAAGCGATGTGTCTAGCACACCATATATGGTGTTTACCAGAGACAATGGATGTAAATAACCACAAGAGCACAGAAAATAGGGAAAAGTAAGAAGATAATTAGAAAGTGATGAGTTTTAAGTATGTACTACTTTTATTTTAAACATAATTTAATTGTAACTTTGCATAATTTAATTTCTAAATAATGATTGTATTTAACAACATCAGCCCTTAAGGGCAGGTGTAAGCCAGCTATAGCCTTCCATGCCACATCCCCTCTCATGGGGAGGATATTTGTCCTGCCCTTGAGCAAACCAAAGCCAATGGCTGACATCTTTGCAGAGTGACTTGTTCCTTTGCATTTAAAGCTGAGTTAATTTTCTCCTCACTTCCAATCTTCCTAATTCCATGATTCTCCTGGAATTATATAGTTCAGGTTTTGCCAGAACAGGCTGTTTGCTTAATTCTGAAATGCGTTGTAGAACTATTCAAATCTAGTATCCAAATTGTCCCTGACTTTCACACAAACTCCAGGGAGGCTCCACATTTTCCTTAACAGCAAAGTCTGGCTAGTGTTCCTGGACCAGCAGGGCCAGTTGGAACCTGGAACTTGTTAGAAATGCACATTTTCAGGCCCCTTCCCAGATGTGCTGAGTTAGAAACTCTAGGGGTGGGGCCCAGGAATCTGTGTTTTAACAAGCTGGCCAGGTGATTTTGACGCTGGCTCAAGTTTAGGGACCATGGCTGAATCAAGGATCTGAAAACAAAGAAACTCGCCAGGGAGGGAACAAAGAGGCCTTCAATTAAGGTATCAGCCATGACAGTAAGTCAGCAAGGACCTCCTTGTTTTGTTTCCTCTGGCTTTGTTTCCTTCTGATCTCCCGTCTCTGTGGTCCACATCGACCTCCAGCTCTTGGAGACCTCAGGGTAGGGGCTGTGCCCGCAGGACTAGGACATCACCATCAGCCCTCCAGTGAAGGAGCCACTGTCCTGGGTGTCCTTGCTCGAGACCTTCTTTCCCCGAACTTCAGGATCCTGGTCTGCAGAACTGAGGGGTTTGAACCAAGTCAGGGTGTCCCAAAGTGCATCCTGAGGAATGTCAGTAGGTGCTGTAATGACAACAACAAAACCCACAAAAAGAGAGGACTCCAGGGCAGAATAAGTTCAGGAAATGCTGCAGTGATCAGGGGCCTTGACTGAGGTTGCCACAGAACCCTTAATATGCCGACGAGGTGCATCCCCAAGAGCCACCACACTCCGAGCCACCCTCGGAACTAGCAACCACCTTGGAAACTTCTCAAGTCGTGGATCTCAGGGAGCCCTTAGGAACCACCCAGCATCATGGGTAAGAGTCTATGGGGAGAAAAGACAGAGAGGACACAGAGGCTGAGAGAGAAAAACACAGACAGAAGCTCAGAAGGAAAGCTACAGATGGAGCAGCCAGAAGCTGAAAGCAACAAAACCCGGGAGAGAACCAGCAGACGCCACCATGTGCCTTGCCATGTGACAGAGGATTCCAGAATTGCAGGGCAGTTTTCTTCAGTATCATCCTAGATGCTATCTCAGATCATTTAAACAGTGGGAAGAGAAAGGAATAATGAGTTAGATGGTGAAGCAGATAGAGCAACAAAGGCTTCTGGGAAAAAAGCTCTTCTCAGCAGGAGGCTTGATCTACTTTTATCAGAAGTGGAACTCTCAAGTCACAATATTCTTCACTATGAGGATGGGCATGCCATGGTAGATTTTGGAGAATCAAGATTTCTAGTCTTTGGATGAAGACATATGACAAAACAACCTGGGGTTTGCTGCCTCTTATGTTCCCTATAACTCTAAAACAATTAAAATGTGTAAACTCAACCTGAGAGGAAGTGAGAAGAGAGTGGCTTTAACTGGAAAAAATGTCATTGTCCCAGTGACAGGATAATATTTTATGTTTTTATTTGCAGTAAGCCCACAAAAGAACTATTTCAAGCCTTTGCTAGAAAAAATAGATTAGATACATATTTGGAAAATGTTGTGGATAAAATAATACTGAGTTTGTTTCAAATATAACTGAAAAGCACATGGTGGGCATGGATAATTGGCTTTCATATTTAGATCTTATTAAATAGTAGGGTTAACATTTAGTAAATAACTAACTATAAAATTAGTTGTTCACTAGCATCTATTAACTATTCATAGTTCTCCACTGTATCATTATAAGCTAATAGGTGGTATAGTCAAGCATTAATGTTTAAATAAAATATAAATTATGATATCTGAAGCAAAAATAATTATACTCAAAATGTCCACAGTTAAACTCATTACCTGCTCCTGCCCCAAAGGAAAATGTATGCTTCTCTTTCTGGATTATGTATGTTATTTAATTGCCTGAGCTTGGAGTAATTTTTGATTTCTTCCTTTCCTTCCTTCCCCTTACACATTAACATTACTCAACCACTTTTTCTGGTTGTTTCTCTCTCTCAATGTTTTTTGTTTGTTTGTTATGTTCATCTTGACCTTTCAATTTTCACCTCAGGTCCCTATCATCTCTTTTCTAGACTATTGAAATAGCCTTCTAAGGCCAATCCTCTCTTCCAGCTCATTCTTCGAACATCAGCCATATATTGCTGTTCTGAAAATTCCTTCTCTACACCATCAACTTCCCTCCACTTCCCACAAGCTAAAATCCAAATTCCTTTGCACTCCCCAGTCAGGCCCCAGGCACCTTTCTGGTTTCATCTGTTACTGCAGAGTCTCTCAAGCCCCAGTGCTCCAGTACACAAGCCACCTGGCAGTTCCCAAAGCACACTGCTTACGTTCACATCCCTGTGACTTGGACCTTGTTGTATTCTCTTGGAAAACCTGGAAAACCCTTCACTACACCCCACCTGAATAAAGTTTACTCATCTGGCAAGGCCCAGGCAAATTTTACCCATTTTAAGCAACTTCCTATTCCATAATGATCCCCTACCCTCCCTCCTTCTTTCTCTCCACCCCACAGACACTCCCACAGAAAATCCTTTTCCCTCTGTGATTTTTGTAGCACTTTGTACATAGTGCTAGTCTGTACTCTGATTCATTTATTCAACAAACATTTACTGAGGCCCCACCATGTGTTAGGCATTATGCAAAAGTCCAGGAATACAAAACATGAATAAAAACTTGGTCCGTAAGCTCAGGGAGCTCATTGTTTAGTGGGAGAAAGACTGTAATAAGCAGAGAGAATTGAAAGCAATGTGGAAGTTCAGTGATAAAGGCACACTAGAATATCATGGAAGCTTAAAACTGGATGAATGGGAATTAATCAAAGTAGAGCAAATGAATGGCAGGTGATGGGGCAGAGTTTAGAAAGGGTGACCGGGAAAGATAACATTTGATAAGGTAACATTTGTGCAGACCCTGAAGTGGAAGTCATGCATGTGACTCTCTGGGGTAAGAACACTAGACGGGGAAAACAGTAAGTGCAAAGGCTCTGAGATGGGAGCGTGCTTGATGGGTTCAAGGCCAGAGTGGCTGGAGTGGATGAGCTGGGAGGAAAGTATGGTAGGAGATGAGGCAAGGGAGGTGGGGAGAGTGAATTCTCATTTGGCAGGACCCACAGGGCCTCTTCTAGTCCCTGGGACACAGAGATAGCTAAATCTGTGTTCTCAACCCTGGTTGCACATTAAAATCCCTTTGAGAACTTTTAAAAAGCACAATACCTGAATCCAACCCCCTAGAAACTCTGATTCAGTTGGCCTGCTGTTGATCTTGGGAACCTGTATCGGTTCAGGTTTCCCTCAGGTGATTCTAATATGCAATCACTTGAGACTCACTGACTAAATAAACTTCTGTAGTCTGGACTGAATCGAATTTCACTAACAGCAAGTAATATTAATTCTTCTATCCTAGAGGCATGGTCTTTAAGCACAGGCACTACACTAGATTTATTTTGAAAGCTATTTTGCTTCTTGCAAGTTATGTGAACTTACGTGAGTTCTCTAATTATTATTCCCCTGTGCAAAAATGGGCATACTGTATGCCTACTTCTACTTATGCAATGTTGTGACATAATGCATAATCTTCTGTATACAGGGAGGCTATTTAGAATACGAAAGTTTATGTGGAAGAATTGCATTTGAGCATCATAATCGAAATAAAGATATTCGTGGAAAAAAAAAAATCTATGGGGCTCATGCGGGACTTGGTCACCTCCCATCTGGGAAGTGAGGACAATAATAGTGTCTGTCTTTTGGGTGGTTGTAAGGCATTCATGAGATTAACTGTGTAAAGCCCTTAGCACATTGTCCAGCATGGAATAAATTAGTTTTTACAGGACCTCAGCCGCATACCGAAGTCCTCAAGGCCAAATGTGATTCAGAATTCTGAAATTTTCACATTTAGAAAGGTGGTGTGGTGCACAGATGGGCACTGTGCAACCCCCTCCGCGGTTCCTGCACCCAGTAACCAAGCACACTGCTATTTCTGCAGCAAAAGGGATGAACATTCACCCTGAGTGAGACAAGAGTTTTGGCACCAAATCTAAAAAAAGGTTTTGGTTTTCAGAACTTTGGAGATTGTTGAAATTGCATCTAAAGGACTGAGGTCCTGTGTTGCTATCAGCAGCCCCTTCAGTGTGGAAATGCTATCAATTTCCTTGGAATAGGGCTGTTCAGGGTGAAAGGCAGGGGGAGTGAGGCCGCTCAGGGTGAAAGGCTGGCTGGGCAGGTGCCTGGGCACAGCCCTCCGCTGTCTTCTCACTTAAGGTCGATTTGCCTGAAGACAAGGGGACAGCACAAGGCAGGTGCCACCGCAGCCTTTTCTACTTCTACTTCTAAGGTTGCTAAGTACGTCCTGATACGCCTGCCCCAGCAGTTTGCTTCACTTGGCACATCTTTATAGTTCTCATTCCAGAGGCAGTGGCTGGGGGAAGCATAGGGGAAGGGGCCAGAACTGAAGCTTAACATTTTTTTCTCTAAAGGGTAAGAAGTGGATGAAGTTTCAAGTTTGCAAGAAAGACACAGTTAATGGACTAAGCAGACTTTAACTAGCAAAGATCAGTGGGCGGGGAGCCAAATGCATCTGAATGAGATTGACAGAGAGTCACGGTTTGCTGCTGCATATTTCAGGCAACTGGCCCTGCCTGGTCCAGGGCTCCCAACCCAAGGGACTGCAGGAAGAGGAGCTGTCGGAGCAGCTGGGGAGGGCAGTGGTGGTCCTGGGGTTGGGATTTGCTAGCATAGTTCCTGCCTGCATTTTAATTCTGGCCCTTCTACTTACAAGCAGGGTGACCCTGGGCAAGTTACTTAACTCCTCTGTGTCCCATCTATGAAAGGGAGATAATAATACCTACCTGTTGGGTGGTGGTAAGGTTAAATGCTTTAATCCATGTAAAGCAAGAATCACAGTGCCTGCGCATAATTAGTGCTCAATAAATATTACTGATTATTATAGTGGGTGCTCGATAGATATTTGCCAAGTGCACAAGTGGCCCAGCCCAGATGGAAACCCAGAGTTCCTGTGCTCAAGTGCAGTTCTCTTTTTGAAGTTATTTGTCTGAAGTAGTTATGAAAAGCAAAATATAAATTATTTTAAGGACTAAAAATAAGATAAAGAGTGTTCTGAGACAGAAGGTAGGGACTCAAGATACATATAACCTGTTGAGAAAGAGCACACTGAAGCCGAGGTGGTTCCCAGCTGAGGAGTAGCCGAGGTAGCTGCTGGGTGGGCGGCACTTGGCCATCGAGCTCTGTGGAATCTGGCAGGGCTGTGCTTAGAGCCCAGATATGCAACCTAAAATCTATTAATTGTAGAAACATTTCAAAAACGTAATCAAAAAAAAAAACAAAAACAAAAACTTATTCTCAACAGCCATAAAAATTATATCTTAAAAATGAGCTTTTTCTGTTGAAAATTTAAAATGCTACAGGAGGTTATCAAAGAATAAATGGACTGGAAAACCATGCACCTGAATGGGAACATTCAATGGTGCAAAGGAGTCAGATCCCCCCCCAATTAATCTATAAATTCAATACAATCCCAATTGAAATACCAATGGGGGTTTGAGGAGAATGGAAGTGGGGTAATCTACTAAACAGGTTGACACTATCATATTAAAGTCAAATGCACCAAAATAGCAAAGAAAAAAAATGTTCAAGTAGAATAAAAAGACAGGAACCTTCCCTACCAGATAGCAAAACAAACAATAAATTAACTTGAAGTTAAACAGTGTCATGTCAATGTAGGAATTGCAAAAAATATCAATGGAACAGAACAGAGTTCACAAAAGGACCTATGAACATATGAGAATTTAGTATATAAGATAATTTCAGATCAGTAGAGAAAGAGAAGACTTGAAAAATGATGTTGGAATGACTATCCATTTGGGAAAAAACAAGTTAAATCTCTACCTCCCACCATTCTTATATATGAATTTTATATGGATTTAGAATGAACCTAAAAGAAATCCTGCATAAATACTAGAACAAAACACAGAAGATGATTTCAACAATCTAGAACTAGTGACAGCCTTTCTTGGAAGGCATGACATGCAGAAGACTTAGAGGGAAAGATAGATTTAACTTCACAGAAATGAAAATTTTCTCCTTGGCAAAAGACCCCATAAATGAAGTCAGAAGACAAATCACAGCGCGGAAGAAAATATTTACAACATATCTAACAGAGAAAAGATTGATTGCACTAATTAGATTCCAAGATTTCTAACAACTTAATAAGGAAAGGAAAAACATTGGAAAGGCAATTCATGGGAAAAAACATAAAAATGATTAGTACAGAAATGGAAGATTAAGGAAATACAATTTTTAAAAGGTTTTCCTATCAGATGAATAGAAACAAAAAAGTCTGAGAATATCAAGTATTGGTGAGAGTGTAGGGAAACCATCACTCCTCTCCTCTCTTGGGAGGAGATTGACACCATCTTGAGACCCAGAAGTCCACTTATGGGAATCCAGTCGGCAAAGCTACTTACACACCATGCAAAGCATTCATGGCAGCATGGCAGATAAGTGGTGAAGAGTTGGAGCCACCCAAATGGCCATCCTTATGGGACCAGCTAAATAAAAGACCATGCATCCCCGCCTTGGAATTCCACACAGTCATCAATGAGAAATAGGTCACTCCAGATGGCTGACACTGAAACTGTGCAGGATTTAGTAAAGTGACAATAGTGAATTGATAAACATGGTATGAACCTACTTTGAATGTTTTTTAATTTGCATGTCGTGTGAGTGTGAATAACATACACACGTACACACCTCTAGGGAGTTTCTGGGGCTTTCACTTTATATCTTCTATGCTTCCATTCTTTATGAATTTGTTTTTGGTGAGCCATGTATTAATCTTTTATAATTTTTTTTTACCATTTATAATTTTTAAGCCAAAAATCATAATGAGTAAGAACTGAAAATGATTTGTGTTTAATTTCTTAGATGGGCAAGTCTGGGCCACAAGCACTATTGTATGAAGAGCCTCGCTAAGCTAGCCTCATGCATGTGTGCACACACGCCACACCCACCCACACGCATCTGCATGCACACACAGAGTTGTCCAGCTCTGCATATGTATGTGGGACCATAATTTTACAGTATCTGGAGCAGTTCACAAAACATTCTTTATGTATTTATTGGTGTGAGGGAGTAAATAGCCAGAGCCAAGAAGGCAGAAAAGGCAGATATTTCCCTGTAGGAATGTGGTGAGACTGAAACCCCAACACCCACAACCGCCTCCACCACCCAAGTAGGTGGAACTTTCCGAGGCATCCATGGTGCCCTCTGGTTTGTTTTCTGGCTTCTCCCAGTTGTCCTCAAGAAGGCTGAGCCCAAGACAATGTGGCCGTCCGATGGGTGATTGTGGGCTCAGGTTTGTGTTGTGAGGTGTCCCCAGTGGTGAGGCAGGAGGGCTGCCTGGGCAGTGGCAGCACTCACAGGTCCTCATCCCTGAAGAGTGTCAGGTTGTGCTTCTGAATGTGTCCCAGCAGGACTTGTCCTCGCCGCTCCAGGGTCTGGAGAACCTGCCTCAGCCCCTCGCGCCCGCCGTGGATCTCCCAGAACACTGGGTCCATCTGCAGTGACTTGAGCAGCATGTTCTGTAGACACCCAGATGCAAGAACCTTCACAACAGACTCCGGAAACCTGGAGGAAAGTCCCCCAAGTCCCGTGACAGAAGGAAACACAAAATTACTCTCAGAGAGCCTCAGTGAAAGGTGAAGCCAGATGGCCAGAACATGCACAGCTGGGGAGCCCTGGCAAAGTCAGCCTTTGAAGTCCTCAAGGGACCCTGGGCCCACCCTCCTGTGAAAGTAGGGGTAGAGCTTTTGGATAGGTCTGATGCCTCAGAGAAGCTGGAGGGATTAATTCTGCTACCCCAGGTGAAATGCCCACTGCTCTGCTTGGCAAGTGCAGGGCTACAAAGGGCTCTGGGAAGGCTGAGTTGCCTGCCAGGAGTGAGCAGGGAAGGATAGGGTCCCCAGGCTAGCTCTCCCACCCAGAGTGGGCTAGCCTTCCCACTCCCCAGCAGGGCCAAGGTGTTCTTCAGGCCCAGGAGGCCCTCTGGACTCTGGGGAAGGTACTCCACTAGGAACTGGCAGGCCACTGGCTGTATCCACTCTTGGCATTCTCAGGGCTCCCCTCCACCCCTCCCCACCCCAAGCTCAGATCCAGCAGGTTTCGTCTGAGGGACTGTGGACTTCTCGGGGGCCACAGTTCAAGGTCACACAGGCAGGGGCAAAGCTGTCAAGCCTCAGTCCTGTGAACCTCCAGGCTCCTCCCAACCCCTTTGCCCCAGTCTCGCGGCCTTTGGCTCTCACCCGTCTATGCCCTCCAGCAGCCGGAAATTCAGCTTGTCCTCAGGGTGCTGAAGGTTGCCGGCATTATCGATGTAGACCAGATGAGACGGGTCGCTGCTCCGGACCTCAGGGGAAGAAGGACAGAGGCAGAGGTGGGTAAGGGTGCAGCACGGTTGGTGCCTAGGACCCAGTGCGGGTGAAGTGGTTTGAGGGCCCTGAACTGCCAGTCCCACAGTCCACCCAAGCTCTGAGCACTTACACTATGCTGAGCACGGTGCTAAGTGCTTCCCAGCATCATCCCAGTGAATCCTCCCAGCCTCTTCAGGAGGCCAGCACTAGGATTAGCTCCATTTCACAAAGAAGTCAAACAATTTGCACAAGCTCACACAGCACATAAGTTAGCTGAGCTGGTTTCAGATCTAAACCTATAGCTCTACACCATGACACCATCCTGCTAACCTGCAATGCAGAGGGATGGTTCCTGTTTTGGTTACTTCTTGGGAAGACCTGAGAAGAGAGTTGCCTCTTAGTTTCCCACACCAAGTGGCTAAAAGGGTGAGGAGCATGGGCTGGACTGGGCAAGCTGCTCGTCACGCATACACACACAAACATGCTCACACATACAAGCACAACTCACACACATGTATATACACAGCTACGCACACATGCATGCTCACCCACGTGTTCACCCAAATGCTCACACAAATGCACACACATACATACATGTACACACACACATTCACACACACGTACACACACACGCCACCATCTGGCCTGGGCAGTCCCCTGAGCATCATGGGTAAAACATACAACCAATGTCCTTTATCCTCTGACAACACTGACTAGACTCCATTTCTACAGGAGAAGCATTCAGTTTCTGCTAAACCTTTTCACAACTAAAATCGGCAAATTTAAATGATTTAGTACCTTAAAAATACAGTGTGTTTGGGAGTGTGAGGTCATGTCTTCTGCCCACACAATCCATTCCCACATATTTGCTTAAATTCCATGATAATTTCCCAGAATCCTCTCCAGCAACCTAGGCTGAAATTATATGATGTCTCCAGGGCTCCAGCTTCCCTTATCTCTGCCTCTTTTCCCTCTTCACCCTCTTCCACAAGTCAGGCGTTGCCTTTTTCTTGAAGCTTGATAACTTCTCCCTCTGAAAACCACCACAGTGCTAATGGATCTGCGACATGGCTTCCACCAGGGGGTAAATGACTGATATGGAAGATTTACCTATCCCAGGGATACTTCCCTTTACAGGGAAAAGGAGAGATGGCTCTGGGGCAGGAGACTGAGAAGTCCCTCCACCGAGTCCTGGTCTCTGGGTTGGTGAGGTCTACCTGGCGCTCAGCCCCCGGCACCATGCTGAGAGCCACCCTCCAAAAGCAGCTGGCCGAAGTGCAGCTCAGGATGCAAGGCCTCACCGAGAGAGTCAGGTGGGGAAGCCTGCCCCCAGAGTAGCACCTTCCTTCTGTGCAGAAGTGGCTGTTGGGCCACCCCAGCCCCTCTCTCTGACAGCCTCAGCATGTTTCTTCCCAGCCTGGTCTCTAGTTTTAATAGGAGGCAGCACGGCCTTTGGACAGCACCAGCCTGTGAGTCACTGGGGTCTTGTGTTGGAGCCCTAATGCTGCCACTGACCAGCATGTGGCCCTGGAAACTCCCTCCCCCCAGGACACAATGTCCTCATTCACTAGCACTAGACAAACAGTTCTCAGACTCTCCTTCCAGGAGCCTTAGGGGTTCCCTGGAGTCTCTCGGGGGCCACAGGGCAGTAGAAACGGTGAAAACAGGGCTCCGTGCCCATCCTCCACTCCATCACAACCACATTCTCAGAGCTCACTTTTGTCAGTTTTATAAATTCAAAACATTTCCTCAAAGAAAGTGTTGTGCTGCTAAAAAGAACAGGATGAGGAAATCCCAGTGTCAGATGACCTCTGCAACTCGCTCTTCCTCTCTTCTGCACGAGAGAGGAAGACCCGGGGCTGGAGTGATGGGGAACGGCAAGGAGGAGACATACCAGGATGTGGACCAGTTGCAGCTCAGCCGGGTTCCGGCATTTCTCCCGGAGCCTCTCTTCCACGCAGGGGTCCGAGGGCTCAGGCTCGAAGCCACAGCAGTAGCGATCCAGGCGGTCATGGACCTGTGGGGACACTCAGCCTCCGAGGGGGGTGGCAGGGTGCCTGCCTCCCCCAGCCTGACCTGTCACTCCCTGTGTAACCTCTGGGGCCTCAGGCCGGGGGCAAGCCGCAGTGGCTCTGAGCAGTCAGCTCAGTTGCAGGCCTTTGGCTAGTACTAGGGCTTCTGTTTTGCAACTCTGGCCACCTCACCCTGCATACCAGGAGCTGTTTGCTTGTGCCTCAGACCAGTGTGGATTTCTGCCCAGGGCCCACTGCCTGGGCACAAGCCACATGCTTGGGCTTAAACCATTCTGCTGCTCTTGAACTCTGGTCTGGGGCCAGCAGGCCTCCAGATGCCCACTGCCTGTCGGTCTAACTGGGAAGACTGGCCCATGACCCCATTTTTCTCTTTAAGCAGCAGATGCTGTAACAGGGATTTCTCCTGACTTCAGAGGTAAAAGTCCTTTAACAATCATCTAGCTTGTTCTCTCACCCTGCAGTGGGCCCGAATCAGTCAGGGAAGGAGGAGGACATTCCAGTCACCACCTTATTTTACACTAGACAGCCTAATGCAGGAATTCTTAAGTGCATGTGGGGTCCATTCAGGCTTTGCCACCCATCCCCCCACATATACACATGTAATAACACACACACGCGCGCGCGCACACACACACACACACACACACACACACACACGTGGATCAAAGGATTCGTATGATAACACTTTCCACTCACTTGCTTCCAGGATCCTTCCTTCAGAAGGGAAGAGTCACAGCCTGCAGGCCAGGAATGAAGGAGACTGTGCATCAAGGACAAAGAAGTTGAGAATGGAGGGGCCTAAAAGCTGAGGGGGTAAGTCCTCTGGGGATGGAAGAGGGTTTTGCTCTGGCGAGAAAGACAGGAAAGGGCTAGTTTGTAAAAGACTCGAGATGTGCTAGGAAGTGGATGAAAGATGGACCAAGGACTGGGTGAGCAGCAGGGATTCACCGTCACTTACAAGATGAGCAGGGTGGAGGAGACACCTTCATTTTCCCTCTTAGGAAAGAAACTCGGTTTGCTAAAATACTTTGACGAGTGCTTAGGATAAAAGGTGAGATCTCAAGAAGTCTGGGGTGTAGGAAGACTTGCTTTGCCTGGGACAAGAGGAACACTTGGTTTGTTGCTGTAGAAGTCAAGAGAGGAGAAAAGAGAGGATTAGAGAGGGTGATGAAAAGCAGGGAGCAGTAGGAGGCTAAGGGGTATGAGATGCGCCCTCCTGTAACTCCTCCATCCTGCAGTAAAGTTGCTGCCCTTGTGACATGCTTGGTGGTCACTGGTGAAGGGCTGAGCTTTGAAGCCAGGTTTGGTGTGGGGCAAATCAAGTATTCACGGCATGTGAAATAGAAGTCAACTGCCTGGGATTTGCCCAAGTCTTAGGGAGGGTTCCTGACTCCCACAGGTTGTAAGACCAAGGTTTTGAGTCATTTTCTGGAATCCCCAGGGGGATGGGATGAGAGATGGGAGCCCCCTGGGCTATAACAGTCAGAACAACGAAAGGAAAATGTACGAAAAATCTCAGGTTTCCTGTATACCAAAGAATTTAATCTTGTCTAAAGAGAGGTCTGGCCTTAGCCCTAGGTCCTAGGAGGTAATCTCTAAACCCTTGGAATGCTCTGCCTGGTAGGAGTGTCTTGGTTTACCTGGGGCCTTGGAACACACCATAAAGTGATTTATGGCAGGGGCTTTGGGTTATACAGTATCAGTTCCATCTACAGAGGGGCTGGAAACTGAGGTCAGCTGTATGAACAGCCAACCACGTCTATGTGACCCAGCCCCAGTAAAAACCGCAGACACCAAGGTCTATGTGAACTTTCTTGGTTGGCAATATTCCATTCCATATATAATTGCTGGAAGGAGTTACACTGTCTGTGACTCCATGGAGAGGGGCAACTGGAAGCTCAGTGTCTGAATCCTCCTGGACTCGGCCCTATGTGTCTCTTCCCTTGGCTGAATTTAATCTGCATCCTTTCACTATAATAAACCATAACTGTGAGTATAAAAGCTTTATAAGTAAATTATCAAAATTGAGGGCAGTTTTGGGGGCCCCTCAACTTGCAATTGGTGTCAGAAGTGAGGGTGGTCTTGTGGACTGTCCTGTAATGTGATAGTGCCTGACTCTCTTGATCACTCATGCCACAAATCCTGAAAAAGCCTTGTGTGGGGAAGACCCAGAATGGAGACTCATGCCCAGCCCTTGCAGAAGGACAGGTCCAGATTAGAAAGCCTGGGAACACCCCTGGAAAAGAAGATGCCAGCCTGGGAACTTGGAAACTAGCTCCAGTTGACATGCTATGCTTGGGACAACTGTCCAGATCAACTCAGAAGGGACACAGGATGGAGGTGAGTGAAAGTGGGGAAGAGGCAGGCAGCGTGCAGAAAGCTACATGGCACCGCACCGCTGATGAACCCCTTGGACATGGAGTGCAGACTCCCTCTCATTTCTCAGGAGGGTCCCGGGATTTCCTGGTCTACCATATAGTTATAGCAGGATCTCAGGCACACCCTGTCCTCTATGGTGGAGATAACCCAGAACACCTACAGGCTTACCCTGGGAAATACAGCATAATTTTCATTAAAAAAAAAAAATCAGTGATGGAGTGCCTCCCTCTCAGAGATGGCAATGACTACCACCAACACTGATAACGCCTCCTCTAGTTCATTTACATCTCACTGCAGCCTTGCAAAGGAGGCATTATTATCCCCATTTTACAGATGGAGGCACTGAGATCAGACATGCCCAAGGTAGTAAAAGCAGTAAAAGCAGCACAGCTAGGATGTGAACCTAGATCTTCCTGGCTCAAAGCCCAAGCTTTCTCTATTATTGTGCCTTGCAACCTTGAGGAACAGGAAGGTGAACCAGTCCCCCAGGCCAAGGAAGGTCTCCACCCTTACTCGTCAAGGAATTAATTAATTTGGTCTCAGCCTTGCTAACTGAATCTGGAGAAGAGCTTTAAAAACCACAAAGGAGGAAGAGGAAGCACAAGAAGTCTCAGAGCTCACCATCTTCCATAACAACTGAGGCAGCAGCAGGCATGGATTTTGTTTACATGGTCCACATCTATCTTCTACGGTCACTGCTTATCCATCCTGAGCCACAGACCTGGTCTAGTCTTAGTCAGCACCACTATCTTGTCTCCCTCTGCCCACATGCAGCTGATCCTTCTCCACAAATGGGAGGGTGGGGGAAAGGGCATGACCTGTCACCTCCAGTAGGTAGCACTCAACAAAGCAAGGCCGGCCACCTCTCAGTCCTCTCAGCCTCAGGTCAGAACTGACCAATAGAAGACCATTTCTCATTGGAGGAAAACCCTCATATGTTTCTCAGGAAATGCATACTTGATTTCCTCCAACAACAATCCTCTAACTCTTCAAATGGAAGTCAGGAGTGAAAATAGAATACAAAACTCCCCAAATTCTTCAATCCATAAAAGCAATGAAAAAACTGGCAAAATTTGTCAGACTCAGCATTTTCAAACTCTGGAAATTAACCAAAGGCTTGCAGCAACCCAGGGAGAATTTATGCAAGAAAAACAGCTGAATCTTGATAAGAACAGCAAGCTTTGTGGTGTTTTACCCTGGTCACAGCTCAGCAGTAACCTTGAAAATAACAGACTGCATTTCTGGCATTGGAGGGAGCAGAACAGGCTTCATATCCAAAGAATTCTCATTATTTGACCTCTTGGTGGTTCCCTGGAAGATCTCACTCAAAAGACTTGTCTTTGCAGCCTTCCAGTTCTAAATACTCTTCCAAGGAGAGTGGAGGACTTTTATTGAAAACTCTTACTGTGTTTTAACAGCACAGCTGTATGAGGTGATGGATAACAGTGAAGACAAACAATATGCTGACCAAAAATCTAAAAAGGAAAATCTGAGAAATCAGATGTACAAAGGGGCTTTGAGAAGTTCTGACATATACCTGGAAAGTTAGAAAGCCAAGCTTACTTGTAGGGCTGTGAGAATGCTCAGGAAAATAAGAAAAAACTCTAAGCTTTCATCCCTGGCTGACCCTGGAGCTTTGTGCAAGCAGGAAGCAAGGAATAAAGCAGAGGTGAGAAAACTGCCTGGCTGAGTGTTGAAAGCATGGTACAACACACACACACAAATCCCTCAGCGAAGACTGGGAGATTTATTGATTCTAGGCATTTAAGGACATCTCTGTTCATTAGCTAACCTCTAAGATAGCTGAATAAAGACATATGTAGCTACACATGACAAAGAACAGACTATACAGAAATAGTTCAGAAAATTCACTAAAAAAAACAAACACAACTAAAAAAAACTCAGTGGAAACATCAACAAGCCCTGGTGAGGGAGAAGAATCTGATTTCCAGAGTTGCCACATTATATTATCCAAAATGTCCAGTCTTCAACAAAAAATTTTAAGACATGGAAAGAAACAAGAAAGTAAGGCCCGTATACGGGTAAAAAAGCAATCAACATACTGGTCCCTGATGAAACCCAGTTATTGGACTTAGTAGACAAAGTCTTTAAATCAGTTATTTTATATATGTTCAAAGAGTTAAAAGAAACCAAATCGAAAAACTAATCCAAAGTAGAGAATATCTCACCTAGTACAGAAGATCAGTGAAGAGATAGAAATTCTTTTAAAAGGAACAAAATGGAAATTATTGAGTGGAATGAGTGGGAAAAGTACAACTAAAATGAAAAATTCACTAGAGGGCTCAACAGGATATATATGAACAGGCAGAATAAAGACTCAGTAAACTTGAAGATAGGTAAATTGTAATTATTCCATCTGAAAAACACAAAGAGAAAGAATAAAGACAAATGAAAGAGCCTCAGCGATCTGTGGGACACCATCAAGTGCGCCAGCATATACATACAGAAGTCCCAGAAGGAGAGGAGAGACAGAATGGGGCAGAAAGAATGTTTCAAGATATAATGGTCAAAAACTTCCCAAATTTGATGAAAAACATCAACTTATACGTCTAAGAAGTTCAACAAACTCTAAGGAGGATAAACTCAAATAAATCCATATCTAGATCCATCATAGTTGTTCTAGTTTGCTAATGCTGCTGGAATGCAAAACACCAGAGACGGATTGGCTTTTATAAAAGGGGGTTTATTTGGTTACACAGTTACAGTCTTAAGGCCATAAAGTGTCCAAGGTAACACATCAGCAATCGGGTACCTTCACTGGAGGATGGCCAATGGTGCCTGGAAAACCTCTGTTAGCCGGGAAGGCACACGGCTGGTGTCTGCTCCAAAGTTCTGGTTTCAAAATGGCTTTCTCCCAGGACATTCCTCTCTAGGCTGCAGTTCCTCAAAAATGTCACTCTTAGTTGCACTTGGGGTATTTGTCCTCTCTCAGCTTCTCCAGAGAAAGAGTCTGCTTTCAACAGCCATCTTCAAACTGTCTCTCATCTGCAGCTCCTGTGCTTTCTTCAAAGTGTCCCTCTTGGCTGTAGCTCCTCTTCAAAACATCATTCACAGCTGCACTGAGTTCCTTCTGTTATGTCAGCTCATTTATATGGCTCCACTGATCAACTTAGACCCACCCCAAATGGGCAGAGCAGTTACCTCCATGGAAATTATCCAATCAGAGTCATCACCCACAGCTGGGTGGGGTACATTCCAAAAAAACACTCAAAGAATTACAATCTAATCAACACTGATAACATCTGCCCACACAAGATTACATCAAAGATAATGGCATTTGGGGGGACATAATACATTCAAACTGGCACAATAGTCAAACTGTCAAAAGACAAAGACAAAAAGAGAATTTTGAGAGAAGTAAGATAGAAGTGATGCATCATGTACAAAATATTCTAACAAGAGTAACAGCTGATCCCTCAACAGAAACCAGAAGACAGTAGGATGCTATTCAAAGTAGCTGAAAAAAAAAAAAACAAAACAAAACAAAAAAAAAAAACTGTCAACCAAGAATTCTATATCTGGCAAAACTATACTTCAAAATGAACAAGAAATTAAGACATTCCCAGGAAAATTCTGAGAGAGTTTTCACTAGCAGACAGGCACTACAAGAAACACTAATGGGAGTTCTTTAGGCTGAAAGTAAAGGATACTACATAGTAACTTGAATCAACATGAATAAATAAAAAGCATTAGTAAAGTTAACTGTGTAATATAAAGACAGTATAAATGTATTTTTTTGTTCATAGCTCCTTTTTACCCTATCTGATCTCCATAAAGCAATGATAATAAATCTATTTGAAGGGCACAAAATATGTAAAAATGTAATTTTAACAATAACAGCATAATGGAGGAGGATGAATAGAGCTATATAAAAGCTTATAATATTTAAATTAAGCTGGTATTAACCCAAACTGGAGTCTTATAAATTAAGTTGTTAGTAGTAATCCCCAGGGAAATTGCCAAGAAAACAACTGAAAAATATGTAGTAAAAGAAATGACAAGGGAATTTAAATGGCTCATTAGAAAATGTCTATTTAATACAAAAGAAAGCAGTAATGGAGGAATAGAGGAACAAGAGGGACAGAAAATTAGAGGAAGCAAACGGAAAAGTGGTAGACATAAATCCTGACTTAATAATCATATTAAATGTAAAAACATGATCCAATTATATGCTGTCTACAAGACACCTTAGATTCAAAGACACAAAAAGGTTGAAAGCAAAATTATGGGGAAAAAATTTATATACCATACAAACACTAACCAAAAGAGAGCTGAACTGGCTATATTAATATCAGACAAAATAGATTTTAAGACAAAATTTATTACTAGATAAAATAAAATTTAATAATGATGAAAATGTCAACCCATCAAAAATATATAACAATTACAAACACGTGCACCTAACAACAGAACCAAAAAAAAAAAAAAAAGTGAAGCAAATAGTGAGTTTAGATAAAATTCTAAATTCAGTAATGAACCAGAGGACATTACTAGCAATTTTAAAGAAGTGAAAAAGATTATAAGGGAATACTAAGAGTAATTGAAGTCCAACAAATTAGATAACCTAGGCGACATGGACAAATTCCTAGAAAGCACAAACTACCAAAACTGACTGAAGAAGAAATAGAAAATCTGAATAGACTTGTAACAAGTAAAGAGATTGAATCAGTAATCAAAGAACTTCTCACAAAGAAAAGCCGAGGACCAATTGGCTTCACTGGTAAATTACACCTAATATATATATAGAAATTATAACACCAATCCTTCACAAACTTCAAATTATAGAATAGAAGGAAACACTTCCCAGCTCATTCTATGAAGCCAGTATTACCCTAATACCCAAACCAGACAAATATCACAAGAAAATAAAATTACAGACTAATATCCTTTATGAATATACACACGAAAATCCTCAACAAAATACTAGCAGACCGAGTCCAGAAGCATAAAAAAAGGATTACCCCCATGACCAAGTGAGATACATCCCAGGAATGCAAGGCTGGGTCAACATAGAAAATCAATCAATATAATACATCATATTAATAGAAAAAAAAAAAGGAAAAAAACATGCTTTCTCAATAGATGCAGCAAAAGCATCTTACTAAATCCAAAACCCTTTTATGATACAAATGTTCAACGAACTAGGAATAGAAGGAAACTTCCTCAACCTGATAAAGGGCATCTATGAAAACTCACAGCTAACATCATACTTAATAGTGAAAAATGAAATCTTTCTACTAAGATGAGGAACAAGATAAGGATGTTCACCCTCACCACTTCTGCTCAGCATTGTACTGGAAGTTCTAAACATGGAGATTAGGATAAAAAAAAAATGAATAAAAGATAATCCACATTGGGAAGGAAGGAGTAAAATTACCTCTACTTGCAGATAACATGATCTTATATATAGAAAACTATAAAGAATATACATATAAAAACTATAACAGCTAATAAGTGAGTTTGACAAGGTTTCAGGATGCAAGATCAATATACAAAAATCAATTGGCTTGCCATATAATAGTGATGAACAATTTGAATATGAAACTAAGGAAACAATTCCATTTGCAATAGTATCAAATAGGATAAAATACTTGGGGATTACTTTTTAAAATGAAGTGCAAGATTTGTACACAAAACTGCAAAATCAAATAAGACCTAAATAAATGGAAATACATTCTGTCTTCTTGATTGGAAAAAGTAATATTGTGCAGATGTCAACATCCCTCAAATTGATCTACAGATTCAATGCAATCTCTAACAAAATTCCAACAGCCTTTTCCAAAAAATTGACAAGCTATCTTACAGTTCACAAGGAAATGCAAGGGAACCAGAATAGCCAAAACAATCTTGAAAAAGAAGAGCAAAGTAGGAGGACTCACGCTTCCTAAATTCAAAACTTACTACAAAGCTCTAGTAATCATTGCAGTGTGGTACAGGCATAAGGATAAACATAGATCAATGGAATAGAGTTGAGTCCAGAAATAAACTTATACATCTATGGTCAGTTGATTTTCCTTAAGGGTGTCAAGACAATTCAATGGGGGAAAGAATAGCCAGGACAACTGGAAATCCACATGCAAAAGAATGCATTTGGACCTCTGTCTCATACCATATATAAAAATCAACTCAAAATGGATTGAAGACCTAAAACAGTAAGAGCTAAAACAATAAAGCTCTTAGAAGAAAACCTTAGTATAAATCTTTCTGACCTTGGGTTAGGCAATGGTTTCTTAGACATGGCACCAAAAGCACAAATACCATAAAGAAAAAAATGGATAAATTGGATTTCATCAAATTTAAAAGCACTTGTGTCAAAGACACTATTACTAACAAGAAATTGAAAAGACAAACCAGAGAATGAGAGAAAATATTTGCAAATCATGTATCTGATAAGGGTCTAGTGCCCAAAATATATAAAGAACTCATACAACTTGACAATAAAAGACAAATAGCCCAATTAAAAGTGGGCAAAGGATTTGAATAGACATTTCTCCAAAGAAGATATATGAATGGTCAATAAGCACACGAAAAGATGCTCAACATCACTAGTCATTAGGGAAATGCAAATCAAAACCACAATGAGAAAAAAACCACAATGAGATACCACTTCATACCCATTAAGATGGCTAAAATAAAAAACACAATAAGAATTGTTGGTGAGAATAGGGAGAAATTGGAACCCTCATTCACTGCTGATGGGAATGTAAAATGGTGCATCCACTTTGGAAAACAGTTTGGCAATTCCTCAAAAAGTTAAATGTAGAGCTACCATATGACCCAGCAATTTACTACTAGGTATATACCCAAGAGAAATAAAAACCTATATCCACACAATGTTCAGAGCAGCATTATTCATATAACCAAAAGAAGTAAAGAAGTAAACACACAAATGTCTATCAAATGATGAATGGATAAACAAAATGTTCAGTGGAATATTATTCAGCCATAAAAAGGAACGAAGTACTGACACATGCTGCAACATGGATGAACCTTGAAAACATTATGCTAAGTGAAGGAAGCCAGACACAAAAGGCCACATGCTTGATTCCGTAGACATGAAATCGGGTCATTCTCGCTGCAGACAAGAACACTACTCATTGTGCCCCTGGTGAAGATTCCCTTTTCTGAGGACAGATAAGCCTCTCTTTGCACTGTGTATCTCATGCTTCACCTTGACTTGAAAACTCTCCCATCCTACCAGCTACATTCCTGGTTTCTTCCATAGATAAGCCTCTAAATTAGAGAGCAAAGTGGCACATAGAGGCCTCTGAAGCTAAGTTGATGAATCAAGTTGGAGGTCACCTGAATAGATAATGTGTCATTAGGCAGGTGACCCACTAGTGAGATGCAGCCCCTTCCAGGCACTTCCTGCAGGAGAGGAGGGCTCTACCACCCTGTCCTACTCTCACCATGCCCTCCAGGGGCCAGTGACCCACACTGAGAAGACAATACTCAGCATAAGCCTGGGCAGCATCCTCTGCTCTACCTCCAGAGGAGCCTAGACTTCCACTCTTCTCCTCTTACCAGATGTATTGCACCTACTGCTTTACTGGTCTGTCTTCCCAGCTAAACTGTAAGCTGTGTGAGGGCAGAGACCGAGTCTGTCTTGTTCACTGACCTATCTCCAGCATCTAGCATAGTCCCTGATATATATTGGCCATCTAATGATATTTATGATTTAGTTAATTCATTAATCCAAAAAGAGGGTTCTGTGCTCTGGGAATGTTACAGAGTAAATCCATTTTTATGAAAATATAGCAGGAACTGATCTATAAATAAATCTCTATACACCAACGAACCTCACCAAACCAGACATCCAGAAAGGAGACAACGATCAACAGCCCCAAGGGCTAAATCTGACATTACTCTCTCTGTTTTACAACAGAAGTCACACCTCAGGCCTACTGCATCCACTGGCTCTACTGAAAAAGGTGAGGTTAGCTCAGAGGCCAGTGTGCAATGAGCCCATTAACAAGACTTCCAGGGGTGAACCTCCATTGCTTTGGCCTCCTCAACTTTGGATAACAATGCCTGATTTTCCTTCTTTTCTCCCAATGTTCTATTATGAACATTTTCAAACATACAGCAATGTTGAAATAATTTTATGGTGATCACCTATGTCCTCACCACTGAGATTCTACTATTAATATTTTACAATACTCACTTGATCACTTATCTACCCATCTATCTATCCCTTTATCCATCCATCCAAGCCATCTTATTATTTTTAATGCATTTCAGAGTAAGTTGATCAGAAAATTTCCCCTAAATACTTTGGCATGCAAACCATTCATTAGAGTCTCTAGCTTTTCTGTGAGAGGACTGGCCTGCCCTGCCCTCCTACAGCCATGGGGTGTCCTTATTGGACACCCTTTTCTTGGAACCTGAATCTGCTCCAAAGGTTGATCCTGGGCCTGGCACCCTGAACTTCTGACCTACCCCTGATTCCACAGGGTTTTCCTGAGCTTTTTTCCCCACTTCCTGAAGTCATTAATATTTTAAACAAAATAAATCAGTTTCTTCCTTAAGTCAGAGTTAGTTTCTGTTGCTTGGAATGAAACTCCCGTAACTGATGCACCCCTGATTTTTCTCTTTTCCAGGTTAAGCATGCTTAGGTTCTGAAACTAGAGCAGATGCTCTTGGTGCCCCACCCATGGCCCTGAGGTTCACCTGCAGACAATCTCCACCATACAGTCACCTTTCCTGGAGGCATTCTCTAGTCACTGGACAGGCTCAGCTCACCCACGCAACAGTCTGCAAGGGCCAAGAAATGAACATGTTCCAGGAGCCACCTTCAACCAACGATTTATGAGAGTTGGTGTACAAATATCACAGCCCCCTCACCCATCAGAGGAATGATATTGAAGAGTGTTCTTCACTGTCTCTCGGACAGTCCTCATCAGCATTAAGCCCCCTTTACTGGTTTTCCTCCCTTCCCTGTTTCTCTTCCTCATTCCCTCATGCTTCCTCAGGCAACCTCCCATATAATCTATTTGTACCAAAATCCCTGTCTAAGGGTGTGCTTCTGGAGGATCCCAAACCTAGACAGAAACCCCTCATAATCTCAGTTGTTCTCATCTGTCCATGCTCTCATTGGTCAACATTCTCATCATACTTTAGCACCTTGTGATGGGCACGATATTCCAGATGAGAGCTGGACTAGGGCAGTGCAGAAACATGGCCTTCCTGATCTCAGATGGCAAGACTGCAGTAGCATCTTTGACAATCCCACTGCATTGTTGACACCTATTCAGCATGTCAGAAACTAACATATCCAAGGCTCTGCGTGTGGCCATTCAGCCAGGTCTTTGTTAAACTGCATTTATACCACTGACTTGCAGGACCCAAGTGCAAGACTCTGCATTTAACACTATTCGATTTTCCCTTTTGGTCTTTCATTGCAACCTGTTGAAGCCTTTTTGGATTGTTTTGCTGTCCCGTGCATTTGCTTCTCTTGCCTCTGCCAGTTTTAGGTTACATGCCAACTGGATCAGTAAGCCACTGCATTAGTGGGAGTGTTTTCAGCTGCAAGTAACAGAAAAACCTGACTCAAAATGGCTTAAACCATACAGAAAATTGGGATCGTCTACCCAGGAAATTGCAAGGTAGGGCAGGCTGGGTGGATATAGCAGCTCCATAGTGTCATAAGGACTCAGGTTTCTTCCTCCTCTTCCACATTACCACCCATGATGTTAACAACATCCCAATATTGTTTCAAGAAGCCTGCAGGTGGCCACTTTTCTTGTTCATGTCCAGCAGGAGAGAGAGAGAAAAGGAAAGCATGAGGGAAGGACAAAGGGAAGGAGTCAGGGAGGAAGAGAGAGAGAGGGAGAAGGAAAGAGAGAGATAGCCACCCACTAACCATGGCATAGAAGTCCTTCCCTTCAGACTCCCTGGTGTCCAAATTAGGGTACACATTCATCCCTGGACCAGTAGCAGTCACTGGAAGATGGTGATGCACTGATCAGCTGAAGTTAGAATCCCTGAACCCATCACTCCTGAAGCCAGGAATGGGATCAAATCAGGGCTTTGAGAGGGAGGAACATAGGACATTGAGTGGTGTCAACTACAGCCCCTATATTTTAAGATACCAATAAAATTGTTGGCTGGGACAGGGCTGAGGACAGATCCCTGCAGCATGCCCTAGAGACCTCCTAGTCACCCAATTGGTTTTAAATCCACCCATATTCCTCCATATTGTCCTTGAGCTTAGCAAGGGAGGCCCTATTCCATGCTTTTACATACACCCCATCTCTGGATAGCAGGAGCCACATCAGAGGCTGCCAATACAGTGATTTAGTGGAGAGGTCAGCAAACTTTTTATATAAAGGACCAGAAAGTAAATATTTTAGGCTTTGTGGGCCATACAGTCTCTGTCACAACTAGTCAACTCTGCTTCCATAAGGCATAGATAATATTTCTTAGACAATATGAAAAGAAATGGGCATGGCTGTGTTCTAATAAATCTTTATGTACATTGAAATTTGAATTTCATATAATTTGTACATGTCACAAAATATTACTCTTCCTTTGATTTTTTTCAACTGTTTAAAAATGCAAGAACTATTCTTAGCTATGAATCATAGAAAACCAAATGGAAGGGTGCATAGCTTGCCATCCCATGTGTTTGGAGTCCAGACAGATCTGGGGCTGAATTCTGGCCCCATTATGTTCATTAGGACCTGAGGAAGTTAGTTAACCTCTCTACGCCACAAAATGGGGCAGTGACAGCCCATGGAGCCCTCTGAGGACCACAATTCATGATGATCGATGTAAAGTAGGGAGGGGAAGTTGGTCTCCGATCCTGGGGTACTTCTTGAGGAGTCTCAGGGTTCTGTCCTAGGAAGCGGCTATGGGCCTGAGAACCAGTGTCTGGCATAAGGCAAGTGCTACAATAGTTGAGACACTCTCTTCTACATGCAGGCCTAATTTTTGAAGGGGGGACATATCTGAGACACAAACCCATCTGTTGAGTTCTCTTTGGCTGGGACAGTAAATGCTAGGGCAGTTCTAGCCAGACTGAAATGTAATAACTGCTCTGGATTTTGCTTTATGTGTGATGGACAGCCAGCCAATTCCCCTTCCTCCCACCAAACCTTCCCTGACTCTGTCCCTAGGCCGTGCTGTGCAGGGCATTTCATCTTGAAGCTGCATTTATTTCCAGAGCAAGCTAAAAGGAATATTGGCCCATGAGATACTTGCAGCGCTAGCTTCCCGAAATCTACACCCATTTGTACGTTGAGCAGGAAGGGTCTGGCTGGGTGCAGTTGCCAGTGCAATCATTTTGCCACGTCGCCTGGTTATTTTTTTTCCACTGAAGAGAAATTCAGTTTAAATGACAGCTGACTAGCCGCCAAATAGCACTAAGCTTAAGTTTCATTTCCATATCCCTTTAAGATTTGACTCTTTTTTTCCTCTTTTTGAAAAAAATGAGGAGTCACTGAGAAATAAAATGACAATCCTTTGCAGTTTTGGTTTTCTAAGCCAACCTGGTAATGCTGCATAATCATGAAACTGCATTGAAGTTTTTGTTTGTTTTTTTAATTCAATGGCTACAAAGCTCTTAACTCTGTGCCAGTCACTGGTTTGAGCACTTTCCACATGACAACTCATTTACCTCCTCTCAACAGTCAAGAGGTAGGTGCCATTGTTATCCCCATTTCAAAGATAAAGAAACTGAGTCATAGAGGCCAAGTAATGTGCCCGAGACCACATGGCTAGGAAGTGGTGGGTCCTAGACTCAAGCCTGGGCAGTCTGGCTCTTGACCCCTAGTCAGACTGTTTGGCAGGCATGTGTCCCTCTGGCATCAGAGCCTGGGGGTGCTCCTTGACAGCTAAGATGAAAACTTGGTTCAATCTCATCCCTAGCACCCAGCACATGTTTAGAAAACCTAGAGAATTAGTTGAAGTTTTTGATGAGTGAATAAATACATGAACAAATGAATGAATAAAGCAAATGACTGGCTGCCAGGATGAAGGGTATAATGGGATCTTCATGTGAGGATAATGACCGCTGAAAGCTCGCCCAACACATCTTCCCTCCCTGGCCCTGATGCCAACAGCAAAAGGCTTCAGTGGAAGGCCTGGCTCTGTTGTCCTCCAGCAGGACATCTGGGAGGAACAAAACACTGCCGTCTGCCAGGGAGGGTAGTGGAGGAGGGGACGTCAGGCCCAGCTGTGGGTGGAGGGAAAGTCTGGGGGCACCAGCACAGAGTGTGGGGGGTGGCTCAAGTCCTTTAACCAGGCCCCTGGGCCAAGACAGTTTCCTCAGCCAGGTCCCAACTGCCCAGTCTGGGTCTTGTCAATCCCAAGAGCTCCACTTGCTGTCCCTGGGCTCATCTCTAAGGATGGGTCCTCCCCTGGGCCTCTGCACTGGCAGCTGGCACCACCAATGCAGGGACCCTTCTCCAACGTGGGAGCAGTCACAGGCTCGGGTCCTTCTAGGGCAGGCTCGTTGCGAGGTAGCAAAGAGTCACAGGGTGGCTGGAGGCAGGAGGCTAACCAAACTCTCCTCCTTGGACCCATATCCCTCCCCAGGGAGGGCAGCAGGCTCATTCCATACCGACTGACTTGCTGTTAAGGAATTCAGCGAGGCTCT